>NC_081190.1:115596162-115913662 GCF_902713425.1 Acipenser ruthenus
TGGATGTAAAGTGCTTTACAAAGGGAGACACATTGGATTGCAACAGCTGATAGCACTGGCCAAGGCAGGAAGAACGTTTCTGGGTCCCACTAAATTCTACAAGTTTGTCATGGATCTGAGCAGCTGTGAAGCTGCTCTCACTTGTTCCTCTTTTCGTCTTTTGGAAAACTTGGACTTAAGCTCTGCTGTGGGACAGCTGCTTAATGAGACTGTCCAAGCACATCAGAAAGTTTTTAACACAGGAACCACCAGTCTCATGTTTCTTGCTGGGGCTTGGAGTGCAGCTGTACTGGAATGCCTTCATCAAGGCATCCCTATACCTGTGATAGTGGCAGTGATGTCAGCAGGACTGGAGTCGTGCACTGAGTTCTGCAAAGGATGCGCTGTACCTATTGAAGACATTGTCAGGAAGATGAACTGTGACCAAGGAAAGCAAGCAGAAGTATGTTTAACAATGTCACCCAATCATTTGACACATACCCAAAAAGGTAGTTGCTTACAGCAGGGGCAACTCCAGAGCATTACAAGATCAACCATTTCTGCACTTCCTACACTGTCCCAGTCAACAGCAGTCAAAGATGAGTGTTTGAGATTGCAGTTAAAAGTTTTCACTCAGTCATTGTCCACAAGATCTAGCATTGGTGAGAGAACCACTAAAACGAAGATTAAACTGACTCACAGCAGGCATTTTAATAGCAAAAATGCTAACTCTGATGAACAATTGCTGTCAAGTAATTTGCAGCAAGTATCACTGTCAACAGGCCATCATGGAGATGTTAATATTACACACCTGGCAGTGGGTTTAAGTCATGGATGTTCATATGGAATGAATCTAGTGATAGAGGCCTACAGACTTCAAGCCCAAAACACTAGAAAGAGAGACTACAGTCTTAGAGCTGGACCTTCCTTTGATGTCAACAAGATCGTGACATGTGTTCTACCTGGCTTATGTGAAGAACAGTCATGTGTGACTCCAGGTTTTGTCACTCTTGTATCTATTGAGCAGGCCGCTTTAGCAAATCACTTTAAAGATCAGAATTTACGTGTGGTACTTATAAATGGCGATCTAAGTGAAAGATATCGACACTTGGGGTTCAACGGATGTTCAAATATTAAAAACATAACTGAAAGCCCAGATGTATCTGGAAGTAGCTTGGAGGATGAGTGGGCACATGATGCTCTGACAGCGCTTTTGAGTTTAAAGGTAAACTTGGTTTTAGTGATGGGAATGGCATGTCCCAGATTAATGGAAACATGTGTTAAACATAACATCCTCATAGTCCAGTGGGGGAAACCTAATGTTTTGAAAGATTTTGCTGAAACCACAGGTGCTGTAGCGGTGGCCTATATAACACAAGTTAATGAGTATTGTGTAGGTAGTGGAGCATGTGTGAGTCTTTGGAGGACACTCGGTGGAACAAAAGCAGAATCTGCAAACAAAGTTGCAATCAGTGTAACTGGCAATGCAACATCCCTGGTAACAGCTGTTATTACAAGTTCTGTAATCTGTAAGCTTCAGGCAATGGAGGACCAGTTCTGGACATGTGCACACCGTCTCAATCATGCCCTGAAAGAGAAGACAGTATTTCCTGGAGCTGGGAGGGTTGAAATGCTTTGCCTCCGTTATATTCAAAAGATTATTGAAGAAGACCACGTCACAATGTGTAATCTTGATGATGATGATCATACAAGTTCACTGTGGATGACCAAACCTGTTAGTCAGTATAGAGGTATAATCCTCCAGCTGATGTCGGATGGCTGGAAGGAATACCTTGCCACTCTGATGTGTAACAGTACAATGTGCACTACACAACTTGAAGCTTGGACAGTCATTAATCAATGCCTGGGCAACATGCGTGATGGTGTGTCTCTACCTCCAGTCTCTACAGCACACCTGTTTAACTGTAGTTACAGTGAACCTGCATCAGAGAAGAGAGGAGACATGGATGTTTATGATAACGTTACAGTAAAAGTAGAAGCTTGGCGAAGGGCTCTGGATGTGGTTCTGTTAGTGCTTCAAACAGATACTGAGATTGTCACTGGTTACAGCACTGGAGAAGCTGAAGAACTACCCAATGAACTAGTGCTGCTTTAGGCCTGTATCATAATATATTTGTTAGTGTTTTGAGGTGACACTGTAGGTCTGGACACATTTAAAAAACACTTTTGCTTAATGGACTGCCTGTATAAAATAAGCACCTTCTGTAAGAAAACAGACGCCCTTTCTGGAGATCACACTTCATTCCAGTTTCCCTTTAAGCAGTTGGAGGCTGTAATACTTTCTGAATGGTCTCCTTCCTGTTCCAGACTATTTTAGCACTGCAGACTTGGCACACCTAATCACTGCTATTCTGCTGGACTGGAGTTGTTGTTGTTGTTTTTTTTTTAGAAAACACTACATGTATAATTTGCTTTCTTTTAAGATTACAATATTGCAATATAGGGCTAAAAATGAGCTGTGTGGCTTTATTGTCAATGGTTACTCCAGCCTCGCACTCTGTGTATAAATGGGTTTAATTGCATTTCTGGAAATGACAGAACATCCTCTGCTTCTGGGACACATTGTTTATGCAGGTCTTAAAAATGTAGAGTTGTTGGAAATTCTACTGTGATAAAAAAAAGGACAGTGAATCCTTTATAAAATAGCCTAAACAGAAGGCCTACATCAAGACAGTTTATCTGGCAACGTATACAGTACGTTAGAACTGTGGTTTTCTGGTTTAACAATGAGTTTCCATCACTGAAAATGGCAATGTGGCTTTATGTGCTGTCTTCCTTAGGTATTCATGTAAAGGGAAGGACATGTTTTTAACAGCAAAGTTTCCACTCTAATGCTTCTGACATTTTGGACTGTATTAATAGACAACTTTGAAAATGATGTGTAGATATTGTTTTTGTCTTTCTTTCTTTTTTTATTATAAATATTTGCTTTTTAAATGTCAAAACTCAGTAATTTCAGCATGATCAAATTAACCAAACTAAAAAACTTAATCACAAATATTAAATACATGTTAAATAGCTTGAAAACTGGTAAACAAAACATTATTTGCATGCTGTAGATAATATTTACCAATATTTCCCATGTTAAAGTGCATCACTTATCATTAGAGGATTCTACTGCTTGATTACAGTATGTCACTGCACACAGTGACAACATATTAAACCAAAGAGTAACACAACCTACATGTAACTGAAGGTTGCCACTCAGCCCCTGAAAAGATATTTTTTTAAAACAGGATAAATGAATGGTAATAATAAAACAAAAAGCAGAGATGTCTTGAATGACTCAAACCATTACCGCACACAGGGGCAGATTGGTGAAAGTGTTTACTCCAAAGTGTAGTTTGTATTGTTTTCAGTGATAGATAAATAATGCGCTCTCGGTTGGTTTCTTAGACCTTCCCTACAGTAAAGTAAGGTTGTAGTCTGGGGAACTAGCCATTAATGTACAAAAGTAGTCACAAGCAACTATGAAGGTCAAACATGTGTTACTTACTAGTTTTGTGATATAGTAAGATTTTTATTTCAAAAAAATGATATGTGTTACAGTAAAAGTTCAGAATCTGGTAAAGTTTTACCGGTAACTATCAACATTTACCAAGTAAGGTGGTAAATGTCAGAATTCTGAAGAAATATATTGCTTTTTGGACATTCATCGAAAGCTTATGGCACTTGGATATTCTTGATTTGCCAATATTCTGACTTTTACCGTAACACATGCATTACACTTGGGACTTCTGTTTTTCGTTTTTTATTAATTTCATTTTTCGGTGCTTATTTGTAAGTATTTTTGAGTTTAAAAAAAAAAAAAAAAAAAGGGGGCTTTTGCTTTTTATCTACTGTATGAAATTATTGTTTTTTCCAAAATTCTTGGGCGTTTTTTTTCCATCACAATATGTGTAGTAACTTGACAGTACTTGCACACTTCAGTTGTACCTTCTTTCCTTTGCTGTCTTCCACAACAAAATCCTTATGGTGACAGGCACATTCTTTTGTGGTTTATGTGTGTTTAGGCATTTTGTTACATTATGCCACAATTTGCAATTCTTTTTTAAATTCCTTAAAATACTCCCTCACGATAATATAATATAGCTTTAAATCTCACAAACAAGAACAATTCTTCATTTCTAATTGTAATGTCGTTTTAAATCTTACAAGTGTGTTACAATCCTCTAATAGAAACGTAGGAATTTGCTGCTACTAAGTAGTTGGGGTGGGTTTAAAGTATTCAGAACAAATCAATGCGAGATACAAGTTTTATTTTTTTTTTTTCACGGGGAAAAGGGTCAAGTCAACATGAATTGAATAACCATTTCCAGTGTTTTTCCGGTGTTTATTGGAATGCACCGATTTTCATTTTTGTTTTTTTGTATCGGGTGTTTTATTATTGGTTAAAACCGAAAATCGGAAGCACTAATTATACTTCAGTGTGATTTATTGGTAAATCTGATATTCTGACTTTTGAGAAATATAGCTAAACTTCGATCTATTATTTCTGTATCTGATGCTGAGAGGCTAATGCATGCCTTTGTTTCATCGAGACTCGACTATTGTAATGCACTTTTTTCTGGGATTCCAAAGTATTTGGTATTCGCTTGCAACTTATTCAGAATGCTGCTGCAAGAATTCTAACTAAAACCAGAAAAGGTGAACATATTACTCCTGTCTTGGCCTCCTTACACTGGCTTCCTGTGCAGTTTCGAATTGATTTTAAGATTTTATCTTTAACTTATAAAGCCCTTAATGGATTAGCACCCAGTTATTTACAAGAGCTGTTGATCCCACACATTCCTAAGCAGACTCTTAGATCTCAGGATGCAGGGCTCGTGGTTATTCCAAGGGCCTTTTCTTATAGGGCATTCTGGAACGCTCTGCCTTTTGTTATCAGAGAAGCGAGGAGTCTTGCAGTTTTTAAGTCAAGACTGAATACCTGTTTATACACACAAGCCTTTTTATTACTGTCTTTCTATTACTGATATCCATTATTACTGTTTTATAATTGTTTTAATATACATGATTGGAAATGTATTCACTTATTTAAAATAATCTTTTTCTTATAGTCTCTCTTATGCTATTATCGATTTTTAATGTTTTATTGTGCTGTGTGTTATGTTTTTGATGTTTTTTTTATTTTTATGTTTTCTGTAAAGCACCTTGGGGTCTATGACATAAGCTGCTATGTAAATGAAAGTAAATAAAATAAATAAATATTATCATATTATTTTTGACCACAAGGTGGAGCCAAATGGATATTTTTATGCCACCCATGTTTATTAATGTAAAACATGTACTCTCTGTTGCAGTCATTTTTCCTAAATGGAAGTTCTAGGCTTTATAAACTTTTATTTTGCGTAATATATATATGGCAGTGTCAGTGCTATAAAAACAACAAGGTAAGGTTTATTCTTTGACACATGTTTTATAGAGGTATGTCTTTCTCAATGACTTCAATTTCTTATTTGAAATGTATGTGTGTCTGACTTTGTAAAAACAAATCAATTTATATGTATGGATGTCTTTTGAGGTATTTGCATTTAAATCATATGGTTTTATATTAAACTTGCACCGTTGTTTTTTTTGTTGGAGTGCCAGGAGTCACAGCTTTCAAAATTCAATGGCTAACCATTGTCTTCCAAAAGGAAGATTGACCCCTTGAGGGAGTTTTTAATTTCATATCTCATATAACTGGTAAGCCGAAAGAGGAACGAATCCAAACACAATCTTTTAATCCCCTCCTTTTGATATCTTTCTGGAAAACTCAGTATTTTACCTGCTTATCTAACAATTATTCTGTGCTTGGGTATTTAACATTACCCACTTTAATAAGGCAAGGTATGTCTTAACATAGATTGTATTTTGGTAACATCAGGAAAAATGATGTTGCAAAATGGTGATGTCCTTTGAAGTAAATGCGACTATTTATGTAATAGTTTTACCGAATGTACAGCTGGGGTCATACCTTGTTGTTGCTTTATGGACAACACAGGATAATTCATGTAATGAAAAGCTGTTATCTGAGGTGCTTGATAATAATGATTTTGTTGGGACTGGCAGTGATGCTTCACCTTGCAGTTCTATGACAATCTCCTATTTGACAATATTAGGTACTTGCACAGCGGGTACAACAGGAGTGGCATGGTGTTCGACATATTGATATACTTTTACTACCTGCTAAGTTTATGTGCACATAGCTTTTCCCTTGGCATGCATGTGAACCAGTCAAGTGACCTTTGAACTATGTAGTACTCACTGATATTGCATAACCGGCAGGAGTGTGGAGTAGTGGTTAGGGCTCTGGACTCTTGACCGGAGGGTTGTGGGTTCAATCCCCAGTGGGGGACACTGCTGTTGTACCCTTGAGCAAGGTACTTTACCTAGATTGCTCCAGTAAAAACCCAACTGTATAAATGGGTAATTGTATGTAAAATAATGTGATATCTGTATAATGTGAAATAATGTATAATGTGATATCTTGTAACAATTGTAAGTCTCCCTGGATAAGGGCGTCTGCTAAGAAATAAAATAATAATAATAACCAGTTACCTCAATGAGGGAGTGATGTCATATAGAGTTAGCCATTTACACTGTGGCCGCACTTCCTTAAGAACGTGGCAGAAAATGATTTGATTAGGCTGCTTTATCTTTTGTGTGATTAGACCCGGCATCGGTTTCTGTATTAGTACTGTGTACAAAAAAAAGAATAACTTCTAACATGCTGTTGCATTTTGGAAGCGTGCTGTATATGAAGTTATTAGGACCCCAGGCTCTGCTGTTACCATGCTCGGTGTGTTAGTTTGACTTGGCTCGTGCAGCGTGCCTCACAGCAGTGAGAAGAACAATCTTTGTCTGAAAGTTCCAGGGTCTGGCCCAGCTTCCTGTGGTAACCCTCAGAGCGAGGGGCAGACAGAGCTGCTGTGTGAAACTCATTGAGACTTCTTGGTAAACACCACCTTGCTGCCATAAATGTCTCTGTGTTATCATTCACTTTAACATCTAAAAAGGGTTTCGTTATAAAATGTTAAATGAGGCCGAATAGTTTTGTATGTTTTATGTTTCTTTAGAGTGAAAAACATTTTTCTAAGTTGAAAAGTTTATGGCCAGTCCAAGCTGTTGGCTACTCAAAGTCAGCTGCAAGTTGGTTAATTTCCTCTTCAGTCAGTACAAGATTGAAATTTCAGAAATAATGGATGCGAGTTTAAACCCATCCTGTGCTATAAGAAACACTTGCACTATCTACATTGCTCTTGTTATGTAAACACATGGGCTCTGACCCTTTATTCATAATTGAAGTCACTGTTCTTCCATCAGTAATGTGATTAATGTGTCTGCGGATCAGAGTGAGGACAAGCTTCCTTACTAAACGTTTAAACATATGTAAATACAAATAGATAATAATAGCAATAATTGTTAAAATCATTACATGTTCATGGAATCTTAGGTTTTGAAGTGAATTAACCCTAATTCCCATGGTTGTTCTTAACAACAGGTTTATTTTTTCTCTCCATACATTGTCGTCTCTTTCATATTTAGTGTTTCTAGGAGATCCAGAGTTGCTCATGAGCAAACCTTTTTTTTTTTAAATATCCTGTCTGAACTAGGTTATTTACCTTAAATATTTTGCCTGCAGAAATGTTCAAATGTTCTGTAATAAAACACAGATAGTACTTGCTAATGCAACCATTTATTTGTAGTTAACTGAATGTCGCCACTTCTAGAATAGTACAAACAGAACAGATGGGAAGGAATCAGACAAGACTGCAGTATGAGGCTGACTTTTCTGAAGGGAAGGCACACGTTCTTGTTGAATACACTTATACAACACAAGATGTGTGTGTATGTATGTATGTATGTATGTATATATATATATATATATATATATATATATATATATATATATATATATACACACACAGTACTGTGCAAAAGTTTTAGGCAGGTGTGAAAAAATGCTGCAAAGTAAGAATGCTTTCAAAAATAGACATGTTAATAGTTTATATTTATCTATTAACAAAATGCAAAGTGAGTGAACAGAAGAAAAATCTACATCAAATCAATATTTGGTGTGACCACCCTTTGCCTTCAAAACAGCATAAATTCTTCTAGGTACACTTGCACACAGTTTTTGAAGGAACTCGGCAGGTAGGTTGGCCCAAACATCTTGGAGAACTAACCACAGTTCTTCTGTGGATTTAGGCAGCCTCAGTTGCTTCTCTCTCTTCATGTAATCCCAGACAGACTCGATGATGTTGAGATCAGGGCTCTGTGGGGGCCATACCATCACTTCCAGGACTCCTTGTTCTTCTTTACGCTGAAGATAGTTCTTAATGACTTTCGCTGTATGTTTGGGGTCATTGTCATGCTGCAGAATAAATTTGGGGCCAATCAGATGCCTCCCTGATGGTATTGCATGATGGATAAGTATCTGCCTGTACTTCTCAGCATTGAGGAGACCATTAATTCTGACCAAATCCCCAACTCCATTTGCAGAAATGCAGCCCCAAACTTGCAAGTAACCTCCACCATGCTTCACTGTTGCCCTCAGACACTTATTCGTGTACCCCTCTCCAACCCTTCGGCGAACAAACTGCCTTCTGCTACAGCCAAATATTTCAAATTTTGACTCATCAGTCCAGAGCACCTGCTGCCATTTTTCTGCACCCCAGTTCCTGTGTTTTCGAGCATAGTTGAGTCGCTTGGCCTTGTTTCCACGTCGGAGGTATGGCTTTTTGGCCGCAAGTCTTCCATGAAGGCCACTTCTGACCAGACTTCTCCGGACAGTAGATGGGTGTACCAGGGTCCCACTGTTTTCTGCCAATTCTGAGCTGATGGCACTGCTGGACATCTTCCGATTGCGAAGGGAAGTAAGCATGATGTGTCTTTCATCTGCTGCAGTAAGTTTCCTTGGCCGACCACTGCGTCTACGGTCCTCAACGTTGCCCGTTTCTTTGTGCTTCTTCAAAAGAGCTTGGACAGCACATCTGGAAACCCCTGTCTGCCTTGAAATTTCTGCCTGGGAGAGACCTTGCTGATGCAGTATAACTACCTTGTGTCTTGTTGCTGTGCTCAGTCTTGCCATGGTGTATGACTTTTGACAGTAAACTGTCTTCAGCAACCTCACCTTGTTAGCTGAGTTTGGCTGTTCCTCACCCAGTTTTATTCCTCCTACACAGCTGTTTCTGTTTCAGTTAATGATTGTGTTTCAACCTACATATTGAATTGATGATCATTAGCACCTGTTTGGTATAATTGTTTAATCATACACCTGACTATATGCCTACAAAACCCCTGACTTTGTGCAAGTGTACCTAGAAGACTTGATGCTGTTTTGAAGGCAAAGGGTGGTCACACCAAATATGGATTAAATTTAGATTTTTCTTCTGTTCACTCACTTTGCATTTAGTTAATTGATAAATATAATCTATTAACATGTCTATTTTTGAAAGAATTCTTACTTTACAGCATGGTTTCACACCTGCCTAAAACTTTTGCACAGTACTGTATATATGTGCTAATAAATAAATAAATAATATATATACAGTCACCTCCAAAATTATTGGCACCCTTGATAAAGATGAGCAAAAAAGACTGTATAAAATAAATAATACCAGTACTGAGCTATATTGTAATTTTCCAACATGTGGAATATATTTGACTTTATTAATGATTCAATGGAATCAACCAAAATTACACATTTCTCAAATTATAAATTTATTTCCAAAAACAAATGGTGTCACAATTATTGACACCCTTGTTTTCAATACTTTGTGCACCCTCCCCTTGCAAGGATAATGGCACTGAGTCTTTTTCTATAATGTTTAATGAGATTGGAGAACATATTGGGAGGGATCTTAGACCATTCCTCCATACAGAATCTTTACAGATCCTTGACATCCTTCGGTCTGCGCTTATGGACTGCCCTCTTCAGTTGAAACCACAGGTTTTCAATGGGGTTCAAGTCCGGAGACTGAGATGGCCATTGCAAAATATTGATTTAGTGGTCAATTAACCATTTCTTTGTGGATTTTGATGTGTACTTGGGGTCATTGTCTTGCTGGAAGATCCACTTGCGGCCAAGTTTCAGCCTCCTGGCAGAGGCAACCAGGATTTTGGCTAAAATGTCCTGGTACTGGGTAGAGTTCATGATGCCGTTGACCTTAACAAGGGCCCCAGGACCAATGGAAGCAAAACAGCCCCATAACATCAAAGATCCACCACCATATTTTACAGTAGGTATGAGGTCCTTTTCTGCACACGCATCCTTCTTTTGACGCCAAACCCACCACTGGTGTGCGTGGCCAAAGAGCTCTATTTTCATCTCATCTGACCATAGCACCCGGTTCCAATCGACGTGCCAATGCCATTTAGCAAACTCCAGGTGCTTACATTTGTTGGTTGCTCTCAATAAAGGCTTTTTTTCTGGCAACCCTTCCAAATACCCTATTGGCATGGAGGTGGCGTCTAATTGTAGATATGGAGACTTGGTGACCCCAAGAAGCAACCAAGTTCTGTAATTCTCCAACTGTGGCCCTTGGATTTCCCTTTGCCTCCCGAACCATCTGCCTCAACTGTGCATGGGGGCAAGATACACTTGCGTCCTCTACCAGGCAAGTTTACCACTGTTCCAGTGGTTTTTAACTTCTTAATTATTGCCCTAATAGTGGTAAGTGGTATATTTAGTTTTTTAGCTATTGTTTTGTACCCATTTCCTGATTTATGAAGGTCAACAACATTTGTCTATTTTCATTGTGAGTTCTTTGCCTTTCCCCATGGTGATGGATGACAAATGGATTTTATATGCATGTTACCTCATTTATATACCCCAGTGAAACAGAAAGCCATGGATGGCCACAATACAGTTCCTTAAGACTGAGGTGAACTTAAAGAAGTAGAATGTTAATGCAGATTTAATTTTGTTTGATCTTGAGTGGTCCACGAGGAGAGCAACCACAGCATGAACATCTTGAGTGGCCCACAAGGAGAGGAACCACAGCAAAACCATTGAGTGGTCCACGAGGAGAGGAACCACAGAAAAAACATCTTGCGGGGTCCATGAGGAGAGGAACCACAGCACAAACATCCACCATGAACAGTTTAGCTTTCAGCCTGAGCCAGCATGTTGAATACAGAAACTACCGTATAGTGTATTGTAGATTAACAGTAGAATGAAATGCTGTGTTGAATGAGTTGCCATATATTCTACTAAACTCAGTCCATGTATGGAAACAACTTACAACAATATTATAATACATTTTATAATCTGTTAGGTTACAGAAAATCCACATGGAAAGCTCAAAGGGACATCTGAGTGCTGTTGTAGCAGCATTATTTCTGTAATTCTTGATTTTTAAGACAGGAAAACAATCTCTGCCTATGGATGAATAAAAATTCTGTACTTGTACAATCTAATTGGAAAGCGCAGGATTGATAGCAATGACATGGAACTCCCAGTGATTAAAAGGTTCTGACCCTGTCCCAGAAGCCAATCAGATAAGAAATAATTGCTTTTATTTAACCAACATATATAAAAAAGTGCAATGCATTTAGCTTGCCAATTCTGAAGTGCTCTGATTGACTGCCTGAAAGCAAACCCTGGCTGAACCCTATAACTCTCCTCTACTGCTTCTGCTTGGGGTGTCACCAGAGACCAGGCAAGTGATTATTCACCATTTCATACGGAGAATATGAAATGACTCTAAAGCCCAATTCTATAGTTTCCTCTGATGAACTCGCTGCAGAGACCAACCAAAGTTCAAAATCGTTATTAGCAACAACAACAAAAAATCAGAAAGGAAAAACGCACCCAATTAACTCAGACTTTTCATTTCGTTTTAAGCTGTTACTTATTCATTTTGTAATTGTAATGGCTGTTTTTTTACTTTCAGAAAATGTCTTTGCTAATGTCCATTTGGAGTAAAGCCCCTTTTGTTTTTTAGTTTTTACAGATTTTTACCAAAGATGTCCCAGTTTTTAAATGCTTCATTATTTATTTATTTATTTATTTATTTTTCATTTAATAGCAATACATTCCAGGAACATTTTTATGTAAAATAAAAACTACAAACAAAAGGCCTTACACTTTAAGTGGAATCAAACCAAGATAAACATGTAGCAATGGCCTAACTTCATGTCAGCTATAGCAGTCCGAGCTAATGTTCTAGAACAGCTAATGTTCTAGAACAGAGACCTGGCAACGCACACTCTGGCTTTCAACAAGATGTAAACTAGAGTTTTTCAGTTTGGACTGTCTAACAGCCTGATGCTTGAATGCCAAACCTATTCACCCATGACCATACCAGTCCCTAAGTGCATGACAAAAAAAAAAAAAAAAAATGTCATTAAAAAAAAATCACACCAACATAATAGTACAGTATCCAAAAAAACATCAAAAGTTAGGTAGAGACTACATTGTAAATGTTCTGCATACTACGCTTATGCAAGTGGAATTTCTCAGGGATTCCAAATCCTGTTATCCTATGATAACACAAAATAGTACAGTGAGCACAATGGCAGAACCAGAGCGGAAATACAAGCGGCTCATTGAGGTCATCCAAGAAAAGAATGTTATTATGTCGAGATCATGATTCCTTAATCTTGTGATCGTGATCATTTCCGTTTTCCTGACATCTATCTCATTACATGATCACGAGATAACGGAACGGTCATTTCATAAATGGCCGCTCTAGTGCACTGATAGTGTCAGGATTATTGCCCACATTGTCAAACAGGTAACACAGTAATCCATGATGTGGTACGGAACAGAAAAGTCAGAGCAGTGATTTGGAGGACAGATCTCAAACCCCAGTGCACTAGACCAGCCATTTTGAAAAGAGCTTTGAAATAGACTTTAAAGTTACAAGTGTAAAAAAGTTGTCAGGATGTTAACAATGAAAAGTAAAAAGTACAGGTCTGTTATTTAAACAGCAACTCGTGGGGATGTATAACACTATATTTTTTGGAACCCCGCTACTTACTCTTCAACATCTAGTGAATGTGGCTGTGACGGTTTAGCCGTCCGGAGATAATGAACACACCCATTTATTTAATTGCCTGCTTTGATTTTTAACATGTGTATTGTATGTATGAAACATGTATAAAATGTATGAAATACTGACAGGTAAATATATTCTTAAATGTCTGTTAAATGTTTATTCACTTGGGAAGAGGTCAGAGGTCAAGTGGGTAAATAAAAGGAAGATGGTCGCTGGACGTAAGGGAGACGTGGACCTTGAGTCCATATGTAGAAGAGATATCTGGAATGATGATCAAGTAATGTTAACTGTATACATTTTATCTGAAGACATGAATCATTTAAAATAATGTTTCTATCAAGGAAAGATGCCAGGATATTTTGAATGGATCTTAACAACCCTCCCTAACACTAAAATACTGTAGTGTAGAGACCCTCATGCACTTACAGAGTTGTCTATGAACTATATAGACAGTTGAGATTTTATAGAACCCAATAAGGACTTAAAGTGCTCAGCCAAACTAGTCTGGTATCATTCCTGTTAGTCAGCAAACAACTGAAAAGAGTTTTTCAACCAACACCACTGAATGACAGAGGCACCTTGAATGAACAGCCAGCAGTCTAAACACCACTGAATGACAGAAGCACCTTGAATGAACAGCCAGCAGTCCTAAACACCACTGAATGACAGAGGCACCTTGAATGAACAGCCAGCAGTCCTAAACACCACTGAATGACAGAGGCACCTTGAATGAACAGCCAGCAGTCCTAAACACCACTGAATGACAGAGGCACCTTGAATGAACAGCCAGCAGTCCTAAACACCACTGAATGACAGAAGCACCTTGAATGAACAGCCAGCAGTCCTAAACACCACTGAATGACAGAGGCACCTTGAATGAACAGCCAGCAGTCCTAAACACCACTGAATGACAGAGGCACCTTGAATGAACAGCCAGGAGTCCTAAATACCACTGAATGACAGAGGCACCTTGAATGAACAGCCAGGAGTCCTAAACACCACTGAATGACAGAGGCACCTTGAATGAACAGCCAGGAGTCCTAAACACCACTGAATGACAGAGGCACCTTGAATGAACAGCCAGCAGTCCTAAACACCACTGAATGACAGAGGCACCTTGAATGAACAGCCAGGAGTCCTAAACACCACTGAATGACAGAGGCACCTTGAATGAACAGCCAGGAGTCCTAAACACCACTGAATGACAGAGGCACCTTGAATGAACAGCCAGGAGTCCTAAACACCACTGAATGACAGAGGCACCTTGAATGAACAGCCAGCAGTCCTAAACACCACCGAATGACAGAGGCACCTTGAATGAACAGCCAGGAGTCCTAAACACCACTGAATGACAGAGGCACCTTGAATGAACAGCCAGCAGTCCTAAACACCACTGAATGACAGAGGCACCTTGAATGAACAGCCAGCAGTCCTAAACACCACTGAATGACAGAGGCACCTTGAATGAACAGCCAGCAGTCCTAAACATCATTGCTAATTCATGTTCGTTTTAAAATGGCCCTGGCAATTATATTTGTTTACAGCTGATTCTATTTATAACAGTTACTTCTACTCCCAATTTGGTGATAATTCTAGCCTGAATGTATGCGTTTTCTGTTCTTTATAAAATTCAGTACCTTAGACAAACCAAACATTGTGATTGGCCCATGTAAAAATCCCAACACAAAGGCACTGCTTGGAAATCTTGCATTAACACTACAGGCAGTATATTACACAAGAGCCATACATCCTCTTGAGGTTTATTGATTACACGTTAAATCTCATTGTACAACCACATACCTGCCCTATGTGCAGACTTACAAAGTGCTGGTATTGTTATAGATGTGTGTGTGTGTGTGTGTGTGTGTGTGTACGTGTACATTTTTTGTTTCCAATTCAAGAAATAGTATTGATTTGAGTTTACTAGTATTACTTGATGTATTAACACTCCCAAACAGAAATAATACAATAATAATATATCCTCTCCCAATATTGTAAAAACACTCCCAAACAGAAATAATACAATAATGATATACCCTCTCCCAGTACTGCCCCACTAGGTACTTATCTGGCTGATATTATGCAGTTTTGTTTCTATTACTTGGTAAGCATGTTCAAAGTATGCTGACAGTTAGACCAGCCCTGGCTAGCTAAGGCTTTAGGGGTAGGGTTGTCATGGTGTCATGTGATGCTAAGCCCTCCCTTCTGAGATGTTTTGGGACCAGTGTTAGTTAAGAGAGAGAGAGAGAGAGAGAGAGAGAGAGAGAGAGAGAGAGAGAGAGAGAGAGAGAGAGAGAGAGAGAGAGAGAGAGAGAGAGAGAGGGTGGGTGTTAAACGCAGGCGCATTGAAGCTGAGAGGATAATATTACAGGCTGATCCAGAGCCTTTCTGACGACAGGCAGCAAAGCAGAACACATCTCTGAGCAAATTCCTGGAAAACACTGGGAAATCCAAGCTCCTTCCGAATGGAATTATGAAAACCAAACCGTTATCTATGTGGCACCACACATTTAAAATCAATTCATTTATCTAGGTGTCAACCAAGAGGGGTTATCCATTCTTCCAAAGGTTTACAGGCATTGGAAACTACAGCATTTATTTTTTTATTTTTTACTTGGTATTTCAGAATGAAAACTTTATCAGCACACTCTCCTTGTTACATTTTTTATACTTTGTGATTAAGAAGAAACAAGATTTTGAGGACTGAGAAAAAAGAATTGGGGATTGGATCAATGAAGAAGGCAAAATTAGAAGCTGATTGTGTTGAACAATCTTAATAAGAAATCACAAGAGACGCAGAAGGGGAGATCTGAGATGGCTGCAGGAGGAATCACAACCTTTCCTACAGTACCTGATGATGGAGGCAGCAGTACCTTCCCTCCAGGAAACTTTAAGGAACCCAAAAGACTTTACTGTAAAAACGGAGGATATTTCTTGAGGATAAACCCTGATGGAAGAGTGGATGGGATCAGGGAGAAGGATGACCCTCGCAGTAAGTGCTTCTATAGTGTTACAATGCGCAGTAAGCCGTAAGGTGGGCCCTGGCATTTTAAAAGGATTATATTCAAGATAGTTACAAGCTTTTTTTCTTCTGTTCATTATTACAGTAGATAAAGCACCTGGTCATTTGATCATAGGGGCTTCTATTAGATAGTCATGTAGGCCATTCAAGGTTTTTAATGCAGTAAGACACAACCTGAAAATGTGATATTAGGTAATCTAGATATTTCAATTTCTTTTTTACAAAAGCCAAAGGAAATATCTCAATGCTCCTATACTCAAAAATGCACTTTAAAAACATATACTCATACAACATTCTTACTAAATATTACAGATACAAACCTAATGTGACTTTTTCAAGCTAAAACATTACTACTGCATTGTTTTTAATAAAATGACTGCCAATTTGTTGTAGTACTAACTATCTTACGAACACAGGCGACACTGACAATTATAGGATGTTCATATTTTTATTTTAAAAATAGTTTTTAATTAAGTATATATATTGTTTTACGTTAAACTATGAATCAATTCCTCGCCCGTGCCATTTGTTCAGTTTTGAATGTTTATTAAAGCCTTTAGATGCAAATAGAGAACACAGATTAGGATTATATTAAAATTAATTTAATATTATAAATATTCCAGACTAAAAAAAATCATGTAAACTCCTATACACTTAGAGATGACATGTGAAAATACAATGCCAATTATTCTTACATAGACAGTAATTTATTGTAGTTGAATTTATTTTTCGTAGTTTTCTAAGTGTACTGTGTATATAATACATAAAATGCAATGTAAAGAGTATATAATACATGTAGCATTGCATAGCAAATAATACTGAGGATTGCTTTCTGGCATGAAACAGTAATCTACTGCAGGAAGTTTAAATGTCTTAGCACTCTTAACACCTTGAAACACTCACTCATTTTACTCAGTTCACTTTAAACATGTTGCAATGTATCCGTTTTTTTTAACTACAATGTTGGTCAGTATGGAAAGTATTATAAAACGGAAACACATCTAGAAACACATTTTTATATTTTCACAAAACGTTTTGAACGCTTACCTGTTTACACATCATCTTAAGTGTTGTCACCTCAGAACAATGAAGAGTGGGTTGTGGGCAATGTTTGTAACATACTTTCCCTGGCTTGAGTGTGGCAGGCACTAGAGCTCATATTGGAGAGCTTTTTAATTGTTTTGGGATAGATTTAATAACAAATGAATGCTACTCTGTAGACTAAAGGATTTTCCCATTGGGGGCGGGGGTACTTTCTGTGCTGGAAACTTCAATGTTGCTAATGGCACAGAGAAAGCAGAGGACATTTAGACACAGTTACTGATGCAAATGGAACTGAACCAAATGTGACAGTAATAACATTCAATAGTGTTGGGTCAATCCTAAACCTGTCACTGAGGACACAGCTGATGGTTTATCAAGCAGCACAGCATAATTTAAACAAAACAATGAAATAAATACATTCTGGAAAGAGTGAGCAAATATCCCCTTGAATGCATTCCTCTACAACAAAAGTGAACTCTTTCCTTTTTCTGTTTGTTTATTTGTTATTTTGCTAGTTATGCTGGTAAAAGGTAGAGGATTGCAGAAGGAAAGAATAAGGTAATTTGTTTTACAGGCAGGTATAACAGGCAGTCACTCTGGCGCCCTTCGTACTGCGCTTACAATGTGTGCCTGACCAGAAGAGACTACCACGTATAGAGGCAGCGGAGATACATCACATTCACTGTTTATTTAGCAACAACTACACACATTTCATAGCCCAGTGGTGTAAGAAGGAGATATACTACTGGGATGTATTGCAAAGATCCACTTGGAATCATAAAGATATATATTCATGCTATAATTGGTAAAGCTTTGATTTTACAATGAAATGCATTCTAACCCTATACTCCATTTACTTAGCTAGTCTATAAAGACATAACAAACCAAAACAATCTGGGAGTGAAATCCATTAACAAACAAGACATTTAAAAATGATCCTATGTGCCAAAGGCAGTACAATATAACAACACTATCTAGGTGTTTTACTCACATTTGTATTGATGTATTAAAAGACAAACTGATTCACTAGAGCAGAACAGCTGGTTGGGGTGTAGAAAACAAAGCTCCCACAGGTGCAAGTGTCCTCTGCTAGACATAGGGCAGGGTCGTTTAACACATAGGGCCCCTTCTCTAACCAACGCAATCAGAAAACAAATGGTATATATATATACACACACACACACACACACACACACACACACACATACTCACTCCATGGCCCATCGTACGGGAACCCCTGGGTTAAGATATTATTAGTGATGAATGAAAATAAAAATGCATACAGAATTTGCTCTGTTTTGTTTCATGCATTTATTTTTTTTCAATTTTCCCAAATCAATGTTAATTGAATTGGACTCTGAAATTCTGTTGATTTATCAAAAATAAACTCATTAGGTTCGGTACAATTCAATGCCATTCTTACTGTTTTCAATAGCAGGTGAAACACACAATTACAAACGTATCATTAAACTTATTTGATATAACAGAAATGTTACTCTCTTAACAAGAAGAGGGAAATATTTTAAGAATGTCTATAATATGTATAGTATAGATAAGACAAAGCTGGTTTTGAGAATGTATATACCATGTATAGTATAGATAAGACAAAGCTGGTTTTGAGAATGTATATACTATGTATAGTATAGATAAGACAAAGCTGGTTTTGAGAATGTATATAATATGTATAGAATAGATAAGACAAAGCTGGTTTTGAGAATGTATATAATATGTATAGTATAGATAAGACAAAGCTGGTTTTGAGAATGTATATAATATGTATAGTATAGATAAGACAAAGCTGGTTTTGAGAATGTATATAATATGTATAGTATAGATAAGACAAAGCTGGTTTTGAGAATGTATATACTATGTATAGTATAGATAAGACAAAGCTGGTTTTTGGAGTGTCCTCATTAAATCCTGGCCCAATGCATACTGTCACTTTTTTATTGAAGTTACAGTGACTCTTTTAGGAAATGTAATTATTATTTAGCTCAAGGGAAATCTTTTTTTTATGAAGTAAGAGTGAAGGTTTGTTTTAATGGAAGTCTTGATGATCTTGCCAGGATTTTACAAGTATGCTCCAAAAAACAGCTTTGCCTTATCTCTGCGGAGACTATTACCTAATCATACAGAGCATAAAAAACGTTGTTTTTCTGAATATGTTGGAAAGTAAATCTAACCACCACCAGAAGTTTAGTAATGTCTATGAATATATCTAATATAAATCCTAATCAATGTCTTTGTTCTTTCAAACTATCTGCTACCTAATTACATTAAGTCAGGTTACCAAAAAAAACACCATTTAATTTTGCCCTTATTTACAATTGGAATGTACTACTAAGGTACATAAATAAACATCATTGTACTATTAAACTATCTGAGATTTAAGACGGTCTGCATTTTCTATCATCAACTAAAATTCATGTATTTGTATGAACAGGATCTGGTCACATGCACCATTCCATGATGGTGTTATTGAAATGTTATTGAATTTGATTAATGCATTTAATACCTCCTTTTTGAAGGTTTATATATATATATATATATATATATATATATATATATATATATATATTTAAACTAGGCACTTTGGAGCCATTTGGAATGAACATTCTATTCTGAGGTCATCATCATCATCATCATCAACATTCTGGAATGTTGTTTAAAAGACTACTTGTTTGTTTTTTATCAACTTCTTAAAGCACTGTTTTTATGTATTCAGCCGATGAAGGACTTGTAGTCCGAAATGTCCTGATAATTGTCCTGATAATCAATTATTCTACCTTTTTAAGTACCTGAAATATCCTTTTCTTTTTTTTCTTTTTTTTTTATTGATCATTTTGGTACACAGCAGTTTTCCTTTTTCTCAAACAAATATATATATATATATATATATATATATATATATATATATATATATATATATATATATATATATCTATATTCCAATGCTTCTACCAGAATGTTTTTTTTATTTATTTGATAGACAGATAGCATAGTTAGATCATCATCAGACAACTGCGATGTATTAAGTATATTTATAAATATGGGATAAGTGGGCTATTTTGATAAGCTATGAAGATTATTCTAATTAGTCTGATGCTAGGAAAACACTTTGGTGAACACTGTCCTGGAAAATATCTTTGAGTGATATGTAAATGAAGGTCATGGTGAATACACTTGGAAATGTGGCAAACAGCCAATGCATGCTATTTAACAAAAATAAAACAGCGTGAAGCTATTTCAGAGCACAGAACAGAGACACAGTGAACAGGAGTCTTAAATAGAAACAGTGATGGGGCTGGGAAATAATGAACGTCAAGGGACAGGCAGGGGTGCATGTGGAAAACTACCAATGCAATAGGTGTTTGTAAAAATTCAAATAAAGAATTATGAACATCTGAATAAATACAAGCTTTGCATTTGTGAAGAAGTCCTTGCCTGGATATATATACTATTTTAGAAGGAGGCCATATTTCTTCGTGAGGGATTTTCTCCGTATATGAAGCAGAGTGTATTTATGCAGATCTCCTGGAAAGGACCCTTTCTCTCGTGCTAGAGGCCATGCTGTTGTATTCTTGTGGTGAGCAGAGATATCATTTTTCTTGAACAGGTTTTATATTCTATGTTGCTTCTTGTTTTTCAGTCAAGCTGCAACTCCAAGCAGAATCAATCGGAGTGGTTTCAATCAAAGGGGTCTCTGCAAACCGTTATCTCGCGATGAATGAAGATGGCCGGCTATTCGGGTCGGTAAGTACCAAATCTTTTTCAACAGGAGGCTAGGTGGCACAGCGGGTTAATGCATTTGATTTTTTCACCTGTTCAAATCGAGTCGCGTGACATTTAAGTTGAATTTATTTAGCCTAAATGTCAGGATTTATTTACATATCAACACACTGAATAGCTCACGTGACAGCACCAGCAATGGTAGTGCATGGAGTACATACAACACAGTGTACGAAAGGAAAAATAAATCCATAAAATACGGTGTGCGCTACTCCTTAATAAATGGAGGTCCAGCTTATACAGCTTGCTATGCTTTGAGGAAATCTACAATCCCTGAACTAATCTTCAATGTTCAATAATAAACAAACACCGATTTTGGCTTCTTGCCCGGGCAGTTTGGATAATGTTCACCCCGTTGGCTTTGGCTTTGCAGCAGCCCTGAGGTGAATAAACAAGACCTTTTTATACCTCATGCCTTGCTGGAATACACCTTCCTGCTGATTAAGATTCCACACCTGGTAATCACACACAGCAGCCAGGCTCTCCCAGGAGCGTCAGGTACATCATTCATTATTTACAATAATTACTAACATTTTTACTCAATACTATATGCAATATATAGACACAAACCCCACTCTTCATGGGCGTCCTGCCCTGCCACAGCCTAAAACAAAGAAGAGGTAAGGGGACAAAGTTAACCCTAACCAGTACAGTAAGCTCAGAACAAAAACCAGGACTAGAGGACACATCTGGAAACCAAACAGAGACAGACTTAGCACAGGGTAGAAGACACTTGTTTACACAGAGAATGGGGAGAGCATGGGTTGGGTTACTTTGTCATCCTGGTGCTGTATCATTGAGATCCTTTTAGACCCGACTATACAAAGTTTTGAGATCAACAACTAGGAACTGGTCAAGCACTGATGGGCTGAATGGCCTCCTCTCGTTCCCAAATGGTATGTTCTAATGTTCGCTAAATCAACCTAAAATATGGTTAAGGAACTCTTACTGTCCAGAGATCCTTCTCTTACTGTATGAGCTTCAGGCGTTGTTCACACAAGTAGCATAACTGATTTTGTTTTGTGATTTCATTATCCTGACCAGATGAGTAATATAAAGCAGAATATCTATTTTGCGGTGTGTTGAACAATAGCGATGTATTTTGTCATACATTTAAAAATATATATTACACTATCTTTAAAGGGTGCGAGTCTCTCTAATGACTTCAGTGATGGTCATGCATGCAGCTGTACTGCAATGTAAGACTGCTAGGCTGTCCTTCCACACTTGTAATCGTTTTTTCCAATGTGCTTAGGGTGTGTGAAAGAGTACACAGGGAGTATCTTGTGAGTTCTAAAGTTCAGTCTATTTTCAACTGTGCTATAAAAATGTTTTTCAGGAAAGCTTTTCCATGTGTTTAGAGAACCCAATAATAACTGTTTTACCCAGTAAACAAGCAGTGTACCAGATGAAGGGAACTACGTCAGCAATAAAGTACTGTTATTTTAGCACCGCATCAGCACCCATTTCACAGCCAGGCCCAGGGTTTTCACCTGCTGTTCTTCTGTTTTATTGTTCACATGACATTTCCAATCAACATTTCTACCCTCAAAAAACAATATTACAATACTGTACATTTAAATATACAGTAGAATGTATTGTACTGTAAATAACAGAGAGGGTTGGTTAGCACCTTTCATAAGACAACTGGGAATAACAGCATTGCACACAACATGACAGGTTAGTAAACTGACTCATTTCGTAATAAAATTAGTTAGTTTGGATAGTAAGGTTTTACAGTATAAAAATATAATCAACTCACTAGTTTCTGTGGCTCATTCAGTATCTGACTTAATCTGTTTTTATTTAGGCTTATAGTAGCAATAATGATCTAAAGTGGTTATAGATAATTAAATAAATTATATATATATATATATATATATATATATATATATATATATATATATATATATATATATATTAAACAAACACATTCTGTGGTCATCATAAGTTTGTAATTAAATGTAGTAGGGCTGGTTGTATACCTTTGCTATGAGGAAGATCACAACAAGGTTGAGCTAAGCTGTGGTTTTTTAGTGTTGAAATGTTTAGCCAGAGGATAGTTTTTATTTGTTGTTGTTATGATAGTAAACTTGAGGTTTTTGAAACGAGTACTTGGGTCACTATCTACATGCTGCTAATTGCAATCAAAAATTTGAATGTCAGTGCCATTCTGTCTGCCATACATAATGACACGTGTTTTTTGAATAGCTCTGGAACCCTTGAAGATATATGAGTTATATCTTCTGTTTGACAGTTTTTTATGAAGAATTATCTGGTAAACACATTGTTTTTCTTTGGAGAAGAGGGAACTTGCATTTATATACTTGCACGAGTAATATAGCATATTGTTTTAACGGCACAATTAGAAAGAATAAAAAACAAAGCAATTCCCTGCAGCATTTCCACTGTTTTCCTGTCTGCTTGGTGACTTTCTATTTGGTGACTGTCCTTTTCATCAGTTTCTCTTCATGGTGATCGTCAGCCTCTGACATGCTGTAACCGGGGAGGGAGAAGCAGGGAAGTGGATCACAGTAGATGGTTTAGAGAGCTGACATGCTGTAACCGGGGAGGGAGAAGCAGGGAAGTGGATCACAGTAGATGGTTTAGAGAGCTGACATGCTGTAACCGGGGAGGGAGAAGCAGGGAAGCGGATCACAGTAGATGGTTTAGAGAGCTGACATGCTGTAACCGGGGAGGGAGAAGCAGGGAAGTGGATCACAGTAGATGGTTTAGAGAGCTGACATGCTGTAACCGGGGAGGGAGAAGCAGGGAAGCGGATCACAGTAGATGGTTTAGAGAGCTGACATGCTGTAACCGGGGAGGGAGAAGCAGGGAAGTGGATCACAGTAGATGGTTTAGAGAGCTGACATGCTGTAACCGGGGAGGGAGAAGCGGGGAAGCGGATCACAGTAGATGGTTTAGAGAGCTGACATGCTGTAACCGGGGAGGGAGAAGCGGGGAAGCGGATCACAGTAGATGGTTTAGAGAGCTGACATGCTGTAACCGGGGAGGGAGAAGCAGGGAAGCGGATCACAGTAGATGGTTTAGAGAGCTGACATGCTGTAACCGGGGAGGGAGAAGCAGGGAAGCGGATCACAGTAGATGGTTTAGAGAGCTGACATGCTGTAACCGGGGAGGGAGAAGCAGGGAAGTGGATCACAGTAGATGGTTTAGAGAGCTGACATGCTGTAACCGGGGAGGGAGAAGCAGGGAAGTGGATCACAGTAGATGGTTTAGAGAGCTGACATGCTGTAACCGGGGAGGGAGAAGCAGGGAAGTGGATCACAGTAGATGGTTTAGAGAGCTGACATGCTGTAACCGGGGAGGGAGAAGCAGGGAAGCGGATCACAGTAGATGGTTTAGAGAGCTGACATGCTGTAACCGGGGAGGGAGAAGCAGGGAAGCGGATCACAGTAGATGGTTTAGAGAGCTGACATGCTGTAACCGGGGAGGGAGAAGCAGGGAAGCGGATCACAGTAGATGGTTTAGAGAGCTGACATGCTGTAACTGGGGAGGGAGAAGCAGGGAAGTGGATCACAGTAGATGGTTTAGAGAGCTGACATGCTGTAACCGGGGAGGGAGAAGCAGTGAAGCGGATCACAGTAGATGGTTTAGAGAGCTGACATGCTGTAACCGGGGAGGGAGAAGCGGGGAAGCGGATCACAGTAGATGGTTTAGAGAGCTGACATGCTGTAACCGGGGAGGGAGAAGCAGGGAAGCGGATCACAGTAGATGGTTTAGAGAGCTGACATGCTGTAACCGGGGAGGGAGAAGCAGGGAAGTGGATAGAGTACCAGTTGAGGTTAAAGGGTCTGAGATTGTTTTTGAACAGTAAAGATGAGGTTCAACATGAAGTACAATGCCATATAATGTGTGGCATTCTGAGGAACACTGCACACTGCCTTACTCTAATGCATAATAGACATATGCAGTAGATAGCAAACAGGGCAGATTTCAGCAGTGAGTTAATGCTCTCACAACTAAGTAACTTTACAGAAATAATGATAAACATTCAAATACATTTGTTAGAGTTAAAAACAGCCAGTGGCTCAAGGAGAATGAGTGAAGCCACTTGTTCATATATATGCAGGCACACTCACACCTGGGATTGGTTGGGTTCATGAAGTCCATCTCTTTGGAATGCCATGTACAAATCTGATTAAACTTTGCACAGAATACTTTTACTAAAACTATTCCAGATACATTGAAATGTAGACCATGATGGTCTATTTTATCATGCTACACATTTAACTGAGCCTTTGAAGGCTATATTCAAGTAAGAACCATTTTACCAAACACATGATTGATCCTCCTCACTATATAAATAGCACAAGTACAGAACCTTCCATATAATATCCCTATAAGGCATTTATTGTACATTGTAAATTATAATTACACATACCAATAACCACAGCTTACCCAGTGATCTGTTTAAATATTAACATGTGGTATACAGTCTCCCTTTTAAATTGTTCTTTTTACAGCCAGTTTAATATTTACAGACGTGCTCAAATTTGTTGCTAGCCCTCCACAAAAAACGAAGAATGCACAATTTTCTCTGAAATAACTTGAAACTGACAAAAGTAATTGGCATCCACCATTGTTTATTCCATATTTAATATAAATCAGACTTTGCTTTTGATTTTTTATTCAACATAATATTGTAAATAATAAAACAAATGAAAATGGCATGGACAAAAATGATGGGACCCCTAACCTAATATTTTGTTGCACAACCTTTAGAGGCAATCACTGCAATCAAACGTTTTCTGTAGCTCTCAATGAGACTTCTGCACCTGTTAACAGGTAGTTTGGCCCACTCTTCCTGAGCAAACTGCTCCAGCTGTCTCAGGTTTGATGGGTGCCTTCTCCAGACTGCAAGTTTCAGCTCTTTCCATAGATGTTCGATAGGATTCAGATCAGGACTCATAGAAGGCCACTTCAGAATAGTCGAATGTTTTGTTCTTATCCATTCTTGGGTGCTTTTAGCTGTGTGTTTTGGGTCATTATCCTGTTGGAGGACCCATGACCTGCGACTGAGACAGAGCTTTCTGACACTGGGCAGTACGTTTCGCTCCAGAATGCCTTGATAGTCTTGAGATTTCATTGTGCCCTGCACAGATTCAAGGCACCCTGTGCCAGGCGCAGCAAAGCAGCCCCAAAACATAACCGAGCCTCCTCCATGTTTCACTGTAGGTATGGTGTTCTTTTCTTTCAAAGCTTCATTTTTTTGTCTGTGAACATAGAGCTGATGTGACTTGCCAAAAAGCTCCAGTTTTGACTCATCTGTCCAAAGAACATTCTTCCAGAAGGATTGTGGCTTGTCAATATGCATTTTAGAAATTCCAGTCTGGCTTTTTTATGTTTTTCTGTCAAAAGTGGAGTCCTCCTGGGTCTTCTTCCATGGAGCCCACTTTCGCTCAAAAAGCGACGGATGGTGCGATCAGAAACTGACGTACCTTCACCTTGGAGTTCAGCTTGTATCTCTTTGGCAGTTATCCTTGGTTCTTTTTCTACCATTCGCACTATCCTTCTGTTCAATCTGGGGTCGATTTTCCTCTTGCGGCCGCGCCCAGGGAGGTTGGCTACAGTTCCATGGACCTTAAACTTTTTAATAATATTTGCAACTGTTGTCACAGGAACATCAAGCTGCTTGGAGATGGTCTTGTAGCCTTTACCTTTACCATGCTTGTCTATTATTTTCTTTCTGATCTCCTCAGACAACTCTTTCCTTTGCTTTCCACGCTTTCCACGCTTTCTCTGGTCCATGTTCAGTGTGGTGCACACAATGATACCAAACAGCACAGTGACTACTTTTCTCCATTTAAATAGGCTGAATGACTGATTACAAGATTGGAGACATGTGTGATACTAATTAAAGAAACTAATTAGTTTGAAATATCACTATAATCCAATTATTTATTATCTTTTCTAAGGGGTACCAACAAATGTGTCCAGGCCATTTTAGAATATCTTTGTAGAATAAGCAATAATTCATCTCTTTTCACAGCTTCTTTGCTTTATTCTATGACATACCGAAGGCATGCAAGTATACATGATAAAATAGCTTTTAATTTCATCACTTTTCAGGAGGAATGAAGCATTATTTCAATGAGCTGTAAGGGTACCAACAAATTTGAGCATGTCTGTATATATTAACAGTAATATAAGGAAATATTAAAAAACATATGTGTTTTTTTCAAACATTTCACGTTTTTTTTTTTCCAGACAAAATATACTTTTCTGAATAAAATAAAGTCTCTCTCTTTCCACAAGTTCTTCCATGGCACGTTACATTCATATCAGACTATTGTGGTAAACTACTGCATCTTAATACACAACTAAAAAACCTTTAGCTTGCCAGTAGTTTGAAAGTGTTGTTCCATTTTCATAGCATGGCTCAGAAGTAATTGAAGAAGACATTATTTTGATATCAAGTGGTATTTTGATAACACACTTCACTGTGCACATTAAAGTTGTAGAAGACAATGGAGTGTTTGATGTGAAAGGGTCAGGATCCTGAAACAGAATTAGCCAGGTTTCATTTCACAGTATACTGGCCTACGTTAACAATTGCTGTTTGTAAATATATCTCTGTGCTCCATGTTCTTGCCATAGGTAGGCATAATACATAGCCTTTAGGACTTGTGAGATATATTTATATATATATTTGATTAAGTTTCATAAACTGCTTCTAGACTACCTGGAGACTACCACGTAGGTAGATACAGAACTCAAATACACAGCAGACTCCTTGTGGAGAGTAGCACAGTTCTTGGAACTATGTTGCCCATAGCAACACAAATCTGAGCCAGATGTTTGGGTTCAGGTCATAAAAAAACAGCTATCCCCCATATGTGTCTGTGAAGCAAGGTTAATTAAAATTCTTATGTGCATGGTGGCAGGGATTCTCAGTGCTTTATGAAGGTTCAGTTGCCAAATGAAACATAATGTTCTAGTGTTTAAGTAAAGCTTAGAGTATTTTTGTACTTTACTGCCTTGTGATAGCCTACAGACCTTAGCGGTCCATTTATTCATCACCTGTCAGGCGCGTCAGGTCCAATTTATTTTCACACGCGCTGTTTATTTTACACGCAGTGTTTAAAAGTAATTTTATTCAAAGTAAAACAGGTTTAAAAGGCACTGCATATCAACATGACACTCAGTACTGCATCTCCAGCCCCACCCCACCCCTTGTTCGCTGTATTTATCACATACATCTTCATAGTCGTGCATACCGATAAATCATCTCCTGATCACTGGTTTTAGCACCAAACTCCTCAATAATGTGATCCAAGTCATTATTCTATTACTATAACATCTCAAAAAGCTCTGCAAATGTCTGTGATATTCTCTGAGCGCTGGATGCGGAAGCAGCTATCTTGTTTGTTTATGTCCGTTTAGGTCTGTGGTGCAGGGACTGTGTGTATTGCTCAGATCCACCCCTTTTTTTCAGCTTGGCTTCTATCGGTCTCACTTGGCCATTGAAAGGTTTTCTTGGCTTTTTCTGGAGAAAAAATGACTAGAGACCTGTGCTTGACATCTTTTTGATGATGTTCGACAGACAGTGTCCGACATCGGACTGGAAAGGGAAAATTGTAATGTCGGACCTGGTCCGACATAGGACCACAAAGGGATGGGCATATTTCGAGGGATGAGATCCGGGGCTCCATCCTGCTTTCCCTGTCAATCTTCTCCTATTTCCTATTTAAGTCTGAATCTCACACAGCTCGCTATCTAGCATTTTCAGTTCGTTTTCTCATATTGTGTTTTCGCTTTCTAGCAATCGCTCAGACTCCATCAAATGGGTTTAAACTTTTTCTTTACTAATGTCTAAACTTCGTCTTCTCATTCTCTGGTCTGACTCAGATGATTTAGAGCAATTTTCCTACCTGCTCTGAAGATTTTTCTTGTCCTTCAGCTTCTTTCCTTCTCGCTGCAGCAGCTGCATCGCCAGTTAAACCTGCAACTATCTAATCTACAGCTGCGCCATTCAAAGCTCCGCTCCATTATTCAATCTCCGCTGCGTCTCCATTATAAAGATCGGCCCTCCGCCAAACCTTTTAAAGCTCTGTTCGACAAAGGCATCAACATTCCCGTCAGCAGCAATTGCCTTGCCCTTAACATCTATTGTGAAGCTTTGTTTGCAGTCTTTTCATCCGCCTGTAAACAACTACAAGCAGGCGCCCCTCCTGACTTTTCTTTAAAGATTGGTACATCGACTAGATTCTGAAAGCTATTTTTGTAAAGGTATTTTCTCCTGTGTAGCAGTTCAGTGTTAAATCAGCAGTATTGTCCCTCCCCACCTGGTTATTCGATAACAGAATCCACAATTCTGTTACACGCTCGTCTCCTTGAAGACGCCATTGCAGCCTCTGCTCCCTCAATGCCCGCCTCCGCAGTAGATCTGTTGCTTGCATCTGTTCCCCATGTGGGTTCCTGGTTTAGCAATTCACTGCTACTTACGTTCAGCAGCCGACACAAAAAATCATAATGGGTAAGAACATTAATTTTGTTTTAATTCCCAGTTTAATACGGGAACTCCAGCTTTGTTCTCGTTCTAGTTTCGTGCTTTGTAACTTATTACGTGACGCTCACTCGCATAACATCACTTTCAAAACAAACCATTGCCAAAACAAAGCTGTTACATTGCTGTGGTAACCAGGCAGTTTCATGAGGCCCTGTGAGCTCTGTGCCTCAGTATTTCAATCTTCCAGCTTCCTGCTGCTGCATTTTCACAACTGGTGAGAGTAAGTTCAACTCACCGAATTCATTGACATTTAAAATCAACTGCAGACACATCTCATGGACCTATGTTAACTTACGTATATATATCCAATCTATTCTACCCTGCAGCATTTTCTAAAGCCAATGGTTTTATTCTAATCATAACATCCAGATGACAGTATAATACCACAAGTTCTATATTTTAGCTGGTCCTTTCACTGCGAAAGTCATGTATTTTCAAATCAGGTTAATATTTAATTCCATGTGAGCTGCCAGTCAGGTACAGAAACCATGTCCTTTGATTTATCAGCGTTTCAGTCAAACCAGCCTCCTACCTTGCAATGGACAATACACTCCTAGACCGCTCCTGCTCAAATCAATAGGTTTTGCAGCAGCCTCCGAGCAATGCATTCTCTCCCAAAAACAGCCTCATCTTTGGCTCCATCTAAATCGTCTTAACACTTAAAGACCAACATCGACATCTTATCAAAATTCTGGTTGGCTGACAATTGTGCAACAACATCCTGCAATCCCAAGAAGGCACTTCATGCAGCTTAAATTTGCTCGTATCCCACAATGAGTTTCTTTTCACTCACTTTAGCAGATCTCTGCTCTCTATAGCAGGCCACTGCACACTACTGGGATTAGTCCATCGCACTGTTACAATCACTGCTTCAACAGATCTCTGCTCTCAGCGAAGCAAGAAAGGATATTAAGATGTGGGCTACTTTAATCCTTCACTGGAACGGCCTGTCCTTATCCTATGAAGACCTGATTTCAGCTCCTCATGATTTGAGTCTCTTTACTGATGCTTCATTCTTAGGATTCGGGGGTTACCTAGGGACTGAATGGTTCTCTAGCGAATGCCCTCCTGAAATTCAGAATCTTTCTTCCCACCTCAAAGCTACTGCTCTTCGGGAACTGTATCCCATCGTCGCAGCTGCTCATATCTGGGGCCACCGATGGTCAAGAAAATCTGTCATGTTCTTTGGCGACAATTAATCTACAGTCCATATCACCAATAAAGGAAGATCTTCCTCTCCCCTTAACGCAGTTACTACATCGCCTCATTTGGATTTCAGTGTCTTTCAATTTCAAGCCTGTAACATTCCAGGTTCACATAATGCAGCTGATGCTCTTTCTTGCCTACAGATCGCCAGATTTCAGCAGTTTTTCAGCATCTCCCACACCTCTCCAAGTTCCACAATACCAGCACCTAGTATTCCTGTGAGCTTTCCTGTCTTCAACCTTTTTCAATCTGCTAGAAATTACATGTCCGTTGCCCTAGCTCCATCAACAAGATAATGCTACTCTACAGGCTGGTCTTCTTTCTCCTCCTGTACAAAAACCCCCCCAACAAATTCAGCCAGTTAGTTCTATTTAATCAAGACTGGATCCTAGTCTTTATCGTCCAATCATGAGACATTCTACACCTCTCCGCTTCCACAATCAAATCTTACATCTCCAGAATTCAGTTCCATTACCGTCTCATGTCAGTGTCATCTCTGATTCTTCTGGCCATTCCAGCAATCCGCCTGACGCTCCACAGCATGTCTAAGACCTCCCCTCCTACTTCTCCATCTCGACTTCCTATATCTTCAGACATTCTACAGTCGCTCATACCAATCTTGCAAAAAGGCTGTTTCAACCCCTTCAATGATCTCCTCATGGAAGTCATGTGCTTAACTGCTTTCTTTGGATTCCTCAGATGCTCCAACTATACAGTCTCATCCCTTTCCAGCTTCCCTTCTCTCAGCATCCGTTCCAACGACATCTCCTTAGTTCCAGATTCTCATTTCCTAATTATGCTCCTCATCTCTAAGACAGATCAACTTCGTCAGGGTCAATTTATACAGCTGTCGAAGATTAATTCTCCTTTATGTCCCTACACCTCCATGTCTAGATACATATACAGCAAGAAGCCTTTCATCATGATGGATTCACTGTTCACCAGCTCCTCCCGTGCAGTAGTTACATTGGTTCTCAACTCACCTTGCCTCGCTCATCTCCAAAGCAGGCCTTTCTCCTCAGTTCTACACTCCTCACTCCTTTAGAATTGGAGCAGCCACCTTAGCAGCAAAAGCCAACATCAATCAGCATCTAATTAAGAGCCTAGGACGCTGGTCCTCCTCAGCAGTAGAATCATACATATGCACATCTGTTTCCAATATAGCTGCAGCTCACCAAAAAATTGTTAGAATGCCTGGAGTGGGGGCTACCTGATCCTCCGGGTCCACCAGAGGTTTTCACCCCTAATTGAGGGGGAGGGGGGGTCCTCTCCACTGTGCGGCAGGTAAACACTTAATTTCACTCTTCCCATTCTTTTGTCCAACAACTAATCCATCTTGTTTGTCTTTTTTCCTCCTCCTTTCATAAATGTTATGCATTGGCACGTGAACTATTGTTTGTCCCACGGGTGTGGGGTTATGCGAGGGAGACGGGGGTCTATCCTTTAGCAGATCCTGCTCTTTATCTTACTCAAATTGAGACTGGGCTCTATTTACAGCTCCCTATTCAGGTTCTTCAGGGTAAGAGTCTATTCCTTGTAGACGACTGCCACTCCACAGAGACTGTTGTTGGCTCCGCCTATCTTTTGTGTTTTCTGGTTCCCGAGGCTACTGAATAGCCTGCCTTTGAGGCCGCTCTCTCTCCTCTAGCCAAGAAGGCTCCTGCCGGTCGGGAACCTCTTGCCTTTCCTATCCGATCCCCTGAGTCCACTCCTCAAACTACCTCTCCAAGTAACAACCTTTCACTCCAGCCCCAGCTCTCACCCCATGAAACATAATTAACATTTCAAAAAATAATTTGTTATGAATGTTGTTAGTGATGTAATGTAATCATACATTAGAATCCAAGGATTACTGTTAAAATCTAAAACATCATCTTTTGAAAACATGACCAGAAGTAGAATTTTGTAAGACTTTGAATGAGCTTTTGTAACAACTTGACAAACCAAAAACTACACCTATTTGTGGATGCAAAATTCAAATTGAATTGCGGCCAGACAATTATTTGCACTGCGCCTATACATCTACCCCATAATGCTTAGTATATAATAGTATTCCATAGACATTGTTGAAGACTAATAGAGCTATATGTATTACAAATAGGCTAGAACTATTCGTGGGTTCCCTATTTATATTACACAAAGATATATTTTTATTAGTCTTGACACTGATGAAAACCAAAACAAACTTGATTTTTATCATCTTTGTAACGTATGTTTTTCTTCTTGAACAAGAAAGTAATTAAGTAAATTAAAATCTGTCCTTCACTGACCTCATTTAATATCATTAACTGTACTTGTCCCTGTTCTGCTGTTTGTAATGACTTGTGGCTTTGATTTATTTCCTATACAAGTTCTTTACGATTGTCAATTGAATCAATTCAGATTATACTGCATGTGAGGGAGGAGAGCAAAAGAATACAGTGAGGCAGCAGGGGCTGTAATAAAGAACTGATAGCATCACGTAGAATTGCAGTGATCTGTATCTACAGTGTGTATTGGGTTCAAAAAAACCATATTGCCAGCAAACAGAGCCCCACAACTATAACGAGAGGTTGAATGTTAGTTACTCTACCCTTCCTGTTACCAGTGGTCCAGCACAAGTATTTACTGCAGTTTATGAGGCATTTTCATTTCCTCTAGTTGGGTTTGTGACAGTGTGTGCAAGGTTTTATGACAGTCAGTTTTATGGTTACAAAACTGTCACTCTGTAAAAATCAGTTTATTGCCATGCTTAATCTGTTTAGTGTTTTATGAATGGTTAGGAAGCCATGCTTGCAATTATATTATTGGGGGCAGTTATTTGATTCCAAGTTGGCAGGGAATGCTTAATTTAAAAAGATGTTAGAAAGTTTGGTAAATTAAAATGGGAAGTCTCACTAAATTAGCATTCAAGGGAGGAAAGAGGGACCCCATGATTCCTAGTACAGTAAATCACGTGATTCAAACACTGACATTTCAGCAGAACACATTCAATTTCCCACACAAATGATGTCAGAACTTAAAAGGCGGTGCCAATGTTTTTGAGCAATGCTCAGAGTCATCCAATATGAGAGAAGACACGCTACGGGATTATTATTTAATAAGGGCTGGATTGCATAGTCCGCTTGACTTGTTAACACATGTGTTTAGAAGCTGATGTAACAAAGTGCCCTGCATGTGTCATTTTATTCTTGGGGGCGGAGGTCACATATGGATAGTTTTAAAGGCCACAGAGTAAGTGGCTGTTTTTTGGGATTCTGGAATTGTAAGCAGTATCCTTTGAGATGAAAAACTATCTGTGCTCAATAGACATTTCCTTACTAGTCTATTGATCCAAACTGGGAGTACCTTTACCATTACATTACAGTAGCACTAATGCTACAATCATTTCTAGCCTAAGCGGTAAGCAGGGTAACACATTTCTAATAATAGATTGCGTTTAAAAAAAAAGTTAAAATGTCTTGCTGTAAATTGCAGATTATTTCATAAACATGCTTATTTCCTTTTTTTGTTTCAGAAATGTACAACAGATGAATGCTTCTTCTTTGAAAGACTAGAGTCGAACAACTACAACACTTACCGCTCTCAGAAATACCCGGATTGGTATGTAGCTTTGAAGCGGACTGGGCAGTTCAAGTCGGGATCAAAAACAGGACCGGGGCAGAAAGCCATTCTCTTTCTTCCAATGTCAGCAAAGAGCTGATTCGGTTCTGCCAGAAACTGCTGTTGCACCCCTCTCAAAATGTAAAGGACGTGAAGTTGGAGAGGGATAATGTAAACTTGCCTGCTTTTGCAAAGAACCAGTGTGACCAACACTTAACCTATACTGATACACGAAAGAGCTAAATATAAAACACTAAGGGATTTATTAGACTTCATTAAAATAATGTGAATATTATTATTTTTTAAATCTATAGTTGACATTTTATAAGCACCAATTATGTAAAGTAAGCTTCCTCAAACATATTAACAACTTAAAAGGGATGTGGCTAGATTTATAGTGATTTTCAATATGATATTTCTCTATCTATCTATCTATCTATCTATCTATCTATCTATCTAGATATCTATACACACATACACATTACAAAACCCCTAATAACAGTAGTTAGGAAGTTTATGTAGAGAAAGTTCATGAATACGGTTTATATTAGAAACAGCCGCTTTATAAAATGCATTAATAGTACCATTTCACTCGCTCACTGTTTATCAACAGGTATTTTCAAATGTCTCTGGTAACTCCTTGAGTTGACAGAACAGCCCTTTTATAAACAGCTGGGATTTCTCTAACCACAATCTCAGTTTGATCAAAGCCCTCCGTGTGCTCGTACAGCAAGTGTTTGGCTGCCCTGCTCGTAAGGAGAGTTGTGTGGTTTGTCCTGGTCAGCACAGCTGCATCCATCCATTCACAGCCGAGACTCCTCCTGATGGCAGAAGTTAATGTCATGTGACAGCTGACTTGTCAAAGGTCCCCAGGTGCTTGTGCTGCTGCCATACTCAAGAGGGGCTGGAACTCTGACTATGCCAGTCTCTCCAGAAACGTGACGGACAGCTGTTTTTCCTGGGAGCAAAGACACAAGGATTCCGTTCTTCATATCTCTTACAACCAAATCTGGGACATTGGTTCTATCATGTTGGTGGAACTGCAGGCTTTATTGAACATCAATATGATGAATTTTACAGATCACTCCCCCCTCCCTCGTAATGGAAGAGAAATGTGGTATTACCGGTGTGGCCCCCTTCAAACAAAAGCAACAGTCATGTAAATTTGAATGCATTTGTGTACTACTCCTTATTTAACATCTACAGTAGGGTTGTTTCCTTTCACGAGATAGTGTTGCAAATCGCACTTCGGTGTAAAGATCTTTATTAATCTGATCCATTGGGTGTGATTTCCACTGTAAGCTATTTGTCCGATCATATACAGTACATTGACAGTGATGGGCAAATTGCCCACATCAGATAATATACCCAAATAGCTGCAAACAGAATGGTATCACATACAGCTAAAAACAAGTATTGAAAAGGTAGTGGGGCATTGCGGCAGAAGATACAAACAACTGTATGTACGATCAGCTGATCAAGTGCTGTACCACACAGTTACTGTGTGTTTTACTGTGCTGTTCAAAAATACCTTATGCACTAAAATGTTGCTGTCAGTTTATCAACTATACATTTTAACAAGTATGTTAGAAGATGTATTGTCCATCAGAACAGTACATACGAAATTAGCGCTTCCTTGTCATGAAGAAGTATCTCACAGAGACCTAAATCCCCTGCCTGTACATGCAAAAATGTGTGACATCATACTGAGACGCAACACATCCCAGCGCTGCTGTGCTACCCGTGTGTGACATCATACCGAGACACAACACATCCCAGCGCTGCTGTGCTACTCGTGTGTGACATCATACCGAGACGCAACACATCCCGGCGCTGCTGTGCTACTCGTGTGTGACATCATACCGAGACGCAACACATCCCAGCGCTGCTGTGCTACTCGTGTGTGACATCATACCGAGACGCAACACATCCCAGCGCTGCTGTGCTACTCGTGTGTGACATCATACCGAGACGCAACACATCCCGGCGCTGCTGTGCTACTCGTGTGTGACATCATACCGAGACGCAACACATCCCGGCGCTGCTGTGCTACTCGTGTGTGACATCATACCGAGACGCAACACATCCCAGCGCTGCTGTGCTACTCGTGTGTGACATCATACCGAGACGCAACACATCCCAGCGCTGCTGTGCTACTCGTGTGTGACATCATACCGAGACGCAACACATCCCGGCGCTGCTGTGCTACTCGTGTGTGACATCATACCGAGACGCAACACATCCCGGCGCTGCTGTGCTACTCGTGTGTGACATCATACCGAGACGCAACACATCCCGGCGCTGCTGTGCTACTCGTGTGTGACATCATACCGAGACGCAACACATCCCGGCGCTGCTGTGCTACTCGTGTGTGACATCATACCGAGACGCAACACATCCCGGCGCTGCTGTGCTACTCGTGTGTGACATCATACCGAGACGCAACACATCCCAGCGCTGCTGTGCTACTCGTGTGTGACATCATAACTAGATGCAACACATCCCAGCGCTGCTGTGCTACTCGTGTGTGACATCATACCGAGACGCAACACATCCCGGCGCTGCTGTGCTACTCGTGTGTGACATCATACCGAGACGCAACACATCCCGGCGCTGCTGTGCTACTCGTGTGTGACATCATACCGAGACGCAACACATCCCAGCGCTGCTGTGCTACTCGTGTGTGACATCATAACTAGATGCAACACATCCCAGCGCTGCTGTGCTACTCGTGTGTGACATCATACCGAGACGCAACACATCCCAGCGCTGCTGTGCTACTCGTGTGTGACATCATAACTAGATGCAACACATCCCATTGCTGTTGTGCTACTCGTGTGTGACATCATACCAAGACGCAACACATCCCAGCGCTGCTGTGCTACTCGTGTGTGACATCATACCGAGACGCAACACATCCCGGCGCTGCTGTGCTAAAAAATACATTTTGGCTGTGATCTGTATTTTTTGTATTTAAATAAAACCACTTCCCGGTCTGAGAGTCAGGTATGTACAGTAAGCTCTAATGATGCAAATCTGGCATTGTTTATATAAAACATGTGGCAGGATAAGATAATTGTCCTTTGTTTCTAACATTAAAACATACATTGTAGAGTTGAAACCTGCATTCAAATGAATAGATTATTATCCGTACATTATTATTCTTTGTAGAGTCCTGTCCGATGATGGGGCAATATTATTAAACATTATAAAACTGTACTTCACCTCAAGAAGTTACTTGCCTTAAATTGCTTTGGTAGGACTATTTCAATTCAATAATATAAGCCTAAACTTTGCTACACCTCATTCGACCTGATAAGTCAATTGACAAGGCGGTTCCTTATATTCTCAGTTGTTACATGTGTAGTCTTCAACCATTTCCATTGAATTCCATAATAAGTGGTGCAAAGTGGAGTAAACTGACAACACAAATCTGCATCCTTTCACAAGTGTCTTCTTTGGGGTCCGCTACGAGCCCAGGATTCTACGGGAAGAACATTTCAAGTTGTCTTTTATAAAATGAACCTGTATTTTGTAAGATTAAACCTGGTGTTTTGGCAAAGTTAAAGACACTGTGACCCAACCCAAGCCTTTCTGATCTGGGTTCCTCCTGGATCTACAGCATTTGCACCCCTTTTTAAAAGCGTAAGCTGTGCATAAGAGATCCTAAGTAACATTATGTGTTTTTGTTTCTAGTTTTAAAACACTACATGATTATTTATTTATTAAAGACAGAAGGGGTACACACTTTACACAAGAGCAAAAGCAGAGTACATACAGAAATAATAAACACAAGAATGTGTTATTAAAATAAGAAATGAAGAAACAAAAACAATTTATGTATCAACAAGGTTAAACTATAAAGCATCTGTATAATCTATTAAAGTGACCAACAGTGGGCACTACAAGAAAGAGAAAACTAACAAAACACGATACAGCATATATTATTCATTATATCTATGTTTAATATTCAGAGTATTTTTTATTAACTTATTCACTTTTAAGACAGCAGTGGAGATACTATACATCACTCTCCTATATTTTCCTCTGATCAGAAACACCTGGGAACTTCCAGGCATGTGTGGTCTGAAGAGAAACAGAAGCAGAATATATTACTTAATATCCAGAAGTGGAGCAGGATGCGCTAATAGTTTTGGCAGTTGCTTGGATCAAAAGGTTCAAAATGCTACCAAATGAATGCGTTTCTGTACAAAAATGGATCAGCAAAACATGAATGACTAAATATAATTTGTTCCAGTTTGAAGAAATGTAGTTGAATGTGATTCTGGGACGCTATTTTTTCTTTATTATATCTGTGTGAAGTTTATGAAGTTTGGCGTTCTACTGATGTTATAACGAAATATGTTGCATCTTTCATGTTTAAATGCTGCTAGCTGAATTAACTAGTTATGATGGTAGGAAATCTAAATGAAGCTGCTAGTGTTTAGGGTTGTATACTTGTTAAGTCTTATATTTAAACACGTATGTAATGTATATTGCTTTTAATCATTGGCTTTTATATTTGTAATGTATCTTATATTTCATCTTTGAAGTACTGAGGCTGTAACATTGTATTGTACTGCACTGGTTAATGCGTTTATTGCTTCATTTTAAACATTGTTATTTGTTTTAATATAAAAATTATTCATATTAAAATTGCCATAGAAAGCAATAGCTTTTTTGTGTGTTTTTTTTTTTTATGTGACCAATTACACATTCAGTACAGGTTATATAATTACCAAAAATGCACACTCTAAACTTAAAATGTTCAGGCTACTTACCCAAGTTAAATTGTTTCAATTTAAAAGCATTTATTCAAGAAATTAAACTGGATTTGTTTACCAGTCAACATGCACGTGAGAACAGAATATGAAACAATAACAATATGAATGCTTCTTGCAAAATAATTCACTAATGCAAAAAAAACTAGATTCCTGTATGATGCAGGAGAGATAGTTAGACTGTATTACAGGCATTAAACCATTCACAGATATTATAAAATTTAACAGCCAGCATGTATCAAATCAAAGGGATTAAAGGTATACAAATCTGCTGCTACGCTAAGAAGCATCCATCTGCTCAAAATTAATTAGGTTTTGGGACCAAATACTGCATAATTTCCTCAGGTCATCGGTAGATGACATAAATGCATTGCTCTTAGAGGTTAGTTAACCCAAAAGTACATTAAAATACCAAATATATATGAAAACTGCTAATAAACATAGGAAGTGAAAGTTCAGCAAGATTCTGGAACAACTGCATTTCCAGCAGGATGGAGAAACTTGGTGTGAACTGTAGCACCACAGTAAGGAATCATTCACATGAGTCACGCACTTATTCTGTTCTAATGAAGGCAGTAACTAATCGTTGGTGCAATTTCCAGTATGACAAATCTGCCAGAGAACTTTGAACTTTTGAACTTTGTCAAAAAATAGTTTCATTGACTTAACACAAATCCACAGTTTTATCGAACAATAACTTCTTTATGCCCAAAATGTGTTTCAACTCATTTCCATACAGTTACCTAATAAAGTGTCAATTTTCTAATAAAACCTTCCCTTTAAAAGGGGAAGGGAAACACTTATCACGTTGTGATTATAGTGTTAAAAAGGTCCAACAGCAATGTGATCTCTGTTTTCTTTTTACTGTTTTCAACCGGTATTTGTCAAACGAGCTGTTTAAACTCCTCGATTTATCAACCTGTAATGCGCCATGTCTGAAATTCACTTCCGGTGACGTCACTGGTTGGAAGAATCAGTCCAGCATAATGTAATTTGCGTAGGTCCTGTCTGTACAAATCATTATTTATAAGAATTAGGGTATACGTTGTCTCTCAAAACAAAAAGACCGGTTAAAAAGTGGCTGCAAGTACTGAAAGAAAAATGTTCCTCATATAAAATATTCACGAGTTTGCAGTATTCACTTTGTTCATTACAGCGACACTTCACTGTCGATGCCGTCTGTATTTATTATTATTATTATTATTTATTTCTTAGCAGACGCCCTTATCCAGGGCGACTTACAATCGTAAGCAAAAACATTCCAAGCGTTACAATACAAGTAATACAATAAGAGCAAGAAATACAATAACTTTTGTTCAAGTAAAGTACAAGTTTGACAAACCACAATTCAATAATACAGCAGGTAATAGTGATAGTTACATCAGGATATGATTAAATAGTGATAGTTACATCAGGATGTGATTAAATACAAAGTACTACAGGTTAAAAACTTGGCAGATTACAGTATTCTGAAGTACAGGATTAAATGCAGTAAAATAGGGGCTGATAAGAGCAAAATAAAGCACATTTACATGAAGGGTGATAGTGTCCCAGGATACAAACAGAGGAGTTCTACAGGTGCTCTTTGAAGAGGTGAGTCTTAAGGAGGCGCCGGAATGTGGTCAGGGACTGGGCAGTCCTGACATCTGTAGGAAGGTCATTCCACCACTGCGGAGCAAGGGTGGAGAAGGAGCGGGCTTTGGAGGCAGGGGAGCGTAGCGGTGGTAGAGCTAGTCTTCTAGTGCAGGCGGAGCGGAGAGGTCGAGTGGGGGTGTAGGGAGAGATGAGGGTCTGGAGGTAGCTGGGTGCAGACTGGTCAAGGCATCTGTAGGCTAGTACAAGAGTCTTGAACTGGATGCGAGCGGATAGTGGAGTAGCGTGGGCGAAGCGAGGCAGAGAGAACACTAGGCGGGCAGCAGAGTTCTGGATGAGCTGGAGCGGACGGGTGGCGGACGCAGGGAGGCCAGGCAGGAGGGAGTTGCAGTAGTCTAGGCGGGAGAGTACCAGGGCCTGGACCAGGAGCTGGGTAGCATTTAATTTTATGTTGTATGATCACAAAAGCTGTGACTGTCGGACACCAACAAGTGAAGAAAAACACGATCAGAGATCGTTTAGAAGTAAACAAGAGTTGAAGGTCTTGATATTCTGTTTATGTTTGTTTGTGCATATAATAATATATCTATGGGTACTTTTGGAATTTTACTGACCTCGTACTGTACAGTATCTTCTCAGCACTGGTAAACAGTCATACATGCGCACAAATCACATAGAACACGTAAACATTTGAATGCCCAAAACACTGACATTTATAAAAAAGCATGACAATGAGCCAAAAACTGCCTGATACTGCTATATTATATAATAAGGGTTTGTAATTACTCCCTCGCATGTTTTAAATCCTCGAGCAACTGTATTTTCTTTTCATGCGATAAAGTTTGCTGCACAATCTAAGAAGAACATGTTTGTTTTCCCCCCCAGACAAAACTAAATACGTACCGTAATAACTCATGCATAACTTAAAAACCAAAAGTGGCGAGTTTGATCTCATTTCCTCACAAGTCCACAACTTCACACTCAGATCCAGTAATTTTAGTGACAGTTCACTGAAACAAGAGCGACTCAGCTCAGCAAAGCCTGATACTAGGCAACAAAGCATGTGATGTATCATGATCAAAGCAATTGGATGCATTTTTTTTTATTCAGACCTTAATAACTTTATTTAACAATTTTAACAAACCCGGAGAGTTCCCACAAAGATCTTCTATATGATATATTAACACAGAAGATGTTTGGTTCCCAGGTATGTGCATATCCTGACTTGACATTCGCCATCTCTGTTATCCAGCCAGTGACGTCACTGTCAATATGGCGGAACACGCTAACAGAAAGTGCCGGTTTCCGTATTTTTAAAAGTCGTTTTATTGTATTATATGATCAATATGATGTTTTTTGAATGGCAAATGTTATTTTTTTTTATTACTTTGTAAATCATTTTAACGCGCAAAAAACACTGTTTCCATTCCCTTTAAGACACGGTATACAGGCTGCAAATGAAAAGTCTCTACAGTTTCAGTTTTACTACGGAGTTTCTTTTGTGTCCATTCTTTTTACCTTGAACAAGGAACTCATTTTGAGCACACCAGTGGTTAAATCTGGAATACAGAACTGGAAAACCTTCTGTGACTTCAGCCTGTCTGCCAAAGTGAGTATATGGCCAGGAGCCAGACTCTATGCTTGGGGGCCCCCATTTCCAGTAAGGTAGAGTTCAAGGTTGGAAAAACAAGTTGAAAATATACTGCTAATTCTACTCTGACTTCCTAACCTGCCTACACCGCCTCTTCCAAACCTCTGACCCCATGCATGTGCAGAAACAATCCTGCTTTGTAGTGAATACATCACTTCACCAAACTCATTAACCACATGCTACAAGCTGAGCATGCCTGAGGTGTTCTGTGATGCAGAGCAGAACCTGTTGGCTATTTAACAGCAGAGATGACTTTAAACAAAGGTCAAAGCAGCACTCTGTGCTTCAGACAGTGTTGTTGATATAAACCAACTGAATTTTTTCACAAGCCCACTGATAAACAGTACACAGTGTCTGGTTAAATAAAGCTAGTATCGTACGGCCAGCTTGCATGATCTATAGTAAAATCAAATCAGGTATCAAAGTGCATGCTGGTTTTTTAGTTTTTTTTTCACTGTCTGAAAAAGTTACAAAATTTTTAAAAATCTACGTTCTAGTATAATAGTACACACAAAAAAAATGCTATCACAGTAAATGCTGGCCAGTGTTATTAGCATTGGAAATTCAAGAAAGTATTTTTCTGGAAGAGAAACACAGTTACATTCTGCCTAGATAAAAGAGGAAAGCTGGATATATACAGTGCCTTGCATAAGTATTCACCCCCCTTGGACATTTTTTAGTGTTACAACCTGGAATTAAAATTGATTTAATTGGGATTTTTACCATTTGATTTACACAACATACTTAACACTTTGAAGGTGCAAAATATTTTTTATTGTGACACAAAAGTTAATTAAACAAAAAAAAGACATTTGTTGGTTGCATAAGTATTCACCCCCCTGAGTCAATACTTGGTAGAAGCACCTTTGGCAGCAATTACAGCTGTGAGTCTTTTTGGGTAAGTCTCTGCCAGCTTTGCACATCTGGATCCTGCAATTTTTGCCCATTCTTCTTGGCAAAATTGCTCAAGCTCTGTCAAGCTCGATGGGGACCGTTGGTGAACAGCAATTTTCAAGTCTTGCCACAGATTCTCAATCGGATTGAGGTCTGGGCTTTGACTGGGCCATTCTAAGACATTCAGGTTCTTGTTTTTAAAACACTCCAGTGTAGCTTTGGCTGTGTGTTTAGGGTCATTGTCCTGCTGGAAGGTGAACCTCCGCCCCAGTCCCAGGTCTCTTGCAGACTGAAACAGGTTTTCCTCTGGAATTTCCCTGTATTTTGCTCCATCCATCTTGCCCTCAATCCTGACCAGTTTCCCAGTCCCTGCCAATGAAAAGCATCCCCATAACATGATGCTGCCACCACCATGCTTCACCGTGGGGATGGTGTTCTCAGGGTGATGAGCAGTGTTGGCTTTGCGCCAAACATAGCGTTTTTTAAGGCCAAAAAGTTAAATTTTGGTCTCATCAGACCAGAGAACCTTTTTCCACATGTTTGCTGTGTCTCCCACATGCCTTTTGGCAAAATCCAAACAGGATTTTATATGGTTTTTTTTCAGCAATGGCTTTCTTCTCGCCACTCTTCCATAAAGACCAGCTTTGTGGAGCGTCTTTTAGCCTGTCTGCATACGACATGCCTTTTAAACCCGGGATAATTCTGGTTGCTCTTCTTTGCACTCTTTCTAGAGCAGCAATATCCTTTTATTATTATTATTATTATTATTATTTATTTCTTAGCAGACGCCCTTATCCAGGGCGACTTACAATCGCAAGCAAATACAAATACATTCAAGTGTTACAATATAAGTCATACAATAAGAACAAGAAATACAATAATTCTCAAGTGTGACAAACCACAATTCAATAATACAGCAGATAATAGTGAAAGTTACATCAGGATATGATTAAGTAGTGATAGTTACATCAGGATATGATTAAGTACAAAATACTACAGATTAAACACTTGGCAGTTTACGGTATTCTGAGGTACAGGATTAAATGCAGTAAAATAGGGGGCAGATAAGAGCAAAATAAAGCATATTTAAATGAAGGGTGATAGTGTCCCAGGATACAACAGAGGAGTTCTACAGGTGCTGTTTGAAGAGGTGAGTCTTAAGGAGGCGCCGGAATGTGGTCAGGGACTGGGCAGTCCTGACATCTGTAGGAAGGTCGTTCCACCACTGCGGAGCAAGGGTGGAGAAGGAGCGGGCTCGGGAGGCAGGGGAGCGTAGCGGAGGTAGAGCCAGTCTTCTAGTGCAGGCGGAGCGGAGAGGTCGAGTGGGGGTGTAGGGAGAGATGAGGGTCTGGAGGTAGCTGGGTGCAGTCTGATCAAGGCATCTGTAGGCTAGTACAAGAGTCTTGAACTGGATGCGAGCGGTGATCGGGAGCCAGTGGAGCGAGCGGAGTAGTGGAGTAGCGTGGGCGAAGCGAGGTAGAGAGAACACCAGGCGAGCAGCAGAGTTCTGGATGAGCTGGAGCGGACGGGTGGCGGACGCAGGGAGGCCAGCCAGGAGGGAGTTGCAGTAGTCTAGGCGGGAGAGTACCAGGGCCTGGACCAGGAGCTGGGTAGCATAGTTGGTGAGGAAGGGTCGGATTCTTCGGATGTTGCTCAGGAAGAATCTGCAAGTGCGTGCCAGAGTGGAGATGTGCTGGGAATAAGAGAGGCAGGGGTCCAGGGTGACTCCAAGGTTCTTAGCTGAGGAAGAGGGAGAGAGTGTGGTAGATTCCAGAGGAACAGAGATAGAGAGATCAGAGGAGGGGGAGGAGGAGGGAAAGAAAAGGAGGTCAGATTTAGAGAGGTTGAGTTTGAGGTGATGCGAGTGCATCCAGGAGGAAATAGCAGACAGACAGGTAGAGATACGGGAGGAGATGGTGGAGTCAGAGGTGGGGAAGGAGAGGAAAATCTGAGCATCATCAGCATAGAAATGGTATGAGAAACCATAGGATGCGATGAGGGGGCCCAGGGAGCGGGTGTAGAGAGAGAACAGGAGAGGACCCAAGACTGACCCTTGGGGGACTCCAGTCAAGAGAGGGTGAGGTGTGGAGGTTGCTCCACGCCAGGTTACCTGGTAAGTGCGGTTGGAGAGGTAGGAGGAGAACCAGGCCAGAGCAGTGCCAGAGATCCCCAGGTCAGCAAGAGATGATAGTAGAATAGAGTGATCAACAGTGTCAAAGGCAGCAGAGAGGTGGAGGAGAATTAGGACAGAGGAGAGAGAGGCAGCTCGGGCACACTTAAGTGAGTTGGTGACAGACAGAAGGGCGGTTTCAGTGGAGTGAGCAGAGCGGAAGCCAGATTGGAGAGGGTCAAGCAGAGAGTGGTTGGACAGGAAAGCAGAGAGCTGGCGTTGTACAGTCCGCTCGAGGGTTTTGGAGAGGAAGGGTAGGAGGGAGACAGGACGGTAGCTCTGGAGGGAGGTGGGGTCGAGGGTGGGTTTTTTGAGGAGGGGAGTGATAGAGGCTTTTTTGAAGGCAGAGGGGAAGATGCCAGAAAGTAGAGAGGTGTTGAGGAGGGAGGAGATGAAGGGGAGTAGAGCAGGAGCAGCAGCTTGAAAGAGGTGAGTGGGGAGGGGGTCCAAGGCACACGTGGTGGGTTTGTGACCCTGGAGCAGGGAGGAGAGGTCAGAGTCTGAGAGGGGCAAGAAGGTGGAGAGGGAGGGCGAGTTAGTAGGGGATGTAGTGGGTGTAGGGGTTGGAGCAGGAGGGGGTGCGGGGGAGGGAGAGGTGTTAAAGAGTTTGCGGATATCTGAGATTTTAGAAGAGAAGAAGGAGGCAAAGTCGTCAGGGGAGATAGAGGAGGGAGGAGGAGGGGGGGAGGGTTTAGGAGGGAGGAGAAGGTAGAGAATAGTTTACGTGGGTTGTTAGTGGAGGCTTGGATTACAGATTGGAAATAAGCACATTTAGCAGAGGAGAGAGTAGAGGAGAAGGAGGAGAGAAGAGTGCGGTAAAGGTCTAGGGCAGCAGGGAGTTTGGTTCTCTTCCATTTCTTTTCAGCAGATCGCAATGTGATTCTTGCCGAGCGGAGCACAGAGGAGAGCCAGGGATGGGGAGGGGAGGGGCGAGCAGGTCGGGAGGTGAGGGGACAGAGGGAGTCGAGGGAGGAGGTGAGTGAGGAGAAGAGGGTGGAGGTAGCAGAGTCTACGGAGAGTTGTGAAAAGGAGTCGATAGGAGGGAGGTGAGAGCGAGCAGTGGAGGCAAGGACAGAGGGGGAGAGAGAGCGGAGGTTACGGCGAGAGGTGACAGTGGGGGTAGGAGGAGCAGGGAGAGGGGGGAGAGACAGAGAAAAAGAGATGAAATAGTGATCAGAGAGGTCCAGGGGGGTGACAGAGAGGTTGGAGGGGCAGCAGGCCCTGGAGAAGGTGAGGTCCAGTTGACGGCCAGCTTTGTGGGTAGGAGGGGACGGAGAGAGACAGAAGTCGAAGGAGTGAAGGAGAGGGAGGAATCCAGCAGAGTGGCTGGGGTTGGAGAGATGGATGTTGAAGTCACCCAACAGGACAGTCGGGGTAGACAGAGAGGGGAGGGAGGAGAGTAGATAGTCGAGTTCATCCAGAAAGTGAGTGAGAGGCCCAGGGGGGCGGTACAAAACAATGAGCAGGAGTTGACAGGGAGAGGTTAGTTGGACTGCATGAAATTCAAAGGTAGTGACAGAGAGGGAGGTGAGATCAGAGGGGACAGAAAAGAGTAAGGAGGGAGAGAGGAGAAGACCCGTCCCACCTCCCCGTCCGGTGAGACGTGGGGTATGGGACAGGACGTAGAGAGAGGACAGGGCAGCAGGAGTAACAGTGTTATCAGGGGACAGCCAGGTTTCAGTGAGAGCAAGGAAATCGAGCGAGAGGTGGGAGGCAAAGGCAGAGATGAAATCAGCTTTGTTAGCAGAAGAGTGACAGTTCCAGAGTGCACCAGAGAGTGTGCGGGAGGGGGGGAGAGGCAGAGAAATGAGGTTAGAGGGGTTGGAGGAGCAACAGCGGAGGGAGGGCAGAGGACGAGGACGGGAGGACAGAACAGGGATGTGAGAGACAGTCATAGCAGGACAAGCAAGACAAAAGGCACAGTAGGAGCAGTGGGGTGGAGGATACAGACCTGACTAGTAGATGGCTTCTTCCAGAGCGCTGGTAGGTTCGGATCTAGTCGAACAGCGTCTCAGCGCAGGCCTCCCCTCGCTGGACTCCCACAGCTAGACTCCCGGCTCTTTTGTTGAGGCTCTTCTGTTGGCTGGCGCTTCGTGCTGGCGCTAAAATAAGCTGCTTGAATAAATGTTGTTACCCCTGCTTGGCAAAAGAACCAACTAAACTGTGTGGAAACCAATCAAATAGCAAAATCAACTGCTAATCAATTTAGCCACTTTTAGTAACGAGGTGACCAGAACTGAACACAATATTCTAGATGAGGTCTTACTAATGCATTGTAGAGTTTTAACATTACTTCCTTTGAATTAAATTCAAAACTTCTCACAATATATCCGAGCATCTTATTAGCCTTTTTTATAGCTTCCCCACATTGTCTAGATGAAGACATTTCTGAGTCAACATAAACTCCTAGGTCTTTTTCATAGATTCCTTCTTCAACTTCAGTATCTCCCATATGATATTTATAATGCACATTTTTATTGCCCGCATGCAATACTTTACACTTTTCTCTATTAAATTTCATTTGCCATGTGTCTGCCCAATTCTGAATGCTGTCTCGATAATTTTGAATGACTTTTGCTGCTTCAACAGTGTTTGCCACTCCTCCTATTTTTGTGTCGTCTGCAAATTTAACGAGTTTGCTTACTATACCAGAATCTAAGTCATTAATGTAGATTAGGAATAGCAGAGGACCTAATACTGATCCCTGCGGTACACCACTGGTTACCTCGCTCCATTTTTGAGGTTTCTCCTCTAATCAGTACTTTCTGTTTTCTACCTGTTAACCACTGCCTAATCCATGTGCATGCATTTCCTTGAATCCCTACTGCGTTCAATTTGAGAATTAATCTTTTATGCGGGACTTTGTCAAAAGCTTTCTGGAAATCTTAATAAACTGTGTCGTATGCTTTGCAGTTATCCATTTTCAATGTTGCATCCTCAAAAAAGTCAAGTAGGTTAGTTAGACACGATCTCCCTTTCCTAAAACCAAGCTGGCTGTCTCCCCGGATATTGTTACCATATAGGTAATTTTCCATTGTGGATCTTATTATAGTTTCCATAAGTTTACATATAATAGAAGTCAGGCTTATTGGTCTGTAGTTACCTGGTTCGGTTTTGTCTCCCTTTTTGTGGATCGGTATTACGTTTGCTATTTTCCAGTCTGTCGGTACAACCCCTGTGTCAAGAAACTGTTGCATAATCTTGGTTAGCGGTTTGTAAATAACTTCTTTCATTTCTTTGAGTACTATTGGGAGGATCTCATCTGGCCCAGGGGATTTGTTTATTTTAAGAGCTCCTAGTCCCTTTAACACTTCTGCCTCTGTTATGCTTAAGTTATTTAAAACTGGATAGGAACAGGTCGACATGTCGGGCATGTTGTCCGTGTCCTCCTTTGTAAAAACCTGTGAAAAGTAATCATTTAATATATTTGCTATTTTTTTTCTTCATCTATGATTTTGCCATTTGTGTCTCTTAGACATTTAACCTCCTCTTTGAATGTTCTCTTGCTGTTATAATATTGGAAAAATATTTTGGAATTGGTTTTAGCCCCCTTAGCAATACTGATTTCTATCTCTCTCTTGGCCTTTCTAACTTCCTTTTTGACTTGTGTTTGCAGTTTCAAGTACTCTTTCTGTGTACTTTGTTTTTGGTCCCTTTTAAACGCTCTGTAAAGTGCCTTTTTTCGCTGAATATTTTTTTTAATTGATTAAAATCTATTAAACCATTTTGGCCATTTTGTTTTAGATTTAGATTTGTCTACTTTTGGGATGTAATTGTTTTGTGCCTCTAGTACTACATTTTTAAAAAACAGCCATCCATTACTCCAATCTACTTCTGTTAGTCTCCGTTTCATACCTTCATAGTTTGCTTTTCTAAAATTGTAAACCTTAGCTTTAGTCATTACTTTTGGGGTTTTAAAAAATATTTCAAATGAGACCATGTTGTGGCCTGAGTTTGCCAATGGCTCTCTGACCTCTTCATTATTTGAAAAGTCTAAATCAAGGCATGCCTCCCCTCTAGTCGGTGCCTTGACAAATTGCGTTAGGAAGCAGTCATTTGTCATTTCCATCATTTCCATTTCGTCCGTCGTGCCCCCCATCGGGTTTTCCCATTTTATACGGGGGAAGTTGAAATCCCCCATTAGTGTGGCTTCTCCTTTTCTACACGCATTTCGAATGTCATTGTACAACAGATTATTTTGCTCAGCGTCTGAATTTGGCGGTCTATAGCATGCTCCTATTATTATGCCCTTTGAATTTGTGTCCATTATTCTGACCCATATTGATTCTGCATTGTTTTCTTTGTCCTGATTTAACACCTGGCTTGAAGACTATTTCTTATGTATAGCGCTACCCCTCCGCCTCTTCTGTCCTGCCTGTCTTTCCTATATAGTGTGTACCCACTAATATTATATTCATCTCCATCACTCTCAGACAACCAAGTTTCTGTAACACCTATCACATCATAGTTACTTGTTAGTGCAGTAGCTTCAAGTTCTAACATTTTGTTTCTGAGACTTCTAGCATTAAGATAAATACATTTAATAGTGGTCTTACCTGAGTTGTTGCCCTTGTTTTGATGTAGTCTCCCTTCTGTTTTTTTGTTTTCTCCCCCCTTCCTTTCTAGTTTAAATGCTTCTGGACCTCCTCAAGGATCCTTTCTCCGAGTAGATTGGTTCCCTTTCTGTTTTGTAGATTTCTATGGTCTATTTTGTGTAGATCAGTGACAAAAAATCATAATTAAATACAAAATGTGGAAAAGTCCAAGGGGGGTGAATACCTATGCAAGGCACTATATATATATATATATATATATATATATATATATATATATATATATAGTCAAATTTCCAGTGGGGGGAATAAAATAGACAAACAACAAAACCTCATGGCACGCCTTGACACATCTGTAATGCACAATGTAAACAGTTAAGAGAATCGCTACGTTACTTACTTATACTGAATCAACTGTTAAAAAATCTTTAGGAATCACACATTTGCCAAATCTGCCATCATGCAGGATAAATGCAGTTATTTTTTATGGATCCGGTCATACTTGCCAACATTTGGAGAAAGTGTTCAGTGGGATGCTGATCATGTATATTATCATATAATAGACATACCCCCCCCCCCCCCCCCCCAACAACACCACACGACCAGCATGACAGTAAAAATAAATAGACATCATGAAGCGTTCTTCCCTTTGTATAAGTTAGTGATCAGTAGATGTGTCTGCCGCACGAAGAGCACAGCGTGTGTTTTTCACTTACTCTACTCTGCAGAATAAATGTATTTTTTTCTATTTGCTAGGAAATCGAGACTGTCCCGACCATATTGGGATTGCTGGCATGTATGTACGCTATCAAAAGGCAAAAATACCAAAAAACTACCTGCGTTACAGCAGCTAAAATAATGTTAAAACACACTCATGACAAGTACTTGCATTGTTGCACATAACCTCATTGATAACTGAACAGAGTGTAACAACAATAAATGGAATATAATACAACATACGTATTTTAACAGCTTCCTCTGCAGTAGTTAATTGTTGTTAATCTTGGCATTGTTTCCACTCTGCTCAGTGGGTGACTCGGCAGGTAAAAGTTCCAGTCTTTGGCTCTGGGGCTGTTTAAGAAAAGCTACTATGGATTTTTAGTGTCCTGTCTTCATTTTTTTCTTTAGTATTAGTATGCAGTTCAGATGATAATAAAAAAATAACGGTGTGAAATACAGCAACTGAATGACGTTGACGTAGTTGATTTTCATTGGTTAATTTGCCTTGCTACGGTGCGTACAGCACTACTGCTGGGTGACAATGACGGGTGAGTGGAATCCGAGCCTGATCCATCTTATGATCCGGCTCCCGTGAAACCAAACTCCATTCCATTACTTTTTTTTTTTTTTTTTAATTATGTTAATACAATGTGCTACTGATCTTACGGTCTGAAGTGCTAAGACCGAGATTTTTTTGAAGTCAGTTTACGTAATAATGATGCAGCATACATTTATCATTTTAAATGTTTAAAATTTCCAGAAGAAATCATTGTTAATTCACAATCTTTTATCCCCCCACCGGATGACAACTGAAAGTGCAGAGCCAGGGATAAAAAAAAAAAAGCAGATGAAGGGCTTTTGCCCGAAACGTCCTGAAATAAATGTTTCTTAATCATTTAAACTTTTTTGTGTATATATATATACACACAGTGGCTTGCAGAAGTATTCACCCCCTACCAATAATGTCACATTTTGTTGAATTACAAATAATTTATGCACAGTTTTTCAAACAAACTTTTTTTATTCAAAGCTGTAGTGGTTAAACTGAACACTGTTATATGAGCAGTTTCAGAGTCTTGGCTGACTCAAACAGGTTTTCCTCAAGGATTCGCCTGTACTTTGCACCATCCATTCTCCCCTCTATCCTGACAAGCTTCCCAGTCCCTGCTGAAGAGAATCATCCCCATAACATGATGCTGCCACAACCATGCTTGACAGTTGGGATTGTGTTGGGCTTGCGCCAGACGTAACGCTTGGAATTTAGATCGAAAAGTTCAATTTTTGTCGTGTCTGACCACAAAACCTTTTTCCACATGTCTGCAGTATCATCTACATGCTTTTTCCCAAACTCCATACGTGCTTTAAGATGAGGCTTTTTGAGTAATGGCTTCTTTCTTGCCACCAGTCCATACAGGCCAGCTTTGTGTAGGGGCTGGCTTATTGTTGATGTGTGAACACTGACTCCCATCTCAGACACAGAACTTTGCAGATCTCTCAAGGTCATTCAGTGCATTTACATGAGCATAAGAATTCGATATTTTTCAGAAAACTAATTCTGATATCAAAAGTCATGTAAACACAGTTTCCAGAAAATGTATCGGAATATTCCGAAAGTCCGTTTTCAGAAAACAGCACCTAGAAATTTCCAATTAAATTCCGAAAACTAACAAAATGTCTATCATGTGAACACACTTTTCGGAAAACTTATTCCGATAGCGTACTGCACATGTGCAAACTCTGACCTTCATTCCTGCAAGTGGTTTTAGAAAACAGAGAAAATAATAACAATCTGTAGTCAGTCTGCATGCATCCATTTGTCTAGTTAGGGATAAAGTAATACATTTGTTAAAGTCTGTATGTATTTGTTAATAGCCCATACTGAAGCAGCAAATGTTTTCCAGTTTTAAAATGACGTGATAATTTAAAATAATATCTGCAAAAGAAACTGGTAATATAGAACCGGACGAGCTGTTGGAAAGGCTGATTGCACATTGTGGGGAATCTGAATGGAGGTATAGGATAGTAATCTTTGAATTTAAGACCTGACACTTCCTTAAAGCACTATATTGGATTGGTCTCCGTTCTTTCGCAGAAATGTCTGGTCTGTTCAAATCGTACTTAGGCTACTACAGTACTTTGCATATGAAAATATCCTGCATTTTCCGAAAACATCAATGCATGTATACAGTTGAATTCTAATTAGATTTTCTATCGTTAATCATGTAAACACAGAAAAGTGACGTTTTAAGAAAATCAGTTTTCTGATTCAGTTTTTGGAAAATGCGTTGTCATGTAAACGTACTGAGTTTTGGTTTCAGAGTGACACGCCAAACCAGTTTTCTGCTTGCCCGGCTGCTCAGTTTGGGAGGGCGACCTGATCTGGGTAGCATCTGGTTGGTATGATTAGGGCCACGGAAAATTCACGATTTCACGGAAATTGTGTATTTGGCTGCCTACCATGAAAAACTTTTCTTTTTTTTTTCTTTTTTTTTACATTATCTTCACCAGATTTTATCATGTAGAAACCATAGACAACTACATAGAAATGTCTGCAACAATTAATAAAACTACGAATAATAATAAATCTTATATTTATCATGGTGTCAGTCTTGGATGTCACATATTTGCCACTTGATGCAATCCCTGATTTCACAAGCTGTAGAGATGAAATTGAACCTTAGAAGCACCATGCCGCTGAAAGGGACAAAAATGCCAATATTGTTGATTTCTGGGTGAGGTCTGAAATCAAATTCCCAAACATGGCAAAAATGGCATGCTTGTTTTTGTCAATTCCAACAAACTCTGTGGATGCAGAATGAGCAGTTTCCGTATATGGACAGGTTTTTACACCACAAAGATAAACCATGAGTGTTGAAACTGCAACAAGATGCACGATGCTGGCATTCAAAAAATAACTATTTTTCTGACCCATATTGATTCTGCATTGTTTTCTTTGTCCTGATTTAACACCTGGCTTGAAGACTATTTCTTATGTATAGCGCTACCCCTCCGCCTCTTCTGTCCTGCCTGTCTTTCCTATATAGTGTGTACCCACTAATATTATATTCATCTCCATCACTCTCAGACAACCAAGTTTCTGTAACACCTATCACATCATAGTTACTTGTTAGTGCAGTAGCTTCAAGTTCTAACATTTTGTTTCTGAGACTTCTAGCATTAAGATAAATACATTTAATAGTGGTCTTACCTGAGTTGTTGCCCTTGTTTTGATGTAGTCTCCCTTCTGTTTTTTTCATTGATCATTGTTGAGTGTGTGTGTGTGTGTGTGTGAGCGTGCTTGCGTGCGTGTGTGTATGCGTGTGCGTGTGTGTGTGCGTGTGCATGTGTGTGAGCGTGCTTGCATGCGTGTGAGCGTGCTTGCATGCATGTGTGTGTGCGTGCACAACACGCTAGATGGATAAAAAGTCGCATACGATTTCTTCTTGTTTTTCCTGTTCTTGTTCTTCAGATTGTTTTGTATAGGTTGAATCGCTCAACTAGCACGATGTTATGTGGTTTTAAAACGTCATATATAATTTAGTGTGTGTAAAGAAAAACACAATTTCGGTTTTGTCACTTGCACTTAACCCTGAAACAACACACAAACAGGAGAGCAGTGAAACACAGCACTGAAACAACACACAAACAGGAGAGCTGTGAAACACAGACATGGAACAACGCCCAAACAGGAGAGCTGTGAAACACAGCACTGAAACAACACACAAACAGGAGAGCTGTGAAACACAGCACTGAAACAACACACAAACAGGAGAGCTGTGAAACACAGACATGGAACAACACACAAACAGGAGAGCTGTGAAACACAGACATGGAACAACGCACAAACAGGAGAGCTGTGAAACACAGCCTGGAACAACGCCCAAACAGGAGAGCTGTGAAACACAGACATGGAACAACACACAAACAGGAGAGCTGTGAAACACAGCCTGGAACAACGCACACAGCCTGGAACAACACACAAACAAGAGAGCTGTGAAACACAGACATGGAACAACGCACAAACAGGAGAGCTGTGAAACATAGCCTGGAACAACGCACACAGCCTGGAACAACACACAAACAAGAGAGCTGTGAAACACAGACATGGAACAACACCCAAACAGGAGAGCTGTGAAACACAGACATGGAACAACGCACAAACTGGAGAGCTGTGAAACACAGCCTGGAACAATGCACACAGCATGGAACACAGCCTGGAACTCCACACAAACAAGAGAGCTGTGAAACACAGACATGGAACAACACACAAACAGGAGAGCTGTGAAACACAGCCTGGAACAACGCACACAGCCTGGAACAACACACAAACAAGAGAGCTGTGAAACACAGCCTGGAACAACGCACACAGCCTGGAACAACACACAAACAAGAGAGCTGTGAAACACAGACATGGAACAACGCACAAACAGGAGAGCTGTGAAACACAGACATGGAACAACGCACAAACTGGAGAGCTGTGAAACACAGACATGGAACAACACCCAAACAGGAGAGCTGTGAAACACAGACATGGAACAACGCACAAACTGGAGAGCTGTGAAACACAGCCTGGAACAATGCACACAGCATGGAACACAGCCTGGAACTCCACACAAACAAGAGAGCTGTGAAACACAGACATGGAACAACACACAAACAGGAGAGCTGTGAAACACAGCCTGGAACAACGCACACAGCCTGGAACAACACACAAACAAGAGAGCTGTGAAACACAGCCTGGAACAACGCACACAGCCTGGAACAACACACAAACAAGAGAGCTGTGAAACACAGACATGGAACAACGCACAAACAGGAGAGCTGTGAAACACAGACATGGAACAACGCACAAACTGGAGAGCTGTGAAACACAGCCTGGAACAATGCACACAGCATGGAACACAGCCTGGAACTCCACACAAACAAGAGAGCTGTGAAACACAGACATGGAACAACACCCAAACAGGAGAGCTGTGAAACACAGCCTGGAACAACGCACACAGCCTGGAACAACACACAAACAAGAGAGCTGTGAAACACAGACATGGAACAACGCACAAACAGGAGAGCTGTGAAACACAGCCTGGAACAACGCACACAGCCTGGAACAACACACAAACAAGAGAGCTGTGAAACACAGACATGGAACAACGCACAAACAGGAGAGCTGTGAAACACAGCCTGGAACAACGCACAAACAGGAGAGCTGTGAAACACAGCCTGGAACAACGCACAAACAGGAGAGCTGTGAAACATAGCACTGAAACAACGCACAAACAGAAGTGCTGTGAAACACAGACATGGAACAGCAGCATTGGATAAGGATTGGAAAACAAGCATGTGCTGGAATGTTTGGCTGGAGAACATTTCAAGCAATGCTAATGGCCTCGGAAGGCTATATTGTTTCCGGATGTAAGAGAAGTTAACCGCAAGAAGATGGTTTTACATTATTTAAACAATGTCCCATTAAAAATCTCCAGAATTAACTGTGGCTTTATACACAGCTCAAAACATGTTCTAACATGCCCCTTTAAAGTCTGAACCAGAGGGCCATATGAAAGCCTGCCCTCTTCTGTACTCTTTGTTCATTTCCATTTCTGACTAACAAAATCTATTTTTGAACACAGATTTGATAGCGGTAAATGGGGAAAATGTACTGTACTAAACACAGGTTTAGGGATTATTATTTTTATTTTTTTGTTGAAACTTCTTTTCAGGATAAACTTCTTGAGTATACATTGTGTTGTTTTTGAGAGGGACCTGGAAAAAACAGGCACCTAGTATAAGAGACAATTGTATTTATTTTTTTATTTTGTTTGGTTTCCTGGAATCTTGATACAGGAATTAGCAAATATTCCCTTATTAATAAAAATATCTATATTTGCTGTTTTCATGAGTATACGCAACATCTTGCTTCTGTTTTCATAATAGCTCTAAAACAGAAAATGAAAATCATCATTTACATTGCTTTAGGCAGAAGAGAATCATGCCGGATTCCAGAATAGCCAGGTTCCAGATTGTACAGTCAGATTTACATTGATTTAAGCAGAAGAGAATCATGCCGGATTCCAGAATAGCCAGGTTCCAGATTGTACACTCAGATATACATTGATTTAAGCAGAAGAGAATCATGCCGGATTCCAGAATAGCCAGGTTCCAGATTGTACACTCAGATATACATTGCTTTAAGCAGAAGAGAATCATGCCGGATTCCAGAATAGCCAGGTTCCAGATTGTACACTCAGATATACATTGCTTTAAGCAGAAGAGAATCATGCCGGATTCCAGAATAGCCAGGGTCCAGATTGTACACTCAGATATACATTGCTTTAAGCAGAAGAGAATCGTGCTGGATTCCAGAATAGCCAGGTTCCAGATTATACAGGGTATCACACCATTCATTTCACTAGAAATTTTGTCGGGACCCAAAAATCGTGTCAAGATATACAGAATGCCGGTTTGCAGAGAGGCTGGATTAGACAGGCTATACTGAATTTAATACCATATAACAACAACCTACCATGAAAGGCAAGTTTATGATAAAAGGAAAGCTTTGGCTAAAAAATGTCTGTAATTTGCAGTACTCTTCCACGTGTCAAAGCAATCATGTAGAAATGTTGATGGAAAAACTTTCAAATAGAGAACTGAAAATTCAACAAGAAACATGTTGCTCTTCCAAAACCCTAGTTTACCATAGTCGTTGGAGATGAAACATTTTATGAATACAGTACAATTCATACAAACTTGTATTTTCGGGGTATAATCTTTTTACAGTAGTTCAATATTCAATCAGAACCACTTTGAATGGATGTAATCAACTATCCTAACCTAATAACCACAACAGTATCTTTGAGTGTTTGCTATTCCTGAAGTGGACCCTTATATCTCGACATGACTTTGCATACAAGATGAAGAGGATGCCTTGCAAACGCAAGTGAAACACAACCATTTGACATTCAATATGGAATTCCTAAAGTGTGCTTGCATTCCATTAGGGGTCAGTGACTGTAAACAGAAATTAGCCACAGCACATAATCTATATGTATGCTGTATGTATTTCCATAATTCACTTTCGGTAAATATGCTCTCGGAGCATATCATTATTAGTAACACTTAAACAACATCAATTCCAATGATATAGCTGTTATAATCAAACATGTGACACAAGAGGGAGTAGCAGATTTCACAAGTCACTGTAGATGCTCTAAACTGCAGTACTTTATTGCTTAAAACCTCTTTAAGGGAACTTGGGCCTAGGTATAAAGTCATATGAATTTGTACAGTATGTCACTGCAAAGTGTTAACCAACTTCGCCAATATGTACAGGACTAATTATTATTCTGATAGGATGTTTTTAGTTTCATTAAATAAATAATAAGATGTCTGTGTTATTAAGTGCCAGCGCAGCTTTTCTTCAATTCAGATACTGTATCAAAAGGGAGAGACAGAAACAGAAGTTAGACTGAGAAGATGTTTACAGTTTGAACACTGGTATTGTATTTACTGTAGAAAGATTGCATGAATCACTAGTACATGGAACTTGGGGACATGCTGCAGGAGTGTGTGGCAAAGAGGTGGCATTAGTGTGGCAGTCGGTGATGCAGTGCTCCAAACAATGGCAGACAACAAAGTTCACGGTCCAAACAGTTCTTTAATTTTCCTTATCACGGTTTGGCACCGTTAAATAATAATACTGGCTTTACACAGCAATGTGTATTGAAATAATGATACAATAACAATAACACTCAACACGCACACGGACACTTCTCCAGACAGTGTGTGCTCTTGTGCAGGTGTGGTGAAAGACAACAATAGTGATGCAGCAGTGCAGTGGAGTCCGGGCTTATGCTGGCCTGCAGCGACAGCTCCCGGTACGTATCAACCGTCGAACAAGAACAAACAGTAACAGTTAGACGGACAAACAAACAAAACACTAAACACTCACCACACGTTTTTACTTCTGTTTCCTTACGGGTCCTCTCAGTAACCATAACAAACTAACAGACTGCATCGTCACATCCCCTGAAATACCCCTAGTCACGCCCCCTGCGATAGCTAGTTCAATCACGTATCCTCCAACGTACTTGTTTATCCGTCACCAGTTTTCTGATACAAAGCCCATCTCTTAAATGTTACAGTGCACTTCTTTATCCATCCCAGCCCATGCTTTTTTTTCTTGAATGTGCAAATCAGTCTTTATTGTGCAGTTACACAGCGCTTCCTCCAATTTCACATGACGAAAATGCAGCAAAAACAAAATGAACGAGACAAGCTACGGTAATGTAAAAGTTAATCATTAAACAGTTTTAGATACTGTGATGCATTCTTCTTAAATCTGTGATCTTAAATCAGTGAACTGTGACATTAGGGCCTTATCGAGCACTATATTGCAATTTTGAATACTGACTTTTGATACTGTTTTAATTCTGGAAACTGTTGTTTTTTTATCTTTTCATGCTGTCAACATATGTGTAGTAACATGGATGGAATTGTGAGACCCCACCTCATCCACTGAATCAAATGCATGCTTCTAAATTGCCTTAACTGTACCAGTGCTATTATGATATTCTAAATATTGTTTTCCCAGTAGCATGCAAATGTATTCAAGACTTGTCATTTATATTATGTAGCTACTTGCATATAAACCTCTGGGTGTTACACCACTTTGTGCTTTAATTAGGCATCTTAAACAACTTCTAAAATGTGTTCATTTTCTCTTACTATTTTAAATGAATGCATGTGTCAGCTTTTAAAGTCATCAATTAAATTAGACTCTAATTTGACTATTTTGACAATATTCCAACATTTTCAGTTGCAGTGGTTTGATTCCATGTGCACAACAAATCAAAACAACAGAGAAGCAATGGGGTGTTCTGATAAACTTGCCCACCACTGTACATCCCTGAGAAGCATTTGTAATAAATGTTGATCTTGATGTTTCAGCACTGTTGGGGACAGGCAAAATTCTTGGATGAATTCTTATGACAAATATTTGGTGCACTGCACAATGGCAAAGGATGTCATGTTGAAGGGCGAAGTATGCAGTATGGGTGAAGAGCGACTGTGACTTGTGTGCTGTTGACAGTTTATTAATGTTATCACTTTCCAGCTGAGGACACATTTCCAAAATCCTGTAGAAGATTCCTGGTACAAATGAGCCTAATAGCATGAAATCAGCAAACATCTGTGTAAATTGATTCATGTAAATTACTTTGCAACACTGGACAGCCACTGTAGGTAAAACTGTAGCGGGCACTCAGTTGACAGGTGCTTCCATATTTAAATTATTGAAAAACACCTGTGTTGACCGTACTGGATGACATACTTAGCTGCAGATGTTCGCCTCCAGCTTTCTTTGAGGACTGATCACGTATCCCTGCAATTAATGACATCATACAGAATATGAACACACAGAACTATGGAAGGGAGAATAGAACAGAAAATCAAAAGAACGCCAAAATCGTATGCAAAATCGTTGTTTAAAGCTGTAATATTTCACATTATGTTAATGCAGAACCGTTTTTTAAAGCTGTAATATTTCACATTATGTTAATGCAGAATCGTTTTGTAAAGCTGTAATATTTCACATTATGTTAATGCAGAATCGTTTTTTAAAGTTGTAATATTTCACATTATGTTAATGCAAAATCGTTTTGTAAAGCTGTAATATTTCTTGCTGTGCTAAGCTTCAGTGTTTTTTTTTAATGCCATTACAATCACAGCATGTCCTCATTTTTACACAGAGCAGATTATGTGTTTGAATACTATCCCAGATTGGTGTCAGGTTTAGTTTGAGCAGGAACATATTCTTTACTTAGCAAAAAACAAATAGACACATGAATATAAGCTGTCCAAAGCAGCCTGTCATTCTGTTAACAAAAAAATCAATTGATAACAATAATTAGGAAGGCATGCATGTTTGAAAGGGGGAAAAAGATGCACTTAACAATGTAAAGTGTTGGCTGTGTGTTCTATTTTATTATTAATATTTTATTAATATTTGTAGGCTTTGACCGCCACCTGTTGGCAATCCCAAGCACTTGCTGCATGATAAATCAAAGAGCCACACACAGCCTATTTGTTCTGAAATATATTGTTTGCTTTGAAACAACCTTCATGAAAAAATCACACTATGCTAAAACAGTAATGACTCAATATAGAAGCCAAGTTTCAAAAAAACATTGGGGCAAACTTGCCCAGCACAAAGCAAATAGGCACAACTGTAAAACCGATGGGGGCCAAGGTTGCCCCAATTGTTTCTACCAACTTGGCTTGTGTTTTTGATATCTCCATTTTAAATGGCTGGGCACTTTCGATAACTTTTTTTTGATATTTCCAATGTGTTTTTGTTTCAGATAATATATGAATGATTTTCTAAAAAGGGAGTCTTCCGTATTCTTAATACAAAAAAAAAAAAACTGAACCACACCCAAAAGTCTGGCTTCTTGAATCTTACTCACCTCTAACAGTAACCCTAACCCTAACCCTAACAGTAACCCTAACCCTAACCCTAACCCTAACCCTAACCCTAACCCCGCTGGGAACAAGGATCTGGGCATCCGTCCCGAGAGTTGTCAGCAGCCTCCACCACTACATGTATTGCTGGAACATCACTCACACTTCAGTCGCTAGTGTGGGTGTGCGTGTGAAGCCGTGCAGTATGTGGCTGTCATTTAAAGCTACAATTTGTTGCCAATATATCAAAATTAACTTCTAGATGCAATGCTGTATAAAAGCACCCCATCGTCAACTACTGTGTTCAGCAATTGAGTCTGTTTATAATAATAATAATATTTGATTTGTAATACAACTACTACGACTACTACTACTACTAATAATAATAATAATAATAATAATATCCTCAGACAGCAGGAACTGTAAACCTGGAGAGTTTAGTAAGGGGCATTTAAGGACAGGTGTCCCTTCTTGGGGTGCCATGTTGGGATTAATGACTCATTCAGGAGTGACTCATAACAAGAAGGATGATTAGCCACTGTTAGGCATTTGGTACCAAAGACAGGATTGGTCAATCCCTAATGTAAGGACTTCAGTTTAGTACCTCACACACTACTTTTTGTAACATCATGTTCTGAAAATGGTGCTGGTGCTTTCTGGAATTGGTATTACAATTCCAAAGCTAGTTTGTATAGGGTTCCATTGTGGGACAGTTAGTTACTTGATCCAGAATTAAACTGACACCAGAATCCAAAAAAACTAGCAACATAACATTTAATGTGTTGTTGATAAGAATGAAGTCCTTCAAAGTTTATGCAAAACACTAAATTAACATTGAACTATGGTAGGTCTGTTTTTATCTCTGAGTAAACTGGGTGTAGTGCTCACATAAATATGCATTGCACTTGTGTTTGTAAAGTGTGTATAGTGACCTCTGGTGGTGAAACAGTTCCTTGTTGTTGAGGCACCCTAAAATTAGAGGAGAAAAATGATGACGGTAAGCTTTATTGTTCAATACTGTGTAGTTCTACATCTCCTTTTTAGCTTGAATTGCATGTGTGAAGGGCTTAGCTAATGCCAGTTGTGATATGAGATACAGTGTGTGCCTCTTTTTTGAACCACTGAAACAGAAGTGGATATAGCCTAGTAAATGTCAAAATGAAACGCTGTGACTGCAGCACAACTATAATTACTGCTTCTTGTTTTTCTTTTATCACATACGATGATCATGAGACTGTAATTACAGTGTATGTTAATGCATTCTTTGATCTTTGATTGTTAATGAAGCAGAACTATTTCAAGAAAATTAGGGGAGATAATGGCTTTGATGATCATGTTTTGATTTTGACATTATCTAAATTACTTTGGCTAATTTGACCTTTCATTATCAAAGGTTTTGCAAAGATGTGTGTGATTTCCAGTTGGCTTTTACTCCCTGTTAAATCCTAACCCCCACGGTATTAGAAACAGCCATATATAAAACACAAGGTGTCCAGTAATTAATATTGTGGGTTCACCAACAAATAACCATGGTACCAAAATAATAGACAAACATTTAGCGTGCGCGCAGGCACTAACAGTGTCTCTCCTTTATTGTCCAGTTAGCAGCAAATCAGTCGGTGTCCATTACTCTATTAATCTCTTTGTTTCCAAGGATAAAACAAAGACAAAACGAAAAGGAGGACAGGACTGGTATGTGGCAATGCGCAACAGTCCGCGCCACGATCACCGTCACAACGATGATAAATTAAACACCAGTACAGTAACCTTTTAACTTTTTGAGGCCATCATGTTTAATATAAATTAAAAGCTAAGCCATTAATGACATAAGAATGGCTAAATGCTAGATGGTGTTTGGAAATACAGCTTCCCTAATACAGCAGTTTGTTTCAAACATACCCTTCTAAGGCTAAGACATTTCAGTCCCACTAGTTTAAATAGCACCTAGTTCAGTACATCAAAGATGAGTACACCAAGTCTATTTAGCCAGACTGTTTATAATATCCGGAAATGTTCATAGCGTGTTCTCTCTAAGCGCTATCCTTACCTATAGCTAATGGTCACTTCTGTTTTGAAGGGGGTATGTAATTGCATCACTGCTACTTGGAAATTCTGCCCTTTATTGAAAATGGGTCATTCCGCACCAACTCAACCAGAAAGGGGCATTTTGTTGCCTGACCGTCTCAGATTTTGCTAGTAAAATTCATCTGGGGCTTTTTGGGCCCACTGAGTTCAGAACTGCTAAGTGAAGTTTTGGTAGTTTCAAATGTGTCACTGTAACAAAGAAATCTAAGTTCCACATGCAAGTTCATAACCCCTCAGCTCCAAGCTAGTGCCACTGGAAGCACACCCTGTCTCTCTCGATCTGACCCCAGACAATGTAATATTGAAGAATAATGGCAGTTCGGTTATATTCGGACTATCTGGTACCAAAGTGGCCGTAAGCAATGCTCGAATGCATGACAAGTGCAACTTCAAAATTCTGCCAAAAATCCAAAATCCGTGGATACCAAAATGTTTGCTTGATTCTTGTAGATCTCATCAACATCTATCCAAAAATTTATTTTGGTGAAAATATATTACCAAAAATTCTAATTTCAGAGGGGGTTCATGACCAGTGGCGGGGATTTGAAACCAAAAGTGTTTCACAACATTTTCTAAGGGTCTTACAGCAATACTTATATTTTAGGACCCACATCCCCTACAGGGTAAAGGGTTGGGCTGAAGTTCGAATAAAACTCATCACTTACCCTTCGTCTGGCAACTTGCCAAAAGTGAGTTAGGTGCGCCTGGTATTTTTTTTCTCCAAAGCCCTATTCATTACGAGTCGAACGAGGCGTTACACATGATGGTGGCGTCTAAGTTGAGCCCAGGGTGATTTTTCTGGTCAGCGTTACTTTTTCACTTTAGGTTGACCTTTGCCAGGTCACATCTCAAAGGGGAAATTTAAATTAAAAAAATGATTTCCATTTCTGAACTCAGTGGGCCCGAAAACCCCCAGGTGAATTTTTCTAGCAAAATCTGAGACGGTTGAGCAATGGCTCTGCTTGAGTTGGTATGGAATGACCCTAATACAGGTGCCAGGAGTTTTTTGGAAACACGTCAAAGTAATAAAAACATTCCCACTTTGTGATAAAGTGTTGAAGCTAGCTTGCCTTCAGCAAAGAACATGCACGTTAGGTAAATGCTACCAGCTGATTTTTTTTATTTAATATTTTTTTCAGTGCACACAATCTTTTTTTTTAAGAAAATGTTTATTTATGCCTTCTTTCATTTCGAATTATAAATTACAATTGAGGATTTGGGGAATTTTCTCAGCCTTGGGGGTGTTGAAGGCACTCTGTTTTTACCCCCAGTTATATGTTTTTGCTTCCAAAACCTACCAGACATATTTTGTTTTCTTTTCTGAGTATTGCTCTTCTACTGCATTTAGATGTATTTAAAAGCTACTTTGTTCCTGTCTGGCCCACGTACAGTACACACTGATGGCATGCTAGTCTGTTAACCCCCTTAAAACCATTATGGGTAATTATTATACTCTTTATTGATTATACATACTGGTACACGTCCCACAGCATTGCATTGAATGATTAATATTGAAATCGGTTAATCGGTTTCATGCTCTTGCAGGAGATAAATTATTTATTTATTTGAAGATCTAAATGACATTGGCATGCATGAAAGGTGTCACGACGGACAGACCTGTTTAATTTGAGTAAATAATTCAGCAAGGAAGCAGCTGTACGTGACTCTTCACTCTTCAGTCTGTTTTTTCAGTTAACTGTGAATGTTGCATTTGTTTTTCAGATTCATGGTAATCTTGTAAGCAAGCTATTTGGTGCATTATCTGAACATGGTTGTTGTTGCCCAGGATTTGTTAATATACTATGAAAAGGACACTACCCTAATTTCAAATCGATCCTGTTCTGACCAATATGCACAACCCCAAAGACCAGGTTGATCCTGCTTCAATCATGATGTAAGAAAAGGCATATTACAATACGATGTTCTGTTTAGATTCTATACATACTGTATGTTTTTCATACTTTCAGAGTCCTAACTCAGATCATGTTGAGATCGCTCTGCACCAAACATGAGCAGCAAACTAATCCGACTTGCTGAATAAACCACCTCTCCATTCTCCATTGATCAAAGCTGAGTTTAGAGCAGGTCAGTGCAACATCCCCGGTGTGCTTTTCCTGAGTTTGGAGCAGGTCAGTGCAACATCCCCGGTGTGCTTTTCCTGAGTTTAGAGCAGGTCAGTGCAACATCCCCGGTGTGCTTTTCCTGAGTTTAGAGCAGGTCAGTGCAACATCCCCAGTGTGCTTTTCCTGAGTTTGGAGCAGGTCAGTGCAACATTCCCGGTGTGCTTTTCCTGAGTTTGGAGCAGGTCAGTGCAACATCCCCGGTGTGCTTTTCCTGAGTTTGGAGCAGGTCAGTGCAACATCCCCGGTGTGCTTTTCCTGAGTTTGGAGCAGGTCAGTGCAACATTCCCGGTGTGCTTTTCCTGAGTTTGGAGCAGGTCAGTGCAACATCCCCGGTGTGCTTTTCTTGAGTTTGGAGCAGGTCAGTGCAACATTCCCGGTGTGCTTTTCCTCTAAAGAATTGTTTGTAAACATTTCAGGAGCATCACACGGACATGCTTCTAATTATGTTCTGTAATTAAGCTTGTTGAGTCATGCAGAAGTTGAACCAGAAACACTATGGCGCCATCATTTAAATTCCCATCCCCTTAGGCAGACAAATGAAACTATAAACCATGCAATGGTTCATCTAATCAGAATCCCCAAATTGCTTTTCTAAGATGGATCATAATTGTTTCCAAGAGGAGTTTTTTGTCATTTGTGTTCTATACATTAGCACAGCAACACCCTAGACTAAATTCACATTGAATTACTTAAATGAATACAGTAGACCAGAGTAAATGCATGTTGAACTGCACAGCAATACATGGGTTAGTGGTAACTGGCTCTTAGTAGGTCAGATCTTCAGGGAACATTTCATCTTGGGACTGGAGGTTTTATTGCAAATTGCAACACATGACTGATGCGATTGTTCATATACAGTAGTTGCTGGGCATTAACTTTGACAAGACAGGGTGTTCAGAGTATTCTTGCAGTAACATTGAAGCTTCTTTCATCCATCTACATTGATCCCCCACATAAGCACTGGCATCTGTCATGTTTCGCAGGTTGCAATACAAACCTGAATATGCTTTTTTATATCTGAAAACCTCAAGATCAAACTCTATGAGCACCTTCCCGGGTGATGGAAAAATACACATTACAAACAATAGGGAGTATTGGGATTCATGGTCTAAAGTAGCAGGGTAATCATAAACTAGGGGTACAGGGATTGGAACGAGCCTTAAACGAATCAGAATAAACTGCATAGCTCAATTAGAACAAAAACAAATTCATTTGTAATAAAAATGGTACAAAGTTGCATTTTTGGTCATCACAATGCAATGTCGAAATTAAATTCACAGTGCTTTTAAAAATGGTGCTTTTCAATCAGTACTCTAAAATCACTAATCTGATTAGGATCTTTAGAATAGGACTTTTTCATTCTTATCTTGTGTGTCTTGAATAGATGACATTTTCTATATACACATTTTTTTAAAACTATAAATCAACATTTTGGCTCCCGGCAGTTAAAGTAGCCTTTTTCTAATGTTCTTGCTATAATCAGGGAGCTTGCTTTACAATGACCATGTCTGTGACGCACTGGAAGCAATTTCCTACAATTTAGTTGTTAGGATTTATAGTTCAGGAGAGAAAGAGGCACTCATCTGAAAGTGGCTACTTTTAAAAATCCAGAGACAAGGACCTAATCACCACAAGGGGTTACAGCCATTTACAATGTCAAGTGACTTTCTTATTAATGACAGCATTGCATTGCTACCAGCAGAAGATCAGCACAGTCTAAGAAACCCTAGACACAGCCAGTTGGCCTGTAATGTGATTTAGCTTTATTGACTAAGTCTGCAGCAGATGTTTTTGTACTGCTAAAGAACATTCATTTAAAGTGATTGTCATCTCATCTGGCAGTATTGATGTGTGGCTCGAGGGAGCGCACAAGGGCAGAGCTGGAACACATTGACCTTGTGCTTGCTGTGGTATTAACTGTGCTTTCTAAAGCCTCGGTCAGATCCTGGAAAATATAAACAGGATACAGCCATGCCTGATTGTAAATCCTTCTCATCTGCTTCAAGCCTCTGTTAAGGGATCCTCTCAGCTGGCTTTTAAATGCTGCTGAATATATCCGGGCTGCTGTTAACAAGTAGCTTATGTTACTTTTTGAATGTAGCCAATTTATGTGAAGTAAACTGTGCTGTTCAGCATTGTTTAATGCATCTTGTAGTCTGTGTCTTGTAAGACAATGCATACTTAAGTGAAACGGCTTACGCTGCTTATTGTCAGGCACATTGTGAATTGTATAAGGCACATACACGGTGCTCTCTGTATTGTGAATTGTATAAGGCACATACACGGTGCTCTCTGTATTGTGAATTGTATAAGGCACATACATCATGCTCTCTGTATTGTGAATTGTATAAGGCACATACACGGTGCTCTCTGTATTGTGAATTGTATAAGGCACATACACGGTGCTCTCTGTATTGTGAATTGTATAAGGCACATACACAGTGCTCTCTGTATTGTGAATTGTATAGGGCACATACACGGTGCTCTCTGTATTGTGAATTGTATAAGGCACATACACGGTGCTCTCTGTATTGTGAATTGTATAAGGCACATACATGGTGCTCTCTTCATTGTGAATTGTATAAGGCACATGCATCATGCTCTCTGTATTGTGAATTGTATAAGGCACATGCATCATGCTCTCTGTATTGTGAATTGTATAAGGCACATAGACCGTGCTCTCTGTATTGTGCATTTTATAACAATTCAACAATCCAAATGTACTCGCACCTCAACTGGAGCTCTGTACAGTAAACCATGACAGTTATACAAGCCATCAAATTGTCATGCACTCCAGAGGAGCACAAGTTAAACTGTGTGTCATTTTAGTGAGGCATTTGTAAACAGGGTAGGATGAGAATAACTGTAGGAAATAGGAAGATGTTTTTGTTATTTCCAGTCTGTGGGTTTTATTTTTTAACACACTGTATTACCAGTTCTGAATAATGTTAGACACAACGTCATGATTACTCACGTTATTTAGACAGCTTTGTGTGTTCTGGATTCCAGTGTGGCGTTTAAGACACACACCCATACACACACATACAGCATTTGCACAAATGGAAACAACAAATAATTCACAGCAAAGCTAGGGGTGGGGATTGTATAGCCCATGTTTCCTCACTCAGACCCCTTACTTATTAAATACCCGGGTATCGCTGAATAGATAATCGTCTCCTCTTTAAAAATATGCTCAATCTTTTAATGAGTAAGACATCTCACTAGTAGAATGGTACCACAAATGTTCTCCTGTGGAAGGGTGGTGGGCAATTCACTGACACAAAGGAGACAGTACTTGTGGAGTAGTGGTTAGGGCTCTGGACTCTTGACCGGAGGGTCGTGGTTTCAATCCCCTGTGGGGGACACTGCTGCTGTACCTTTGAGCAAGGTACTTTACCTAGATTGCTCCAGTAAAAACCCAACTGTATAAATGGGTAATTGTTTGTAAAAATAATGTAATTGTATGTAAAAATAATGTGATATCTTGTAACAATTGTAAGTCGCCCTGGATAAGGCGTCTGCTAAGAAATTAATAATAATACTTTATTTTTAACGGCGCACTGATTTATTTTTACCCGTAGAGGGCGCTGTTGTCCGTGGCCTGAATACTGGCAACAGTAAACAGGACCACGGTGTTACCAATACAGGTACACAGTCCAGTGCACATACAAGTGCTCGTAAATAATAATGAAAACCAAAGGCGAAAGAAAAAGGGAAAATAAAACTACAAACAAAAGTGCTGCTTACGCAGTGCCCCCACTGCCGCTAAGCCGATCAGAACGGGCCTCCGTCCTACGCTCAGTTACCCTATACACTGGGATGGCCGGAGTTCCCCGTACAACTAAACACGTCCCCTTGGGTACGTGATTATTTCTTCTATTTATTTTCTCTTTAAATTATTTTAAGGCAGGCTGTTTTCCCCAGCCATGCTTGCCTCGTTCTTGTTTTTAAAACTGACGTCTTCTGTCAGTGTCTCTGTGTGTTCCCCAATACGGCCCCCTGAATGCACAACCAAGCGCAGTTCTTAAGGGCCGAGCAATCTCCCAAGACCAGCCTCTCAGCCACTCAGAGAGAGGGAAAGCACACACACACTCTTCCCCACCTCTCCATGTCATCGCTATGACTGACAGGCAGATCCTACGAGACTGCTGCCCTCTACCTGCAGTAATACGCATGTGCCAGATAGTCAGCACAGATCTCCCCTGTTACATCTCCTTTTTCTTGGAAAGCTGTACAGCTGGGGATGAGAAGTTTGTTGCCGGATAACTTCACTCAGACTACTTGCTCACTAAATATCTTGGGATCCCTTTAAGTTATGTTTCTGGCTAGACTGCCCAGTACAACACTGCATTGAATATTGTATGAGTCTTGGCACTCTCACCACTGAGGAAATCATTTTTTGGGTAAAATAGAGAACACATGCTCCACCCAGTCATTCAGCATTGTTAGCAAATAACCGTAAAACTTTAAATAAACGCCCCTACATTTATTTACAATATTTGCCAGTAGCCCCGGTGCCTAATGGAGACAGGCGACTATTTGAGACTCTGCGTTTATTATGTAAGATCACTAACATCTGCAAATACTTCAGATGCAATCATGAAAAAGCTGCCTGCACACAACCTTATAGAAATGACATAAGTAAATTACAACATTCCAGCAACATCATTAAAGGTTGTGTCAGTGGGTAATAACAGTTTGTATTGTAATAACAATAAAAAAACAGTAAAATCCACTAAAGACAGCCCTGTAAATATCGGAACACAAGCATGTATAATCAATACAAGTATCAGTTTTATCACAAAATCAAAGCAAAAGTAACTAATTTGTTTTTATAATGTGTACATTGATAAATAAGAACGCTGGAAAAGGAGCAAAATACAAATATTCATTGCAAGACTCAATGCACGAAATACTGTTAATGCAAAAAAAAACCACGTACAAATACACTAAAAGGCAACCCTGTTAATATCAGAAAACAAGTTTATATTTTACTTACTTTCAGCACGCTCAAAAAAGCTTCATAACTGGTTTTAAAATAAATAATGTCATAAAAAAAAAACCCAACGTGTATTTAAAATAAGTTAAATTCAGTTTTCTTATCATTCATCCTGAGCCTCAGGGTCTCTTCATCGCTGTTGAAAAACACATTGGTAAGCTCGCTGTACAGCCGTGTGTGTATTGGCTGGAACATTCAGTATGACGCGCATTATGTTATTATTTATAACCCAGAAGCCCCTGTGCTTATTAGAGACCCGGCGAGTATTGGAGACCAGCGATTATTTGAAGTTTTATGGTAATCATATTTAGGGTACCACTGAACTTGTGAGATGGATTGCTCATTTAAATCCTTAGCATATTTTTTAAGAGGAGGCGATTATCTATTCAGGGATACCAAGATATTTAGAAACTAAAGGGTCTGAGTGAGGGAAAACGGGGAATACAATCCCCACCCCTCGGCTTGCTCTAAATCATTGGTTGTTTCCATAATTTGTAACGGTACTGTAGGCCCTTTTTCACTTGTGTGTGCATTGACACAGATTTCCTGGGATATACAAAAGCAACAGCAACAGCATTTTAATAGAAAATATTCAGACGTTTCTGTCAATGATTAACTGTAACCACTGTATTCCAGATTATATTCTGTTATATTCTGTTCCGATTTCCATTACATGAGAGTAGATGTTAAAATTTCATGCTGATTTGAACTCGGCTCTCGCCAAGATAAGCACCAACTAAGACGTAGCTTTACAGTAAACTAATGTGATCCATCTGCATCTCCATCCATTTGCATTCCATCTGATGATGTAGATATCCTTCTGCCTGGTGTTGATGACTGAAGTGTAATGCTGGCTCCAGGGATCGGGTTATTTTGCCTTTCCAGCGCATCAGCACACACAATGGCTGCAATGCTGGCTCCGGAGATCAACCACAGTGCGGTCTCCCCAGCACATCAGCATGACAACCGACTGGATTGAGCTAAGTAGGGTACATCTCTGAGGTCTTCAAGTGGGCACCTTCCGTCCTCTGTGTTTTGTCGACTAGCCCACGACACCTCAAGATGACTCGACAATGATTCTGGCGTTCCAGCATCACCCCCCTCCGTCCCCCACTCAACTCAGCCCAGCTTATTTACCTGTACATCAGCGTTTCTTTCTTTCTATTGTGCTTGAGATCCCCAGCCAGAATCTTTCCATCTCAACCACAGCCAGTTGCTGCTCCTTTCTGCTGCTTCAGATAAGTTCTTCACTGTGCTAGGCAACTCTTGGCCACTGAACCCAACATCTCTGAGAAACCGGGTTGTAGAGTGTGCCACAAATCCACGACAACCCGCCTCCACTGGGTAAACCCGGACTCTCCATCCTCGCTGTTCCGCTTCAGCAGCTAGTTGAGCATACCGAAGTTTCTTCCTCTCATACGCCTCATCCACAGCATCCTCCCACGGCACTGTTAACTCTACCAGATGAACAAGGCGTGCTGATCCAGACCACAAGACAATGTCTGGTCGAAGGTTAGTGGTGGCAATCTCAGATGGAAAAATAAGCCATTAACCAACATCTACCAGCATTTTCCAGTCTCTAGCAGCTTCCAGTTGTCCTGGGTGAGGCTTGGTTTTAACACCTTTTCTTGGTTGTTGCTCTCCTGGAAGGAGGAATATTGTCTTTTGCATGTAATGCTTTGATGGAACTATTGGCAACTTACTGGTCATGTTATGCTTGTCTTCCAATGCTAAGGGCAAACATCGCAGCACCTGGTCATGGTGTCAAGTAAACCGTCCTTGGCTAAGGCCCACCTTACATCCTGTCAAAATGTGCCTTAATGTTGCAGGTGATGAACACAAAGGACATGAGGGATCCTCGTCTACCCAGAGGTTTAGGTTCTGTGGTGATGGGAGAACATCATATGTTGACCTGATGAGGAAACTGATCCTGCTCTGTTCCATTGTTCAAAGGTCTGATCTTGCGTTGTTCCGCACTCTCCCATCTCATCCATTCTCCCTGCTTGGCCTCGGAAACAGCCTTTACACACCTCATCCTCTCCTTCTGCTTTTGCACCTCGTTGACTACCAGCTTCCTCCGTTGAGCTGGGGCTGCCTTGTGCCATGTAGGAGGAGCTGAACTAAGACCAAGACCCCCTCTTCTGTGCTGAACTTGCCCCATAATATCACCGATTCGAAGGGCAGCCTTTGCATCTTCCACGGCTTTCTTTGCTGCCCACTTTCTTCCAGTTTTCAACACAGGTGCTGCCTCCCTTACGCATTTGTCACGTGAATCTACTAATGTAATTTCCAGTCAGACCTTGGCGCACTTAAACTCTTGATGTATGAACTGATTAAATCTTCCAGCTTTCAACTGTTGTCAAAGAAACCTCGTACACAGTCAGTGGCCACAGCAGCCTTGCCAGTAGACCAAACTGAAAGCACCAGTTTGCCCGGTAAAGCGCTGCTGTCTATGCTCTTCAACCCTTCCACTGCTTGTTGTCTTACTTCTCCCACACAAACTGTGCCCTTTAGATCCCTGTCGTACCATTTCCCAAAACTTTTCATTGGCTTCTCAGACACTGTTGGTATTGCCTCACCATTAATGTAGAACCTTTTATCTACTACTTTACCTTTTAATTATAGTGATTCTCCTTGATTTAGTGGGCTTGAATTGCATTCGTACCCATTCAATGTTATTGGTTAATTTTCCCAATAACCGATTAGTGCAGACTACTGTAGTTATGGTTGTCATGTCATCCATGTATGCTCGAATTGGTGGTAGTCGCATTCCAGAAGTCAAGCGCTCTCCTCCCACTACCCATTTTGATGCCCTAATAATTACTTCCATTGCCATGGTAAAAGCCAGTGGAGAAATGGTGCATCATGCCATTATTCCAACTTCTAGGCATTGCCATGTAGTGCTGCAGTTGAAAAACAAAAATTGCAAATCTCCAAAGTGGGCTTTCACTAAATTTGTTATTGTCATCGGTACACTGAAAAAATCAAATGCTGCCCAAATAAGTTCATGTGGCACTGAACCATATGCATTAGCCAAATCCAGGAATGTCACATGGAGCTCCTTCCTCTCCTTTTTAGCTGATTGAATTTGTTGCCAGATCCCGCTGATGTGTTCTAGGTATCCTGGGAAACCTGGAATGCCTGCTTTTTCTACTGAAGTGTCAATGAAGCACTTCTTTAATAGGTAAGTTGACAATCCCTGAGCAATAATGCTGAAGAAAATCTTGCCTTCTACGTTTAATAGGGAAATAGGGTGAAACTGACTGATGCTTGTAGAATCTTTTTCTTTAGGTATAAAGACTCCACCTGCTCGGCACCATGCTCTTGGTACAACCTGTTTTTCCCATGCCATTTTCATCAATTTCCACAGGATTCGTAGAACTCCTGAAGCACTCTTGTAGACTCTGTACGGAACTCCATCAGGCCCTGGAGATGATGAAGCCCTTGCTTTTTTCACAGCTTGCTCTATTTCTTTCCACTTAGGTGCACAGTCCTCCATTTGGTATTCTGGTGGGATGTCTGAAGGAATTGACATAGGCTCCGGCCTTTTTGAATCTGTATGTGTTTCCTCCAAACATCTCTCCCACTCAAACTTAGATGATTTTAGTGTGCCATTTTTCTCACTGGTGAATAACTTTACAAATTTGAATGGATTTTTATAAAAGTTAGTTCTCGCACGCTCCTTCTTTTTGTAGCGTTTTCCTTTCCAACGCAAAACAGAGATCAGTGTTTACTGTGTCCTACACAGTTTTCTCCAGGCTTGTGCCCGTTGAGGTTCTTTTCTCTCTTATGATGGTTTGTCTGACCGGGTTCACAAGGATCATTAGGTTCATCACTAACTGTGTCCATGCAAGTCCTCCTCATGTCTATGACAGGGGTGCTGATATCCTGCAAACTGTGGTTTGCTTCCTGTTGCTGGATTTCATTCGACTGACTTGACTGACTTTGTAAGAAGTACTGATCAATGCAAGGCCCTTGTCCCTTCTCCCTCAAGCATTTCATTCTCTCTTGATGAATCTTCAAACCTCTAGGAAGCTAAGGGAACACAATGGAAACATACACAGTGATAGGGTGTAAAAGTGTTAATAAACTACAGGTAAGAGGTGAATGGATGCACTTTTCTTCCAGAACATGTAGGAATTTCAAATAAAATGTAAAATCATCTGCTTAATGGTTTGTTTTGTAGAACATAAGCAGAACATAAGAACATAAGAAAGTTTACAAACTCGTTTGGTTGTTAGTAGCTTATTGATCCCAGAATCTCATCAAGCAGCTTCTTGAAGGATCCCAGGGTGTCAGCTTCAACAACATTACTGGGGAGTTGGTTCCAGATCCTCACAATTCTCTTTGTATAAAAGTGCCTCCTATTTTCTGTTCTGAATGCCCCTTTATCTAATTCCATTTGTGACCCCTGGTCCTTATTTCTTTTTTCAGGTCGAAAAAGTCCCCTGGGTCGACATTGTCAATACTTTTTACAATTTTGAATGCTTGAATCAGATCACCGCGTAGTCTTCTTTGTTCAAGACTGAATAGATTCAATTCTTTTAGCTTGTCTGCATATGACATGCCTTTTAAATTCTGTTTGCTCTTCTTTGCACTCTTTCTAGAGTAGCAATATCCTTTTTGTAGTGAGGTGACCAGAACTGAACACAATATTCTAGATGAGGTCTTACTAATGCATTGTAGTTTTAACATTACTTCCCTTGATTTAAATTCAACACTTTTCACTATATATAGGGCAGCAGTGTGGAGTAGTGGTTAGGGCTCTGGACTCTTGACCGGAGGGTTGTGGGTTCAATCCCCAGTGGGGGACACTGCTGCTGTACCCTTGAGCAAGGTACTTTACCTAGATTGCTCCACCAAAAACCCAACTGTATAAATGGGTAATTGTATGTAAAAAAAATAATGTAATTGTATGTAAAAATAATGTGATATCTTGTAACAATTGTAAGTTGCCCTGGATAAGGGCGTCTGCTAAGAAATAAATAATAATAATATATATCCGAGCATTTTGTTGGCCTTTTTTATAGCTTCCCCACATTGTCTAGATGAAGACATTTCTGAGTCAACATAAACTCCTAGGTCTTTTTCATAGATTCCTTGTTCAATTTCAGTATCTCCCATATGGTATTTATAATGCACATTTTTATTGCCTGCATGCAGTACCTTAGACTTTTCTCTATTAAATGTCATTTGCCATGTGTCTGCCCAGTTCTGAATGCCGTCTAGATAATTTTTAATGACTTTTGCTGCTGCAATGGTGTTTGCCACTCCTCCTATTTTTATGTCATCTGCAAATTTACCAAGTTTGCTTACTATACCAGAATCTAAGTCATTAATGTAGATTAGGAATAGTAGAGGACCTAATACTGATCCCTGTGGTACACCACTGGTTACCTCACTCCATTTTGAGGTTTCTCCTCTAATCAGTACTTTCTGTTTTCTACATGATAACCACTCCATAATCCATGTGCATGCATTTCCTTGAATCCATACTGCGTTCAGTTTGAGGATTAATCTTTTATGTGGGACTTTGTCAAAAGCTTTCTGGAAATCTAAATAAACCATGTCATATGCTTTGCAATTATCCATTGTTGATGTTGCATTCTCAAAAAATTCAAGCAGGTTAGTTAGACATGATCTCCCTATCCGAAAACCATGCTGACTGTCTCCCAGGATACTGTTACCACACAGGTAATTTTCCATTTTGGATCTTACTATAGTTTCCATAAGTTTACATATAATAGAAGTCAGGCTTATTGTAAAATCACTGTGATATATATTTTAATAGATGGCAAACATTTTGCTTCTTGCGTGGGAGGTTATTTGGCAGCCTAGGAAATACATCTTTCTACTTTTCCAAGTGTTCTCATCAGCCACTGATAGACTTCAACCCTTCATTCCAACATGTATAGTCTGCGTTTAGAGGTATACAGTCTATTTATCCATAAGATATACATTAAAATATCTCTAAAATCTGTCTCATGCACAACTAGTAGATCCACTGCTTCACTGAGGCCTCACAGGACAATAACATTTTACCAGTTTAATTCTGTACTCTTGGACTCAAATGTTTTGCTTTAGGGGGACCCTTTTTATTAATGATTTTGAATAGGGACCCCCAACGAAAACTGAGGAAAAAGACAACATTTCAAATGATAAAATAAAATTGACTGCAGTGTAAGTATTGTCTGCAGGCATATCAAGGCCTGGGTCTTACCACTTTTTGTTCATTTATAAGTGTTATACAAAATTATATATATATATATATATATATATATATATATATATATATATATATATATATATATATATATATATATATATACAGTACTGTGCAAAAGTTTTAGGCAGGTGTGAAAAAATGCTGTAAAGTAAGAATGCTTTCAAAAATAGACATGTTAATAGTTTATATTTATCAATTAACAAAATGCAAAGTGAGTGAACAGAAGAAAAATCTAAATCAAATCAATATTTGGTGTGACCACCCTTTGCCTTCAAAACAGCATCAATTCTTCTAGGTACACTTGCACACAGTTTTTGAAGGAACTCGGCAGGTAGGTTGGCCCAAACATCTTGGAGAACTAACCACAGTTCTTCTGTGGATTTAGGCAGCCTCAGTTGCTTCTCTCTCTTCATGTAATCCCAGACAGACTCGATGATGTTGAGATCAGGGCTCTGTGGGGGCCATACCATCACTTCCAGGACTCCTTGTTCTTCTTTCCGCTGAAGATAGTTCTTAATGACTTTCGCTGTATGTTTGGGGTCGTTGTCATGCTGCAGAATAAATTTGGGGCCAATCAGATGCCTCCCTGATGGTATTGCATGATGGATAAGTATCTGCCTGTACTTCTCAGCATTGAGGAGACCATTAATTCTGACCAAATCCCCAACTCCATTTGCAGAAATGCAGCCCCAAACTTGCAAGGAACCTCCACCATGCTTCACTGTTGCCTGCAGACACTCATTCGTGTACCGCTCTCCAACCTTCGGCGAACAAACTGCCTTCTGCTACAGCCAAAATATTTCAAATTTTGACTCATCAGTCCAGAGCACCTGCTGCCATTTTTCTGCACCCCAGTTCCTGTGTTTTTGTGCATAGTTGAGTCGCTTGGCCTTGTTTCCACGTTGGAGGTATGGCTTTTTCGCCGCAAGTCTTCCATGAAGGTCACTTCTGACCAGACTTCTCCGGACAGTAGATGGGTGTACCAGGGTCCCACTGTTTTCTGCCAATTCTGAGCTGATGGCACTGCTGGACATCTTCCGATTGCGAAGGGAAGTAAGCATGATGTGTCTTTCATCTGCTGCAGTAAGTTTCCTTGGCCGACCACTGCGTCTACGGTCCTCAACGTTGCCCGTTTCTTTGTGTTTCTTCAAAAGAGCTTGGACAGCACATCTGGAAACCCCTGTCTGCCTTGAAATTTCTACCTGGGAGAGACCTTGCTGATGTAATATAACTACCTTGTGTCTTGTTACTGTGCTCAGTCTTGCCATGGTGTATGACTTTTGACAGTAAACTGTCTTCAGCAACCTCACCTTGTTAGCTGAGTTTGGCTGTTCCTCACCCAGTTTTATTCCTCCTACACAGCTGTTTCTGTTTCAGTTAATGATTGTGTTTCAACCTACATATTGAATTGATGATCATTAGCACCTGTTTGGTATAATTGTTTAATCATACACCTGACTATATGCCTACAAAATCCCTGACTTTGTGCAAGTGTACCTAGAAGACTTGATGCTGTATTGAAGGCAAAGGGTGGTCGCACCAAATATGGATTTGATTTAGATTTTTCTTCTGTTCACTCACAGTTTGCATTTAGTTAATTGATAAATATAATCTATTAACATGTCTATTTTTGAAAGCATTCTTACTTTACAGCATTTTTCACACCTGCCTAAAACTTTTGCACAGTACTGTATATATATATATATACTTTTCTGGGGTCATTGTCTGGAGTTGAAATGCTTGTCATTGAATTTAGGGTTCTTTTAGTATTTCTACATCTTCTGGGGGCCCTCTGACCAACCTCAGTGGACCCCAGTTAGATAACCAGTGGTCTTGGGCGTTTAAGTTGTCCCGAATCTGTTGATGATAAAATATTTTCAAATTCAGTGTTCTTTGAATATCTATGACAAAGATGCCTGTTTATTTTGTGTTTCCAGGGCTGTATGCTTTGCGTCGAGCTTTAGGCAAACACACACAACCGTCAGACATCCAGGTGATGGGAACAGAGACAGTTACTCTCCATGACTTTCAGCAAGCAAGCAATGATGTCACACCCACTGCCATGAGGGAGGGTGCAGTCGATGTCCCCAAAATATGTTTGGCAGAACACTAATAAAATAATTCTGGAAAAACTCAATTCAGCTGGCGTAACGCAATTTAAACAATATTAGTTTTACAGAAGTAGAGCCTTCTTATTTAACCCGGTGCGTGTTTTGCCTGCATGGTTTCTTGGGTGTTGGACAGTTACTCAAACACATTACCGGCAGCCTAACTGAGCAATATACATTATAGGCAAGCGCATGCGATGCAAGATGAAAACAGTAGCTCTTATGACACCGCTCATAGATAAGAATTTCTTGTATTTTAAATGTTCATTTCAGTGTATTATTTTAATAGCTAAGGTGGTGTGAATAGCATGTATTTAATGCAGGATTGTAGAGTTTAGTGATCAGACTAATCAAAAGCTTTCCTGCAGTCTTTTTGGAAGGCCACCATTTGAGGTTCTGTGGCCAAATAACATAAACATCTTAGATAAAAAAAAAAAAATGTGCATGCAGCTGAGGGGCCTGCCACAGAGGCAGAGTGATTGTATCCATGTGTAATAAAGCATTTGGTCATAATCCATTTATAGAAATCCTTTAAAGATTTTTTTGTGGTCATGCTGGACGAAGATGCATGCCTGAAAGCAGTTGTATTGTGTTTCAGAGAGCTGTGTTTAGGTACTGGGAGTGTGCTTGCGGTCTCCTATTGGTTCTGGATGCAGACCCCGGACAGCTAGCTAGACCAAGGTTCTGATTTAGATTTCATTAACTTTTAGTTGATGTAAAAATACAGATACATGCAATGCACGGAGAACCATTTCTTAACTTGATTTTGTTCTTAATTTTGATAGGAACATATACCGGACACGCATTTTAAATGTGCGATACCTGTTCAGTCATTTCCATTACAGCGTGCCAAGCATTGGCAGGGACTGGAGAAAATGTTTTGCTCTAGAAATGCAGAAGCCTGCTGTCTTTAATATGTAGTATTCACAGTAAGTGGATAGAAGCCAGTTTTCCATTAGTTACTTTATTAGTTGGCAACAAACCATGGTGGGCTGCGATATGTTAGTTGCAAACTTTGAAATAATTCACTGAAAGGAAACTATTCTACGAAGCTGACCTTCTTATCTTTAACATCAGGAAAGAAAATATTTCCCTGAAGAGTCAGGTTTCTTTTCACATTAACTATTGCTGAAATATAGGCCCATAAATAAGCAGATGATCAACTGCCAAAAAACTGAAAACCGGTGCAGATTGCAATCTGTTAGCTGAACAACTACCAAACTTCAGTTCTCATGCTATCACTGAAATGTGGCTCATAAACTACATTTAAATTCAGAATAAGGCTACATTTTTCTAAAGCTGCATTTTATTTACTTGACAACCCTAAAATGTTGCGTATCTATATATATATATATATACAGTATTAAAAAAGGTATGGTCAACGCGGCAGCTCTCGACCTTCTATTTAGCAGCAAGAAGTAAACAGTCTAATTAGAATGTGCACGCAACCCAAGCTGCCACATGGGGTGGGGGGGATGGGGGGTGGGGGTGGAGATGCAGGCTAGGGACCCATCACCCTGTCACACACAACCAGTGCTGCCCTCAAAACAGACTTGCCACTGTCACCGCAAGCTCAGTACTATACACCATTACTATGACTCTTAGTTGTATTACTACTAATCATAAATGGCTAATAATTCCAGGAGAGATCTTGCATGCATGCATTTCCCCTCTGAATGACAGCAGTATATACCACAGTGTTGGTAAACTGGGAGTGTGCTGCTTATCAGTAAGTTATGGTTTACAGCAGGCAGTTGAATAGCCATTGGAGCACCCAGAACCTTTCACTAGAATGGGCATTGAGCCCCCTAAAGACCTCCTGTACGACCCCCTGGATGCTCCGTGACCAATGACAGTAGGCTCAACTTCTTGGCTACAAAGGGACAGTGTTCTGTTTTGTATTTCTTCCATGGTGAGAGATACGTTGTACATCCAAATGCAGTCTTCTAAACAGTGGCATCTGTTCAATAGGGCTTTCATAACGAGAATGATTTAGTGTTAGAAATGTGTTGATTTCACAGTATTGCCTACTGTTGGCAGGGAATGAAAGCTTTTAAAGGTTTCTGGTATGAGTTATAAGTCCTGTTTGTCAAGGCTGGGACTGCTCAATTATACATGGAAGTTCACACTTCTGGATGTAAACTACAGTAGGAAAGTATGGACTGGATTTATACTGTATTATACTGACTAACTACATGTAACTGGCATGACTCATGATATAAGATGCACATTTACACAATCTAATGAAGAGAAGCTTTCTTTGAGTGTTGACATGGCCTTGGCTGGGGCTGCATCAGCGAGTCTATAAAAAGAAAATCATCCAGAAGAAAATAAGAATTTCCAGAACGAGGAAAGGCCATTTGGCCCATCTATGCTCGCTCACTTTGGTGCCAGCGTGGTCCGTTAGCACTCAGGAGAGGAAAAACAAAAAACAAAACCTAATCAAGGTTAGTAGGGGAAATGGAACCTTGGGGAATCTGTGGCTAGACAGACTGCCCTTCCTCCAGACGGCTGGCTCAAGGTCATACTGTGGAAAAACGAAAGTTAGTTTATGCAATCTTTGGACTGCTGCGGCAACCAAAGGTTACGAGAGCACAGCTGGGCTGCTCCAACTCACTTTCATGATCAACACATATATATATGTAATATATATACTGTGTGTGTGTGTGTATATATATATATAGAGAGAGAGAGTAATGTTGTTGAAGCTGACACCCTGGGATCCTTCAAGATGCTGCTTGATGAGATTCTGAGATCAATAAGCTACTAACAACCAAACGAGCAAGATGGGCTGAATGGCCTCCTCTCGTTTGTAAACTTTCTTATGTTCTTATATATATATATGTATATATATATATATATATATATATATATATATATATATATATATATAATATTTTTTTTTCTTTTTTTTTTTTAAAGGCACGCATACTGCATCAGCATGTTAACAAACACATGCACACTGGATCAGCATGTTAACAAACACATGCACACTGCATCAGCATGTTAACAAACACATGCACACTGGATCAGCATGTTAACAAACACATGCACACTGGATCAGCATGTTAACAAACACATGCACACTGCATCAGCATGTTAACAAACACATGCACACTGGATCAGCATGTTAACAAACACATGCACACTGGATCAGCATGTTAACAAACACACACATGCTGGATCAGCATGTTAAACAAACTGCGAGCTGGATATTAAGGAAAAGAGAAGATCACAAATTTAATATAGACTATTTATTAATAGTCTATATTAAATAGCAATGACAATAAATACATTTTGTTTTGGTTTATTTTATATTTGAATGTGCTTTATTTTAAACTTACATAAAGCACACAACTATTCCCCTTTATTACTTGGTGGTAGAATAATAGACTGTGGGGCTCCCGAGTGGCGCATCCAGTAAAAGCACTCGCTAGAGTGCCGGATGCGCTCTATAGCCTGGACGTCGGCGGTTCGAGTCCAGGCTATTCCATAGCCGACCGTGGACGGGAGCTTCCAGGTGGCGGCGCTCAATTGGCCGAGCACCGCCCGGGGGGAGGGAGGGTTAGGTCAGCCAGGGTGTCCTCGGTTCACCGCGCACAAGCGACCCCTGTAGTCTGGCCGGGCGCCTGCAGGTTTGCCTGTAAGCTGCCCAGAGCTGCGTTGTCCTCCGACGCTGTAGCTCTGAGGCGGCTGCACGGTGAGTCTGCAGAGTGTAAAGAAGCGGGCGGCTGACGGCACACGCTTCGGAGGACAGAGTGTGTTCATCTTCGTCCCTCTCGAGTCAGCGCAGGGGTGGTAGCGGTGAGCTGAGCCTAAAATTATTGGGCATTTCAAATTGGGGAGAAAATAATAAAAACTAATTGGCAACGACTAAATTTAAAAAAAAAAAAAAAAAAAAAAAGAATAATAGACTGCGATTCCGCTTCTCCTTCTAATTGCTTTAGGTAGGAAAAATATCAAACAGAAACCACGAGATGCTTCACACAATCAAAACAAACTATACAGCTAACTCCACTCAGAAGCAAACATTTTACGTGTAGTTTGAAAGCAAGCAGAAAAAACAGCCTTCATTTTTTGTCCCGTCAGAAACAGTAACATTGTGAAATCGTCCCTTGTTTTTAAGTACAAAACTGCATCGGTGTGCTCAGCAAGATAATAGCAGAGCAATTTATTAGGTTATGTTATCAAAAATTTATACAACAGATAACATCCACAGAAAAAGGATGGCTGTTTTTTAAAAAGGTAGTACTAGAGGAACAAAACAATTACATCCCAAAAGTAGACAAATCTAAATCTAAAACAAAATGGCCAAAATGGTTTAATAGATCAATTTAAAAAAAATATTCAGCGAAAAAAGGCACTTTACAAAGCGTTTAAAAAGGACCAAAAACAAAGTACACAGAAAGAGTACTTGGAACTGCAAACGCAAGTCAAAAAGGAAGTTAGAAAGGCAGAGAGAGAGATGGAAATCAATATTGCTAAGGGGGCTAAAACCAATTCCAAAATGTTTTTCCAATATTATAACAGCAAGAGAACATTCAAAGAGGAGGTTAAATGTCTAAGAGACACAAATGGCAAAATCATAGACAAAGAAAAAAAAAATTGCAAATATATTAAATGATTAATTTTCACAAGTTTTTACAAAGGAGGACACGGACAACATGCCCCACATGTCGACCTGTTCCTATCCAGTTTTAAATAACTTTAGCATAACAGAGGCAGAAGTGTTAAAGGGACTAGGAGCACTTAAAATAAACAAATCCCCTGGGCCGGATGAGATCCTCCCAATAGTACTCAAATAAATGAAAGAAGTTATTTACAAACCGCTAACCAAGATCATGCAACAGCCTCTTGACGCAGGGATTGTACCGACAGACTGGAGAATTGCAAATGTAATACTGATCCACAAAAAGGGAAACAAAACCGAACCAGGTAACTACAGACCAATAAGCCTGACTTCTATTATATGTAAACTTATGGAAACTATAATAAGATCCAAAATGGAAAATTACCTATATGGGAACAATATCCTGGGAGACAGTCAGCATGGTTTTAGGAAAGGGAGATCGTGTCTAACTAACCTGCTTGATTTTTTTGAGGATGCAACATCGACAATGGATAATTGCAAAGCATACGACATGATTTATTTAGATTTCCAGAAAGCTTTTGACAAAGTCCTGCATAAAAGATTAATTCTCAAACTGAACGCAGTAGGGATTCAAGGAAATGCATGCACATGGATTAGGGAGTGGTTAACATGTAGAAAACAGAAAGTACTGATTAGAGGAGAAACCTCAAAATGGAACGAGGTAACCAGTGGTGTACCACAGGGATCAGTATTAGGTCCTCTGTTATTCCTAATCTACATTAATGACTTAAATTCTGGTATAATAAGGAAGCTTGTTAAATTTGCAGACGACACAAAGATAGGAGGAGTGGCAAACACTGTTGCAGCAGCAAAGGTCATTCAAAATGATCTAGACGGCATTCAGAACTGGGCAGACACATGGCAAATGTCATTTAATAGAGAAAAGTGTAAGGTACTGCACGCAGGCAATAAAAATGTGCATCATAAATATCATATGGGAGATAAGTGCTGAAGTGTTGAATTTAAATCAAGGGAAGTAATGTTAAAACTTTACAATTCATTAGTAAGACTTCACCTAGAATATTGTGTTCAGGTCTGGTCACCTCGTTACAAAAAGGATAATACTGCTCTAGAAAGAGTGCAAAGAAGAGCGACCAGAATTGTTATTTTGATACACAGAGAGTGAAATGGGTTTCAAAGCCACCTGCTGCTGAGTAATTGGGATCCAAAGTTCTAGGATCAATCTGGAAGAGTACCAGCATTGGTGGGCAGAATGGCCTTCTCTCATCTGCAACTTTTTTATGTTCTTAGATTGTGTTATTTAAATATTCACATTGTAATTACATATTCACATTGTAATTACATATTCACATTGTAATTACATATTCACATTATAATGTTCTCTTTCTTGGCCTAACACAGCATTTAGGAGCACACGGTTTTGTAATGTCAGCACATTGCTGTTGCTCATGTGTACTGATCCAGCAAATGCTGCTTGACTGTCACATGACCGTTGAAGCTTAAGAAGTACCGCAAAGAACACAAAATAACTCATAAAGTAACAGCATAAAGAAATAGGGCTATATAATGTGCATGATGATAACACCTGTAAATATTGAACTCTTTTAGTAGATACTTTTTATGCATGTTGCTGTGATTTCATACAACTATGGTTACTGATTTTTGATGCATGTGTGTTACATTATAAGGATTTTTGCCTCAATACAGTACATATACATGGCACATCTGTGATGGGGAGCTTGAAGAATTCAGGGAGTTTCATTGTGAAATCAGAACCAGATGGGAAGTTGAATGTGAAGCACAGTTCTCATTAAATTCGACTGAAACTAAATGGTGTGGGAACACAGACAAGACAGTTACTTCAAACTGCTCACTTTTCAAGCAGATTCGGCACACTGGGAATTTGCAGATGCATCGGGGCATTTTTCTTTAACTGTTTAGGGACCCAACTAATGCCTTCTCCGGGAGTACCTGTCAGGGTTTGAGCCATAGGTGCTTACACTGGAGTCTGGGGAGATTTGTACAAACTGGAAACGCCAGTCATTAAAATGTAGTTAGCAAGGAAAGAAAGTTGTTTGTATAACACAAGCTGGGCTTATTAAATATAAATATGGCAACATAATTCTCAAGATTACTTGGAGAATGAAAGTGTGTGCTGTCTTGTAAACACATGCTGAACACATTCAACAAGTTCATGTGAGCTGTCTTCATTTTAATGAATTTCATGTGTATCATGAAATCGATATTTTCTTATTATGAGCATTTTATACATTATTTCATCAGAATAGCCAATCTACCCAGGCTCATTTTAAAAATGTAGAATGTTGGTGCCTTTGAATGGAATGCACTTCGTCCTGTCTTATACACCCCTCTGCTATTGGGTCCTGGGTGGGGTTTCTTTGTCCACATGATAGTCATATCCTCAGAGATCAAATCGATTCAAGGTAAAAGACATTGCATTACCTAGAAGATGGATTTTATAGGTCAGTGTGTGTGTGTGTGTGTGTTTTGAGGAGATCATACACTGATTAAATTTGTTTCTGTTAGGGTAAGGTCTATTCGGAGGAAGCAGATATGTGAATGCAACCAAATGGTCTCAGTTCAAACAAATATAAATGTCTATCACAGACAGATAACCATAAGGACTGACCAGTTGACCAGATTTCAGATCATTGTGACTAAATAAATACTTTACTCATGCAACGTTTGTAAGTTATGGCCATTGTTTTATTAATTAGTCATTTCACAGACGCTTTTATCCAAAGCGACTTACAGAGACTAGGGGGTGAACTATGCATCAACAACTGCTGCTGTGACTCACAATAGGACCTTGGTTTTAATTCTCATCCACAGGACAGAGCACAAGGAGGTTAAGTGACTTGCTCAGGGTTACACACTGTAAGTCAGTGGCTGAGCGGGGATTAGAACTGGGGATCTCCTGGTAGCAGCTCTTTTCTTAACTACTGGACCACCAAGGCTCATTTGTGCCTGCTATGAAGAGGAAGCAATCTTGCAAATCAATATTAAAGTAATGGATGCACAGAAATTGACAATTTGAAGTGCAGACCTAGGGAACATTCTTTTGTCTGGTACTAAATGTGTTCCTTCATGTGACTCCTCGAAGCAGGAATGCAGGGGCACAAAAGTGCAGCATTGAATTATGAACAAAGCGCCTAAAAATAACATAATCAATTCAAATGAGACTTCACACGGTACCCTGGAGTAGTGTCCTATCCCGGCCTCCATTATTTTACGTGATGCCACTGTGCATTCTTTACCATTTACGTTATAAACTGATGGTTCTGTGTTTTCTTATTGAAGTAAAATAATGAATTGCTGGCCTGAATTAAGTGAAGCCTCAAAGAAACACTAGATACTTAGGACTGTAGCATTTTGTTACCGGTACAGTAATTTTATAAGAAGAATTGGGGTTGCAGATCGCCAACCTGCTTAAGTGTACCCTCTGTTTAAGTTTATAAATATTCATGAAAAATAGGTTCTAGATTGTATTTTGTAAAAGCCAGAACTTAAATTAGGAGTAAGCATGTATTCAGCTCAACTATAACCCACATCATTCTGCAGTAGTGAGTCGTGCTTAGGGTCCTCTTTCACACACAGCTCTATCACAATTTATATTGTGTAAGAAAGTGTTACGATTCATGTATTATTCAGATCTGCCTTTGTGTAGAGAATTCAAACATACCCCATTTACTCATACTGTATGTTGGTATTAAGGAAGCAATTGCAAATGGAATGGAACCTTAATTAGTCATTAGTGTATCATGTATTGCATATTAAGGTTGGTCATGCTTTTCATTTTACATTGTGATTTATCTAAAGAGAAATATGTATTCACACATTGCAGTAAGTGCTACAGAGAGGAACTAGAGTAATGACAAAATGCATTTCGTTCAAATTGATGTCTTCTTTGAGAGAAAATAAATTAAAAGATTTGCCAATCAAATGAACTTTTTCAAATGGTTGAGTTTGTGGGAAAGTGTATGCCATTTCCTGCTAATATTGGAGGAGGGTTACTTTTTACCATGGAAACCCTGAACTGCCAATTTCAACAGAGTTAGAGAGGATGGAACAGAGCAGTGTGCCAGTTAATTACTATCATGGAGTTGGCAGGTGTACCATGTTGACAGCTTTCCCCTGGAGAGTCAATACAAGCCTTTAGACTGTGTGAGCAGCGGGACTCTTGACTGGAGATACCTTTGTCAAACCTTTACATCACTTTGCCTTTTCATTACCTTGCCTTTACATTACCTTGCCTTTACTTTGCCTTGCCTTTACATTACCTTACCTTTAGACTGTCTGAGCAGCAGGACTCTTGACTGGAGATACCTTTGTCAAACCTTTACATCACTTTGCCTTTTCATTACCTTGCCTTTACATTACCTTGCCTTTACTTTGCCTTGCCTTTACATTACCTTACCTTTAGACTGTCTGAGCAGCAGGACTCTTGACTGGAGATACCTTTGTCAAACCATTACATTACCAGCTCACTGCAAACTATTAAGAACGCTCTACAGCCTGAAAATGAAAAAAAAGAAAACCTTGAGAATTGTTATTTTATCTGAAGTGACAGCAAGTATGTGGATTTTGTAAAAACAAACTGTTGAAAGCCAGCTAGTTCACCAGTAAAGGTCAGTCTGGCTTTTGGTGGTTTCATGTTAAAATTCAATAGCTTCCTTCAAACCAAATTCTTCTTGACAGCTCAGTTGAATGGAATTGGGTTGGGCTGAGTTGAACCGAGTTGTTAGTGTTTGAGATTTGACGAGTAGGAGCATTGCCAATAAAGGGGTGACTGAGGGTACTCAGATTGTGTAACTCACATTAGTGTGGACCCCTGAATGATGGAGTTGTGAAAGAGAACCTAGCGAATGATGGAATTGTATCTTTTCTAATCCCTGCAGCACAGTATAAACATCCACAGAGGAAGAGTATCCTGTGAGTCACTTCTGTTCTGGCTATGTGATGTCAGCATGTGGGTAAAAGTCAGTGGGATACGAGGGCTGCTATGAAAATAATACAGGGTCACAGTTTGCTGTTTTCATTTTGTTTGGCTACTAATTTGATGCCCAAATGAGTGATGTCTGTGGTGACCCAATATCCTCTGCAGGAGGACAATGTATTTTTAAATGACTTCAGGCCTGTTGAGCAGGCACTGGTTTTATTTTAAGAAAAGAACAAACGTCATAATATGGTGACGTGATTTCTAAAGTGAGATCGAAATTGCATATGTTCAGCCTTAGTAAAACATTCTACTTTTAAGAGCTACACAACAGTGTTTACAACAAATACACAAATGCTTTACCTTTTGATGTCTCCTGCGTTATATATCTGACGGTCATATATGTTTCTACATCACCACAATTGTTTTGATATTTTTTATTTGTACAGCCTGGGAATAAAACTGTATAACATATGGTTGTCTGATTCTCTTTCACATCACATACCCTTCAATGTCTTATACAACTTTGATACCTGTATTACTTGAATTTTGTACAAAAGTCTGCAGCCTGACCGTCTGTCTGTTCTGGCTCAGAGGCACAGGGGGAGGGGGGACAGTGGAGAGCATCTGTTGCCTTCACAGTAGTGCTGCATCTGTCACACTGGTTTGGTGTCCTCCAATTATGTTATGATTTTTGTTTTATACCTTTTAAGCTGTCGATGGCTTTGACATGGGTCAAGTTTAACCAAGAACGTTCTAGGTTTCCAATGTTGCTGGCAGCTCTGAGTTCTGAGAAGGTTGCTGACTGTGTTCTTGTTGACTGAAATGGATGGGATTGAGCAGCTCAGGGATGTGACCCTCTTGGCAGCCATGAACCATACCCAGATCTGATTGACAAGGTAATGGGTGATTGGATTTTCATCTGGTTTTATCTCGGATGGAGTGTAAATACTGCATATGAGACGAGGGAAATCAAGCAAGTCATTAAAAGATGTCTACAGACCTTACATGACTTGTTTTCATATACCTACAAGTGGACCCGAAAGCGCAGATGCTAGTTCATCAATGCCGGCACGCACTATTGAAGATCTTCTGAATAGCCACAGTCCCCCGATGCACTAGCCGATGGGCAGTAGAAGATGCTAATAGAAAATACATGTACGGTATTCGTTTTAAAGACTATGATAGAAAACTGTCACAAAAGTTTGACAGCTTTGCTCTGTACAGTTTTTTCATCACTCAGTGAATCTGTTCTCCTGGAATGCACATCACTCTACGATACAAAGAAAACTAGAGAGTTTTATGAAAGTGAGAATTGATATATCATGGCCCTATGTTTTAACATCACTTCCTCTAGATCAGTACTTTAAGCCTTTTTCTAAGTGTAGGCTGCCCTGGAAGAGAGCTAAAACCCCAGGGAATCGTTGCTTCAGCAGAGGAAGTGAGCCGGGCAGCTGAGTAGTCCGATTATTTTGACCCCCATTGGACCTGATTTGACTGTCAAACACATTAGCTGTGATGTTTAACACACGCCACTGAATGGAGCGATGCAATGGGGACTGCAGTGGCACCCTAGGGTTTCCAACAGCCTTCGTATCGACTGACCAAAGAGCTTCAAATGAACCATTTACATAAGAATGGCAGGATAGGATTAGACAATAGGAGATTAATGAGATGACATTCTGGATTTATCACTTTTTATTGCCAAAACCCAAAAGAAGTTCTCACTATTTAAGAAAAAAAGTAGTTTGACTGTATTGTGTTTGTGACCATATGCGTTAGTCCTGTATTTATGAAGGGAGGTAAATATTGCAAATTGAAAATATAACTTTAAATCTGTCTCAGTCAGACCTTCACAATGAAATGGTTTGCTGACATTAGTTTGCATTTTATATGAAGAATTACAAATTACTATATATTTAAAACATATATAATAAACTAAACTATTAGACATATGTCTAAGGAGGACAACAAGAACAAGAGTAACTTCCGAACTCAGGTCACCTTAAACACAGACTTATCAAAACATATTTTAATAACATGTTATGTGAATAATTGCAATATCAACCACTGAAAAAAATGTAAAATATTTTTTAACTGGGCCTTTATTGTCAAATATAAACAAGCGTACATCCTAAAAGAGTTTTCTCAAGTAATAAGAAATATATATATATATATATATATATATATATATATATATATATATAACCCTACCACCACTGCAATGGATTGATTTCATATTATTTTTAAATGCAGCACATGCTAGTACATTGTTAGGAAAGTATATACACATACATTCTTCAACATTAATTCAATTTTAGGTCTGATAGAAGGAGGTGCTAGTTCATGTCTGCTGTAATAAAGTATTTTCCTATACAGTATTTAAAATGTAATTACTGTATTGTCCTGTCAGTCTTGGGAGTAGATTACCAAGGTAACAGCAGGTGGCGCCAAATCTGCTATGAAATACCGTTTGCTTGTTCTTGAGATGATTTGGATTTATGATTAGTTGGGTGCGCATTAAACTCCTCGTACAAAACATAATGTAGTTTGAACAGACTCAGAATTTCAAATATATTTCTATAAAACTTGGTTTTCTCCCCGGAAAACCAGGTTACCAGCATCACCATTCCTGATTAATAGTCCAGACAATATAAAAAGTGGATGCAGTGTAGGGTCATATGTGTTCTGACTGTGATGTTAAATGTTTGTCAAGTACGAATGAACAGACTCAACGGAATGCTATAAATCCTGCTCTCTTGATTGAGTGAATCGTGTCCCATGATTTTTAATGTATGCGATTAATATCTCAAAATATTCTCCTTCAGCTGAGAACTTTAGATTTTACCCCTCAAGAAGTATTTTTATTTGAGGAATGATAAAGTGCCTGTGATGTTGGATTCATTCTGTATGGGAATGCTTGGTCATTTGCTTAATTTGAATTGGGTGTGTCTGCTTTATAAAAGACAGATGAGGGTTAGTAGACTGGGGGTTAGTAAAGGGGTAGGATTTTCCCTCAAAAGTATATATAAATCTGCTGCTGGTCAGTCTAGGAAACTTATTATTATTATTATTATTATTATTATTATTATTATTATTATTATTATGATTATTATCATCATCATTATTATTATTATTATTATTATTATTATTATTATTATTATTATTATTATTATCATGATCATCATCATTATCATTATTATTATTATTATTATTATTATCATTATTATTATTATCATTATCATCATCATCATCATCATCATTATCATTATTATTATTATTATCATCATCATCATCATTATCATTATTATTATTATTATTATTATCATCATCATTATCATTATTATCATCAAACACAAATGTTGCTTTCCTGTCCAACCACTCTCTGCTCGACCCTCTCCAATCTGGCTTCCGCCTCTCACTCCACTGAAACCGTCCTCCTGTCTGTCACCAACTCACTAAACTCTGCCCGAGCTGCCTCTCTCTCCTCTGTCCTAATTCTCCTCGACCTCTCTGTTGCCTTTGACACTGTCGATCACTCTATTCACTATCCTCTCTCGCTGACCTGGGAATCTCTGGCACTGCTCTGGCCTGGTTCTCCTCCTACCTCTCCAACCGCACTTACCAGGTAACCTGGCGTGGAACAACCTCCACACCTCGCCCTCTCTCAACAGGAGTCCCCCAAGGGTCAGTCTTGGGTCCTTTCCTGTTCTCTCTCTACACCCGCTCCCTGGACCCCCTCATCACATCCTATGGTTTCTCAGACCATTTCTATGCTGATGATGCTCAGATTTTCCTCTCCTTCCCCACTTCTGACTCCACCATCCCCTCCCGTATCTCTACCTGCCTGTCTGCTATTTCCTCCTGGATGCAACTCAACCTCTCTAAATCTGACCTCCTTTTCTTTCCCTCCTCCTCCCCCTCCTCTGATCTCTCTATCTCTGTTCCTCTGGAATCTACCACACACTCTCACACTTCCTCCGCTGAGAACCTCGGAGTCACCCTGGACCCCTGCCTCTCTTATTCCCAGCACATCTACACTCTGGCATGCACTTGCCGATTCTTCCTGAGCAACATCCGAAGAATCCGACCCTTCCTCACCAACTACGCCACCCAGCTCCTGGTCCAGGCCTTGGTACTCTCCCGCCTAGACTACTGCAACTCCCTCCTGGCTGCACTCAACTACCTCCAGACCCTCATCTCTCCCTACACCCCCACTCGACCTCTCTGCTCCGCCTGCACAAGAAGACTGGCTCTACCTCCTCTACGCTCCCCTGCCTCCAGAGCCCGCTCCTTCTCCACCCTCGCCCCGCAGTGGTGGAATGACCTTCCTACAGATGTCAGGAATGCCCAGTCCCTGACCATATTCCGGCGCCTCCTCAAGACTCACCTCTTCAGAAAGCACCTGTAGAACTCCTCTGTTCTTCGCCTGGGACACTTATCACCCTTCCTTAAATGCGCTTTACTTGCTCTTATCTGTACCCTATTTTACTGCATTTAATCCTGTACTTCAGAGTCCTATAATCTGCCAAGTGTTTAATCTGTAGTATTTTGTATTTAATTATATCCTGATGTAACTATCACTGACACTGTTATCTGCTGTATTATTGAATTGTATTTTGTCACACTTGTACTTGCTTGAACCAAAGTCATTGTATTCATCTTGCTCTTAATTGTATTATTACTTGCACTGTGATTCTTGAAATGTATTTGTTTACGATTGTAAGTCGCCCTGGATAAGGGAGTCTGCTAAGGAATAAATAATAATAAAATAATAATTATAATATTGCTTCTTGTGAGACAGGTTCCAGTGACTTGTTTGAATTAAATTGAAACAGTGATACCCGAGTGCTTTTTGGAGGGGCTTCTCTCTTCTTTTGGTGCTTTACTTAAAAAGATTAAATAAAAATAAAAAAAGAACTCTTAGTACAGACCATTACAGGCTTTTCACTGTTATTTCCTAAAGAAGACAGTTTAAAGCTCAACATCAATTTGAGGAAGCTTCTTTTGAAGTGTCTTGATGTCATTTCTAATTTTTACTGGGAAGTTAAACATTCTAACCTTTCAGACGTACGGCATTAGCCTTCTGGGAATTGCTGCTCTTCGAAGACCAAATAACAAAAAAGGAATGTGTGGTAAGATCTTATCATATTTGCCAGCAGTATTTCTTTCTTTCTTGTGTCATTCTTTTGAAGTATATGCTGTTTATATCAACACATAAAAGAGTACCTTCATTTATTAAAAATATCAAAGCCATTGCAATGTTGCCACACTGTTTTCTCTTTTTCAGCTCACCTCTAACATAAAAAACCCCCCAAAAAACATTCAACTACAAAATATTCATGACGATGTCATTTGTAGTCTTTTTTATAGTCTGGCGTATCCAGTTGTATCAAATGATATTCTCTCCTCTCTTCATGGCATACTTTACTTAACTATTTTATGTGTATTGTTCTTGTTATTATTACAATTAGTTTTTTGTTTTGTTTTTTTCTTTGTGGCGGCCCTCGTTAAAGCCGCTATACAAAAATACAGATTGATTGATTGGTTGATTGATTGAAAAAGGAAAAGCAACAGAAGTTTTTAGGGTACAATTTCAAAGCTGTCATTTATCAACTTACTTTTAAATTGATACAGCAAATAAGATAATGAGTGGCTTTTTTAACTGTTTGTGTAGATTTTGTAAGCAAACACATACATGGATAAACTTAACAGCCTGTTTTTCTTTTACATAGTTAATATTGTACTGCAAAATAATCTTTATGTAACTTAAAGGATATTACTAAGGAGATTACTACAGCAGGTACAGTAGGACCAATTAATAAACCATGTATGCCAATAACAGAGAAGTGTCCGAAAGCCATTATATTCATTGACAGCTGATGATAGCCCTTCTTTGAAAATATCTATTTGAGGGGTTTTAGCTTGTCCTGCCCTAGGACACTTCTTAAAAAACACTTATTGGTTATTCCTGGAGAACATCGTCAAACCTCTGCTTGTTTTTCACATAGAACCAATATTTCTCAGCCAGGTTTCAAATACAACGGTGTAGAAGAGAGCTGTAGACAAACATCTGCTGTCATTATTATTTCTATTCAGGGCACATTTAAACAGAACCTCAGTTTTTTCTTTATAATTTATGTTAATGTATTTCCCCCTCTTATTTTTAGAGGGGAGAACCACGAGGATAGTCATGGTTGTGACTGAATTGTCTGGACTTATTTATACTTTTTCACTTTTAACTGCACTTGCACCTTGTCCTGAACATTCATGTAAAATAAAAATAACTTTGATGCTTTAGCATTACTAGCTTTTTTTTCTCCACTCTGTGCGCCTGTACCATTCATTTGTATTTGTATGGATGCATTTAAGTAAAGCGCAGTAATGTTTGGATTACCATCTTCTTGATAAATTACAAAAAGGTGTAGCGCTCATCAACAGCTGGTGAGGTGCCTCAACCGCCCCCCCCCCCCCCCCCAAAACGGATACATTCCCAATATAAAGATTGACAGCACTCTCTCAGCCAGAACTGTAACTTTAGAAAATAAGACAATGAGGAAGACCTAGCGGTCGAAAGTTAAACTGATTGAAGTCGCTTCCGGACTTTGTCTGAGACAGTGCAGTGGGTCAGTATTTATTTGTGAATGTATCTTCTTATTGATGAAACATGTTTACATATGTTTGTTTGAAGTCTATTCTTGAGTTAATAAAGAAATTAAGAAAATTAAGTACCGTTCACAGGTTGGGAACGGGTATGGATTGAACTAAACCAGCCCACTCACAATGTGTGATAGTAAAAAAGAGAAGCAAAGTTGTAAATCTTGCAAAGTGTTCAGCCTAAAGGCCAAAAGGCTAATAAAACACAACAATGACAGTTCAAGATTTGGGCAGCTATTTTAAATGTATTATCTACCTGCAATAAAACATGTCAGGCAGCATTTTTCTCTTTCTGCTGAAGTGTCATCTTCACTAGATGAGATCTGCTGTACGGCTTCTTATGTGGTTACCATAGTTTGTATTCTTAATAAAGAAAATAAACACAGAGGTTACAGCTAGTGCAGTAGTTCCATAAATCATACCTGTCATGTGCTTTCATGTTATATCTAAATGAAATCTGGCACCATGATACTACTACATAGCTTACTGTTTGCATGCCTTAACTTCAGGAAGTCTGTTACTCTTTTTCTTCCTAGGTCATTTCATCCCCGTAATGTGTTTGGGGTCAAGGCATGTCACACCCGTTTTTTCAATTAAACAAGTAACTGTAAGATACTGTACTACAATATACTGTAGGAAAACATCAACGCAAATATGCATCTTTGTATATCTTAATATCTTCAACTACAGTATGCTGCAAACAATCACTGCTAATCTTTCTTGTGTGTGTGTGTGTGTGTGTGTGAGTGTGTGTGTGTGAGTGTGTGTGTGTGTGAGTGAGTGTGTGAGTGTGTGTCAGTGTGTGTGTGTGTGTGTGTGTGTGTGAGTGTGTGTGTGTGTGTGTGTGAGTGAGTGTGAGTGTGTGTGTGAGTGTGTGTGAGTGAGTGTGAGTGTGTGTGTATCAGTGTGTGTGTGTGTGTGTGTGTGTGTGTATCAGTGTGTGTGTGTGTGTGAGTGTGTGTGTGTGTGTGTGAGTGAGTGTGAGTGTGTGTGTGAGTGTGTGTGAGTGTGTGTGAGTGTGTGTGTATCAGTGTGTGTGTGTGTGTGTGTGTGTGTGTGTATCAGTGTGTGTGTGTGTGTGTGTGTATCAGTGTGTGTGTGTGTGTGTGTGTCAGTGTGTGTGTCAGTGTGTGTGTGTGTGTATCAGTGTGTGTGTGTGTGTGTGTCAGTGTGTGTCAGTGTGTGTGTGTGTGTGTATCAGTGTGTGTGTGTGTGTGTGTGTGTGTGTCAGTGTGTGTGTGTGTGTGTGTGTGTGTGTGTGTGTGTGTCAGTGTGTGTGTGTGTGTGTGTGTGTGTGTGTGTGTGTGTGTTCAAATATGAATATTGCCAGATGGAATCCCCGATCCAGAACGTTTACAGAGTGTGCTGAATTTAAAACATGTTTCTATTCCCTTCTGCAGGAGTTACAGATAAAGTCTGTTGGATGTTTCATAGTGGAAGTAATACAGGTGTGCAGCTAAAAACCCAACGTTTAATCACTAGGTATGGCAGTAAAATTGAGAAAGCAGTAAATCTGGAAGAGTTTTAAGCCTGAAGGCAGAGTGTAACAAAATGCAAGTTTATCCCAAAGAGTTCTCCCTACCAGCATCAGTTTTTTATTACCTAAGGAATCCTGTTTTTTTTTTAAAAATTTTTAAGGAGATGTCTGGTTAATGGGAGGTCCACCTGTTCAGCTGTGTTAGGCACTGTGATCCCCCACTATTATCACTTCTTAAGAAAAATCCCAAATGAAAAACATTTTTAAACCTACAGTGCCTTGCGAAAGTATTCGGCCCCCTTGAACTTTGCGACCTTTTGCCACATTTCAGGCTTCAAACATAAAGATATGAAACTGTAATTTTTTGTGAAGAATCAACAACAAGTGGGACACAATCATGAAGTGGAACGAAATTTATTGGATATTTCAAACTTTTTTAACAAATAAAAAACTGAAAAATTGGGCGTGCAAAATTATTCAGCCCCCTTAAGTTAATACTTTGTAGCGCCACCTTTTGCTGCGATTACAGCTGTAAGTCGCTTGAGGTATATCTCTATCAGTTTTGCACATCGAGAGACTGAAATTTTTGCCCATTCCTCCTTGCAAAACAGCTCGAGCTCAGTGAGGTTGGATGGAGAGCATTTGTGAACAGCAGTTTTCAGTTCTTTCCACAGATTCTCGATTGGATTCAGGTCTGGACTTTGACTTGGCCATTCTAACACCTGGATATGTTTATTTGTGAACCATTCCATTGTAGATTTTGCTTTATGTTTTGGATCATTGTCTTGTTGGAAGACAAATCTCCGTCCCAGTCTCAGGTCTTTTGCAGACTCCATCAGGTTTTCTTCCAGAATGGTCCTGTATTTGGCTCCATCCATCTTCCCATCAATTTTAACCATCTTCCCTGTCCCTGCTGAAGAAAAGCAGGCCCAAACCATGATGCTGCCACCACCATGTTTGACAGTGGGGATGGTGTGTTCAGGGTGATGAGCTGTGTTGCTTTTACGCCAAACATAACGTTTTGCATTGTTGCCAAAAAGTTCGATTTTGGTTTCATCTGACCAGAGCACCTTCTTCCACATGTTTGGTGTGTCTCCTAGGTGGCTTGTGGCAAACTGTAAACGACACTTTTTATGGATATCTTTAAGAAATGGCTTTCTTCTTGCCACTCTTCCATAAAGGCCAGATTTGTGCAGTATACGACTGATTGTTGTCCTATGGACAGAGTCTCCCACCTCAGCTGTAGATCTCTGCAGTTCATCCAGAGTGATCATGGGGCTCTTGGCTGCATCTCTGATCAGTCTTCTCCTTGTATGAGCTGAAAGTTTAGAGGGACGGCCAGGTCTTGGTAGATTTGCAGTGGTCTGATACTCCTTCCATTTCAATATTATCGCTTGCACAGTGCTCCTTGGGATGTTTAAAGCTTGGGAAATCTTTTTGTATCCAAATCCGGCTTTAAACTTCTCCACAACAGTATCTCGGACCTGCCTGGTGTGTTCCTTGTTCTTCATGATGCTCTCTGCGCTTTAAACGGACCTCTGAGACTATCACAGTGCAGGTGCATTTATACGGAGACTTGATTACACACAGGTGGATTCTATTTATCATCATTAGTCATTTAGGTCAACATTGGATCATTCAGAGATCCTCACTGAACTTCTGGAGAGAGTTTGCTGCACTGAAAGTAAAGGGGCTGAATAATTTTGCACGCCCAATTTTTCAGTTTTTTATTTGTTAAAAAAGTTTGAAATATCCAATAAATTTCGTTCCACTTCATGATTGTGTCCCACTTGTTGTTGATTCTTCACAAAAAATTACAGTTTCATATCTTTATGTTTGAAGCCTGAAATGTGGCAAAAGGTCGCAAAGTTCAAGGGGGCCGAATACTTTCGCAAGGCACTGTATAACACTGTAAATAAACTTAATCTAAATAGTTCTTCTTTTATTTTAAATCTTTTTTTTTCATTTGTATTTTTGTGTTTCTTTTTGTTGTACATTGAAATTTCGTTCTGTTTGATATTTTATTTTAAAACACTGAAACTCAAAATCAATTATTGTAAGGTGACATTGGTTTTATGTTGGGAAATATTTTTAAGAAAAATAAAAAAATGAATACACATTAATACACATAAAAACCTATGTGTATAATACACAAACCATAATACACATTAAAAACCTTTCGCTGCAATAACAGCTTTAAGTCTTTTGGGGTAAGTATGTACCAGCTTTGCACACAGTGTCAGAGTGATTTTGGTCCATTCTTCTTGGCAGATTTGCTCCAGGTTGTTCAGGTTGGTTGGACGACGCTTGTGGACCGCAATTTTCAAATAGTGTCACAGATTCTCAATGGGATTGAGATCAGGACTTTGACTGGGCCACTGTAGGACATTCACCTTTTTGTTCTTGAGCCACTCCAATGTTGCTTTGGTCTTGTGCTTGGTAGTGGAACCCTGCAGCCTACTATACAATGTATTTGAACTAAATTCCATGTGCCATTAGTGGAAAAACAGGCCCATAGAAGGATATTACCACCTCCATGCTTGACAGTAGGTATGGTGTTCTTTTCTTTGTACGCCTCACCAGACTTTCTCCAAACGTAATGACTGTCAGTGTGGCCAATAGCTCGATATTTGTTTATTCCACAAAACCATTGACCAGAACTCATATCAATCATTCAAATGCTGTTTTGCAAACTTTAAAAGATTGTCCTTTTTACGATTTCCTAAGAGTTTTTTTTCCTTGGCCTGCGACCATTGAGACCTTCACCATGCAATACTCGACCTGTGGTTGAAATGGAAACCCCAGTCCCACTTGCAGCCTATTCACTTTGAATATCTAAGATTATTATTAACCTTCCTTACATTCTTCTACTTGTTCTTGGTGAAAGAACCTTCTTTTCTCCAGACCGAGGGAGCATTGTGACTGAATCTTGTACTTCTTGATAACAGATGAAATTGGGATACTCAAATGCTTGGAAATCTTCTTGTAATTTTCTGTGTAAGGTTTTCAGATTGCTCTTTACTTTTTCCCATACCACCAACTTTTGGGATATGCCTGCCGCAGGTCAGGTATTCACTGAGCATTTTATGTCAGAGCTGCCGATAGACCCCTCCAGGGAGTGACGTCCTTGGTCACGCCTCCCGAGGGAACACAGAGTCACTCCACGGAGCTCACTTCCTCTTTTGCATCAAACCCGTAGAAACGACCGATGCAACCTCACAAGATTTGGTAGTCATCTTCATCAATTCGAAGACGTCCACCAACCAATACGGAAAATAAATAGAGACTTTTGCCATTAACGATGATGGCGGTTCTCTTTTCCCACCTCCTTCTGTGAAGCCAGAGGTCTCCGGCAGTACTAAAGATGGCCGTGCCTTCAAGCGGCGTGTGTGTTCGCTGTACATGAAAAAAAAAATCAGACGAGAGATGTCTCGCTACCGCAAAACTAGAGTTTGTGGTGCGAGCGTGCAACCTCAAGGACCCTTGTGCCTAATGAAGGCATAGAGAGATCTACCACATTGAGTCGGTAGAATCTGGTGAAAGTATGCGGAGTATCCCAGCTAGCTGCAGTATAAATATCAGTCAATGAAGCTCCTCTAAAGAGGGCACATGAAGTAGCCACTCCTCTGGTAGAGTGCGTGGCCACCCTCCCAGGTAGGGGTAGGCCAGCATTGGTATATGCAGTCGAGACTGTGTCCACAATCCAGTGGGACAGTCGCTGCTTCGAGAGGGCTTGACCCAGGGTCCTTTCACCATGACAGACGAAGAGCTGGTCAGACTGACACAGAGCTCTTGTTCTTCTAACATAACATCTCGATGCCCGAACTGGACAGAGGGGGTTTAATCTCTGATCCTCCTCCAAAGAAAATGGAGGGGGATGGAAAGCCTCTAGTTCCACTGACTGATTTAAGTGGAAAGCCGTAAACAGCTTAGGGAGGAAAGCGGGGTTCATAATGACACCCTGTTTCCATTGTCCCAAACACGCATACAGGAGCTGTGCACCGACACAGCCTGTAGCTCACTGACTCGCTTTGTGGAGGTGATAACTCTACGGAATGCATAGGCTCAAACAGGGCCTTAGTGAGAGCCTCCAGTACCACATCTAAACTCCACTCGGGGAGGGCGTCCTTTCTAGGAGGATGCAATCACTGAGCACCCTTGAGAAAACGGGTCCCCAGGACATGAGCGCCTGGGGACACCAAGTCCACGGAGACATGGCATGCAGATATGGCTGCCAAGTACAGTTTCAGTGTAGAGGGGGATTTACCCGCCTCTAGCAGTTATTGCAGGAATTGTAAAATGCTCGCCACAGGGCAAGAGATAGGGTTGTAGGAATACAACGACCTTGTGGAGGAGGCCCTAGTGTTCTGCAGTGTACTAACAACTGCATCTGAGAGCCCTAAGGCAAACAGATGGTCCCGTTCAGATCCAGACACATAGTTGGAGTCTGCCCAGTTCTGAATGCCAGAGAGTCCTTCTCGCCTGACTGAGGAGATCCAGGTGTAGCGGGATCTCCCAGGGAAGGCCTTCCAGTAGCAGGCAAAAGGATCGAAAGCCAGATTCTTCTGCACCATCTGGGGGCCACCAGGAGAACTGTTGCCTTCTCTCTCCGGACCTTCTCTAGGAAGGCCGTGAGCAACAGTATTGGCGGGAATGCGTACAAGAGCGTCCTGGGCCACTCGTGGGCTAGGGCATCGACGCCTAGTGGACATCTGCAGCGGTGGAGGAAGAACCATAGGGGCAGTGAGTCGTCTCTGCCATGGCAAAGAGATCGACCTTAGCCTTCCCGAAACATTCTCATATGCGCTCTACCAGCTGAGAGTGGAATCACCATTATGACAGATGGGAACCCTCCCTTGAGAACCCTCCCTCGAGAAGAAGCCCATCGCCCAATGCGCTACTCCGGGGAGATGAACAGCTCAGAGGGATAACAGGTTCCGTTGTTCCCAGGTTAACAATTTGAAGGCTTATGTGATGTTACCCCGGGGACCGAAGCCCTCCCTGGCGGTTGACATACGCCACTACCGACATGTTGTCCATATGGACAAGGACATGTCTCCCTTGAAGCACTGGAAGAAAATGCTGGAGAACAAGGTGAACCGCCCGCAGTTCCAGCGCATTTATATGCAGGGATGTCCAATGGTCTGTCCAGGACCTGTGGACTCCTCTGCCTGCCCAGACTGCAACCCAACCTGAGTTGGATGCGTCTGTCATCTTACACCTTCGCGCATGTGAGAGGTTTGCCTTCACCAGCGCATGGCTTCCCAGCAGACACGAGAAAACGGTCAGCCAATTGTGTCTGTCTTGTTTGGGGTGTAGCCAGAAGGCATTTAGCCATGCTTGAAGCAGGTACATATGGAGTAACCCCAGCTGTAGGGCTGATGAAGCCACGGCCATCAGACCCAGCAACTTCTGACACAACACCAGAGGCACTATCGATCCCTGTTGAAACAGGGATAGAAACTTCTGGCTATCAAGAAACACATTTGTTGCAGGTTGGAGCAATTACATTATTCTTTTGAGTTGTTTCTTACTAGTTTTACAATCTTCAAAATGTTTTTATTCTTTTCAGAAAATGAGGGGAAACTTTGCACTCGTTTCAAAATGGGGCCCTTAGTGTTCTTAATAAATTAATCTCTATAAAAACAAACACCATTTATGGAAATCAGGCCTGCCTCAAAATAAAAGCAAGCAGTTCTAATGATATTAGGGATACAAAAATAAGAAACAGAATCATCATTTTTTTTTTTACATTTCTTAAAGATATAAGAGAAAATATGGGGTTATGATTTGAAGTTATTTTTTTTAAGTCTTTCAGCTACAGCAGAGTCAGTTTTCACAATATAACTATCGTCAATTCTCACAAAACATTGTATCTTAAATAGTTTGTAGAATTTTTGCTTTTTTCTATTCCGAATTAATATATTCCTAATATAAAGGCTGTCTGTATAAAAAAGGAATTCACTTTCAAAACTGAATGCAATAGTATATTTGATCAAAAGTGGTTCTTTAATCTTTTCCAGACTGTCCCAGTTTTAAATGTTTAATAACTCAAGTGTAAAAGAATAAATAATCACAAAAAAACGTTTCAGCTGGATTGGCAGTACTGGAATGCATTTGCCATATTTACTCAGGAAATGGCACAGCAGCAAATTCAGATGCGCCTGGAATAATTGTTTTGGCAGAGTAGCAGACTTTCTGTAAAGATACTTTCCTTGAAAATGTGCTCTGCATATAATCCCTATCAACACGTTAAGGGAATCCGCACTTTTCAATCTGGGAAGAACTGTATATTTAGGTTAACCTTTTCAAAGGTTTCATCACAGTTTTAATTAAAGAATACCTACTGTTCAACTGACAGTCTTTCAATAATAAAACAATTAATTTCCGGGCTCCATTATGTTTGAATCCTTTGATACTAAAACAAAAAAAAAAAATACATTTCATGAAGGGATTAGAAAGCCTTGTGGCATTGAGCATGTGTTGAACCAAGGCACATTCAAAGACTTTTTAAGTTAACTTTTTCATTTAAAATCCTTTGAAAATGAGAGTAGTTCAAGTCTTTTGAACCTCTATATAGTCTCTTGAGCCTGAGGAAGTTTAAACCCTTTTGAAATTGCAATGCGGTTCTTTCTGTTACATCAACTGTGTAGACAGTTCTGTGCAAAACATCCAGGCTGCACCCAGATGAATCAGATGCTTCCCAAAAGAGTTTTGCATTTTGTCAAGTGGTTTTAATCATGAGCTTTTGCTTGGAAGGAGGTCACGGGACCTGTTGGTTCAATGGCTGCATAGAAACCTCGCTCCTCTCCACGTCATCTTTTTGCCCTAATATACAATCTAAAGGGAGAGAAAGGGAAAGAAAAATAATTATACTAACTTGCCACTTACCCGTTAAGTTTACTACGGTCTCCTGGACACCCAAGAATGTCGGCACTGCAGAAAAAACGACCTTCTTCACAGGCGCCATCACCGTCTAGAAAGTGCGAGGTCTAAATTCACCTGTTAAACACACTGCCTGCCTAGATCTCCTACACAGAAAAAAATAGATAATACAGGAATCCCACCTTAAACATCGCTTTGAGATCCACAAGATGAAATTAGTACATCATGACCAAACTGGTTCCATTAAGACCCGTCTGGCCTCCGACATCCGCCATTTGCTCCACATTATACACTCTACATTAGACAATGACGATCCATGCGCTGTTCTCTCACTAGACACAGAAAAGGCTTTCTACCAACTAGAATGGGGCTATCTCTGGTAGGTACTGGATTGCATGGGCCTGGGCTCAGGGTTCATTAATATGATCAAAGTCCTATAGGCTAACCCTTCTGCAGTGGTGTTAACAGGGAACACATGCTCCCCCCAGTTTGCTGTCTCTAGGGGCACACGCCAGGGCTGCCAACTCTCTCCTTTATTATCCAATCATCCAAGCTGTCCATCAGTCAGTTCTCTCTGCTCCTATTACTATTAATTCCAGTCAACATCATATCTTGTTATATGTAGATGATGTACTCTTGTTTATTGAAAACGTTCCCCGCTCACTCCCTCACCTTTTAAATATCTTTAACAATTTTAGTTCAATCTTGGGATACAAAATTAATTGGCTTAAATCAGCTCTTATGACCCTAAACTCTGTGTCTGGTGAGGATACCCTTCCCTCAGATATTCCAGTAGAAGACACTTCAAATACCTTGGTGTTGATATTTACCCTTCTCTAAGTTAATTAAAATTTTCGCTCAGGTAAAATCAGATCTGGACAACTGGTCACACTTCCCTAATTCATTCCAGGCCCGCATCGCTATAATTAAAATAAATGTGCTCCCATGGGTTATCTTTTTCATTTCTATGCTCCCTTTATCTCCCCCAATTGGATATTGGGATAAACTTCATTCCCTGACTTCCAAATTTATTTGGAGAGGAAAACGACCCATATCAAACTTTCTCCTCTGCAACATGAAAAAGTATCAGGAAGTTTATCCCTTCTGAATTTCAAACTGTATTTTTGGTCATTTGTGTTGCGCCCACTCACTATTTGGTTCAATCCCAACATCTCTGTTTCATGGCGACTGCTAGAGGAAATAATAATCTATCCACATAGATTACAAGACTTGATCTACTCAAATATCTCTATTAGGCACTGCAAATTAAAGTTCGGTCCAGTAATTACTCAGTTAATATCAATCTGGACTGCTATGGAAAAACACACAAACTCTCAACTTAAACTCTCAACCTATATTCCTTAACTTTGCGCTCCTATCGGGGGATCGACCCTTCATTTTTACTCTTTGGAGGAATGGGGTAATACACACCCTTGCTGGTATTTCTGAGGCTATCTTCGCACGTTCCAGGACCTTCAACAGATATACAACATACTGGTTCTTTCCTTTTTTTCAACCTTCGGCTCCACTCAGCTATACGTGCCTATGGAGTTCCCTGGGGGACAACACTACCATTACATCCAATTCATAAAATACTAGATACAGGGGGTAAAACAAAGGGGCTGGTCTCTTCATTGTACTCTCATTTTTTAAAAACTTCATACAGACCATTAGCTATCTGTACTACCTGGAGAGGGAGGGAGGGAGGGGGCGGGTAGGGAAGGAAGGAGAGGGCGGGCAGGGAGGGAAGGAAGGGAGGGAAGGGGGGTGGCTAGGGTGAGTCCTGAATCTGTCTCTACTTAACCTCCCAGTGTGTGCACCAGTCCTGAATCTGTTTCTACTTATTATTATTATTTATTTCTTAGCAGACGTCCTTATCCAGGGCGACTTACAATTGTTACAAGATTTCACATTATACAGATATCACATTATTTTTACATACAATTACCCATTTATACAGTTGGGTTTTTACTGGAGCAATCTAGGTAAAGTACCTTGCTCAAGGGTACAACAGCAGTGTCCCCCACTGGGGATTGAACCCACAACCCTCCGGTCAAGAGTCCAGAGCCCTAACCACTACTCCACACTACTTACCCTCCCAATGTGAGCACTAGTCCTGAATCTGTCTCTACTTACCCTCCCAATGTGAGCACTAGTCCTGAATCTGTCTCTACTTACCCTCCCAATGTGAGCACTAGTCCTGAATCTGTCTCTAATTACCCTCCCAATGTGAGCACTAGTCCTGAATCTGTCTCTTCTTACCCTCCCAATGTGAGCACTAGTCCTGAATCTGTCTCTACTTACCCTCCCAATGTGAGCACTAGTCCTGAATCTGTCTCTACTTACCCTTTCAATGTGAGCACTAGTCCTGAATCTGTCTCACCTTAATGTCCCAATGTGTGCAATAGTCCTGAGGTCTCTATGCTGAGTTTCAAATATGGACTGGAATTTACTCAACCCTCTATTTTCTAGGCAATATAGGCTTAGTCCCTCCTACCTCAAACCCATTTACCCTGGAATTTGATAAGGGAATCATGTTTTGATACAAAGTTAAAAAATGTGAATTTTGATGTTGTTTTTTTTCTAAACGGTAAGCCTAAAATATTTTAAAGATCTGTGGCAAAGAGCCCCGCCCCTATGTGTATTTTTGTGTTAGATGTTGTGTGTGGTGTGTTAATGTTGCTGTATAGGTATTGGTGCACGGGATATAAATCGGTCTGTGTAGCACAAGTGATTTAAAATATATACTTGTATTTAGGCACAGGGATTGCACAATCACTTCACGTGCAGATCAAGTATGTAATAAAATGTGAGCAAGGGGATTGCATAAATTAGTTCAAGTGCTGGGGTTGAAGTGAATAATTCATTAGTAATTGAATCCCAGCACAGCTGTATAAATATTTGCACAATTCACTCACTAGGTGTTGTGTGTTCAGTGAAGAACCAGTGTGGAGAGGAGAAATAAAAAGGAAAAGAAATAACAATTGCTGCGACGTGCTGGAAGCTCCAGCACGGTACTTGCTTGTCTGCTCGTCCACTGTTTTGTCTGTCTGTTCGTTTGGCCATTGCACCGTTTATTTTGAGTGTTTTGTTTTGTTTAAACCTTTTATTTTACAATAAACCGGCGCCAGCAAGCGCATTCACCATTTCACTCGCAGTGCTGTGTGTGTTTCTTCTGGGTCTGCTGTCACCGCTCATTGCAGCTTGCCACAAGATCACAATCATTAACAATGTTCCGTGGTATTATTATTGACGTATAGGAGTTTTTCTATCATTATAACAAACTCCATGACAATACTATTTTATTTATAACCTTCACAAAACACAGATATTGTTGCTAAATTAAAATCAGCACCGTATTTTAAAGAGGGACAGTCTGTTTATGTAGTAACACAAAGCATCTTCGGTTTTATTTATTATTATTTAGTTCACCCTTTCAAGTCTCCCTCTTCCCACCCATGATGTTGCCCATAGAGATGGTTCTGAGAAGGACTTTGATTGTGGTTGACAAACACTGGAAGCTACCTGCATAACCCCCTCTTCCCTTGAAGCCCATTTGTTGTGTGTCCAGATAAAACATGTGATTTATCCAATGATAGCTAGAGGCACAAGGGTTTTCACCACTGACAGTGCAGACGCTTGGTGCCAAAGCAGAGACAGCCTTTATCTAAGTTGGATTGTTTTATTGAGGATTTTTACAATGAGGTTGAGACTGTTGTTTGGTTGAGCTAGCTACATGTTGAGTAATTGGGGAAATGCTGTGTTTTTGTAACAAGCAAGCTCGTCAGTCCAGTGATGATCCTCCTTCTAAATTGGCTGCTTTCAATGCCTCCTGACTTGATGAAACTTAAAACCAAAGGGCCAGCACAAGTCTATTATATCCAGTAGACTTGCACTGACATTATTTAGATTACAATAAAGCCTGTAGATTTCAGAATTTGGAGTGCAGCAATTAAAATATGGAAAGCATGCAGAGAATTAATGAAAACAAAGACTGCAACAATACCAGCTAGATCGCCTTAATATATTAATTGTGTACTAATTAACTCAGGCACTCACATACATGGAAAATGGTACTACCTAGTGGCCATATATTGCAATAACAATTGTCACTGGCCGTGCATGATTTTAAAGTGGAAAATAGTAGTAGTACAGCTTATTATTGAGTCGCCTAACAAAGCCCAAAATAATCAATTTATATAGGACATGAGGTTTCAGAATTCCTATATGTTATTGAATCCCAGCCTTTCTGATAAAGTCCTCAGGGTTAGGCTTGGATGGATTGTGCTCCCCTGACTGCTTCACAGAGCTGGAGGTGCTCTCCTGGAGAAGGCAGTTTCTCTTGACCACGTCTCATCCCTGACTGCTTCACAGAGCTGGAGGCGCTCTCCTGGAGAAGGCAGTTTTTCTTCATTACGTTTCATCCCTGACTGCTTCACAGAGCTGGAGGCGCTCTCCTGGAGAAGGCTGTTTTAATTCATTACGTTTCATCCCTGACTGCTTCACAGAGCTGGAGGAGTTCTCCTGGAGAAGGGAGTTTCTCTTGACTATGTCTTGTCCCTGGCTGTTTCACAGAGCTGGAGGTGCTCTCCTGGAGAAGGGAATTTCTCTTCATTACGTCTCATCCCTGACTGCTTCACAGAGCTGGAGGAGCTCTCCTGGATAAGGGAGTTTCTCTTGACCACGTTTCATCCCTGACTGCTTCACAGAGCTGGAGGAGCTCTCCTGGAGAAGGCAGTTTCTCTTGACCACGTTTCATCCCTGACTGCTTCACAGAGCTGGAGGAGCTCTCCTGGATAAGGGAGTTTCTCTTGACCACGCCTCATCCCTGACTGCTTCACAGAGCTGGAGGAGCTCTCCTGGAGAAGGGAGTTTCTCTTGACTATGTCTCATCCCTGACTGCTTCACAGAGCTGGAGGAGCTCTCCTGGAGAAGGCAGTTTTTCTTCATTACGTTTCATCACTGACTGCTTCACAGAGCTGGAGGAGCTCTCCTGGAGAAGGCAGTTTCTCTTGACCACGTTTCATCCCTGACTGCTTCACAGAGCTGGAGGAGCTCTCCTGGATAAGGGAGTTTCTCTTGACCACGCCTCATCCCTGACTGCTTCACAGAGCTGGAGGAGCTCTCCTGGAGAAGGGAGTTTCTCTTGACTATGTCTCATCCCTGACTGCTTCACAGAGCTGGAGGAGCTCTCCTGGAGAAGGCAGTTTTTCTTCATTACGTTTCATCACTGACTGCTTCACAGAGCTGGAGGTGCTCTCCTGGAGAAGGCAGTTTCTCTTGACCACGTCCCATCCCTGACTGCTTCACAGAGCTGGAGGAGCTCTCCTGGAGAAGGCAGTTTCTCTTGACCACGTCTCATCCCTGACTGCTTCACAGAGCTGGAGGCGCTCTCCTGGAGAAGGCAGTTTTTCTTCATTACGTTTCATCCCTAACTGCTTCACAGAGCTGGAGGAGCTCTCCTGGAGAAGGGAGTTTCTCTTGACTATGTCTTGTCCCTGACTGCTTCACAGAGCTGGAGGAGCTCTCCTGGAGAAGGCAGTTTCTCTTGACTATGTCTTGTCCCTGGCTGCTTCACAGAGCTGGAGGAGCTCTCCTGGATAAGGGAGTTTCTCTTGACCACGCCTCATCCCTGACTGCTTCACAGAGCTGGAGGAGCTCTCCTGGAGAAGGGAGTTTCTCTTGACTATGTCTCATCCCTGACTGCTTCACAGAGCTGGAGGAGCTCTCCTGGAGAAGGCAGTTTTTCTTCATTACGTTTCATCCCTGACTGCTTCACAGAGCTGGAGGTGCTCTCCTGGAGAAGGCAGTTTCTCTTGACCACGTCTCATCCCTGACTGCTTCACAGAGCTGGAGGAGCTCTCCTGGAGAAGGCAGTTTCTCTTGACCACGTCTCATCCCTGACTGCTTCACAGAGCTGGAGGCGCTCTCCTGGAGAAGGCAGTTTTTCTTCATTACGTTTCATCCCTGACTGCTTCACAGAGCTGGAGGAGCTCTCCTGGAGAAGGGAGTTTCTCTTGACTATGTCTTGTCCCTGACTGCTTCACAGAGCTGGAGGTGCTCTCCTGGAGAAGGCAGTTTCTCTTGACTATGTCTTGTCCCTGGCTGCTTCACAGAGCTGGAGGAGCTCTCCTGGAGAAGGGAGTTTCTCTTGACTATGTCTCATCCCTGACTGCTTCACAGAGCTGGAGGAGCTCTCCTGGAGAATGCAGTTTTTCTTCATTACGTTTCATCCCTGACTGCTTCACAGAGCTGGAGGAGCTCTCCTGGAGAAGGGAGTTTCTCTTGACTATGTCTTGTCCCTGGCTGCTTCACAGAGCTGGAGTTGCTCTCTTGGAGAAGGCAGTTTCTCTTCATTACACCTCATCCCTGACTGCTTCACAGAGCTGGAGGAGCTCTCCTGGATAAGGCAGTTTCTCTTGACTATGTCTCTGGGCATTTAAATGTATAATGAAATTCCACTAGACCGGTACTTGACCTCATTAAAGTTTATATAACTATAACTTATTAGTTTTACAAAAAAAACAAACAAAAAAAACACTTTGAATATTTGTTTATGGTCAAAATTGGTCATCACCTTCTCAAGTGTTATTTCCTAATTGCTTATGCCTCAAAAGTATAGAAAATGGCTATTATTCCCCACAAACTTTGATTTTGTGACCAGGACAGTGATATTTTGAAATTTACCTATTTCCAATGAGAAAACGGGTGAATTTGTGTCTTTTCGTTCACAAAGTCAGAAAAAAATAACATATGAATCCAAATTAACATGTATTTATACTAAAGTAATACAAAAATGACTACAAAAGATTTAGAAGTGAGTAGTTTTTCGAGATTTACAATTATACTGTAAATCACTTTCACGAATCAGCCCCCAAATGTAGTCTCCCATCATGTTCTCGTTATACTGTCCTTCATTGACAGCTCATCCAGGAGCCTCAAAGCCGTGCTGCTCCATAATGGTAACAAGTACCCGTCTCCTCCCCTGGCTCACTCGGTGCACCTCAAAGAGGATTACAACAGCATCAAGACCTTGCTGGACGCCTTGAAGTATGATGAGTACGGCTGGGACCCCCGGAAGGTGCTGATGCCACCACTGCACATCAAATTGGGCCTTATGAAACAATTTGTCAGAGCTCTAGATAAGAAGTCGGCAGCCTTCAAGTACATTCAAGACTTGTTCCCTAAGCTGTCTGAGGCAAAGGTCAAAACCGGTGTCTTCGTCGGACCACAGATAAAGAAGATCCTGGAGTGCAATGAATTCCCCAAGAAGCTCACTAGTAAGGAGAAAGCGGCTTGGAACAGCTTTGTCGCAGTGGTTCGGGGCTTCCTGGGCAATCACAAGGCCGAAAACTAGGTGGAGCTGGTTGAGACTCTGGTGAAGAACCACGGCACAGTGGGCTGTAGGATGTCCCTCAAAGTCCATATCCTTGATGCTCATCTTGATAAATTCAAGGAGAACATGGGAGCGCACTCGGAGGAGCAAGGCGAGCGCTTCCACCAGGATATACTGGACTTTGAACGCCGCTACCAAGGACAGTATAACGAGAACATGATGGGAGACTACATTTGGGGGCTGATTCGTGAAAGTGATTTACAGTATAATCGGAAATCTCGAAAAACTACTCACTTCTAAATCTTTTGTAGTCATTTTTGTATTACTTTAGTATAAATACATGTTAATTTGGATTCATATGTTGTTTTTTTCTGACTTTATGTGAACGAAAAGACACAAATTCGCCCGTTTTCTCATTGGAAATAGGTAAATTTCAAAATATCACTGTCCTGGTCACAAAAGCAAAGTTTGTGGGGAATAATAGCCATTTTCTATACTTTTGAGGCATAAGCAATTAGGAAATAACACTTACTACCCAGGAACAAAAATTGTGTTACATAGTGGGATCGTTTCATAAATGACTTCAGTTGTGCATAAAAGTGTATGTGGTATAAAATGTGGAAATTAGTCAACATCCCTAATTACTATTTTCATACTCATTAGTGGAGTGGCAGTTTTGATCAAACAGGAGCTTTGGATTACCTAAATTTGCTAGACTCGTTTTCAAACCTGTGATTTCTTTGGTTGAAAGTGAAAGACTATAGACTGCAGACTGCAGAGTGCAAGCTTTTAACTTTATTTATTAAATAAGGATATTTAACAACATTGAGAGCTGTATTTATTTATTTATTTATTTATTTATTTATTTATTTATTTCTTAAATTAAGTATCGGCTTAAACATGCCATACTTTTTCCCTCTTCTAATGGTAGTCCATTTTTACTATCTTGTTGTTATAAAACATGTTTTTAATATAAATAAATAATTACATTTAGCATGCAGCTTTTCATCTGAACTTAATGTTATATATACATTTACACTTTTTATTTATTTATTTTTTTAAACATAATCTAGCCCTTTCTGAATTCATAGTTCCTAACTCAGACTCTGCATGACAAATGCTGCCAGAATCTACTGCTTGGGTAGATGATTTATTGACTTTCTATAGCCGTGAATAGTTATGAATATTCATATTCAATACAACTACTTTTGATAGCTTCAGGAAGCTTATGATTTAGCATTTTTGTTTTAAATGTCGGCACAAAGCATGTTAAATGACAGAGGTGCACAGGAGTGTGGTATATGGCCTTGTGGCAAAGTGCCCCGCCCCTGTGTGCATTTGTGTGTTTTGTGTATGTATGCGTGCGTATGTAAATGTTGGTGTATAGTCATTGGTACACGGGATATAAACGGGTCTGTGTTTCACGTGTATTTAAATTGTGTATTTGTATTTAGGCACGGGGATGGCACATCACATCACGTGCAAGTAAAAAGTAATATGCGAGCACGGGGAATTGCACTTTAATTAATTCACGTGCAGTTGTACCGAGATTCCAATTGAATGATTGACTAGCAATCGAATCTCGGTACAACTGCATAAAAGCTGCATGTTTTCACTCACTGGGGGTTGGTGTTCGGTGAGTGGAGAACGAGTGTGGAGAAGGAGAAAGTAAATAGTAAGAAAGTAAGAACGTAAATAACTGTCTCACTCACCGTGTTTCGTTTGTCTGTCTGTGCACTGTCTGTTTACTGTCTAGTCCGTTTTGTTTACCTGTTTATTTTGGCGCAAGTGCCGTGTCCTGTTTTTTGTGTTTTGTTACAAACGTTTATTTTCTGTCTGTTTATTCATTAAATGCTGAGCGAAAGCATTCGCTTCAGCTCCACCAAACTCCACATCTCTCTGTCGTTTGTGTTCCTGTCTTCTGGTCTGACGTCACCCACTCAGCCATTCCTGTCACAGGCCTACAAAGACAGTCTTCACTGGAAGGATTCAAAAAGAGAGATCAAGGCGATTGCTGAAGAGCCAGGCAATGGATGGTCTAAATGAACAAGAGTTTACCTTTGATGTATGGGGAATCTGCTCACGCTATCCCTAAAATTGGAGGCCATCAGAATCAACTTGTTTGTCCAAAGTAGTTCAAATATCTAGAAAAGGGATATAAAACATTAAACCCTATTAGAACACAAACCTTATTCCCTTGAGGTATATATCCCTTGATCACTAGATCAGATAGAGGGTAAAAACTAGATCAGACATGCACAAGCCATTTGAGGGTTAACATAAGTGCTCAGTTTCTGAGAAGTGCATTTTACACTAAATATTATTTAACCTACAAGCTGCATTATTCCATTACTTCCTGTGTTGTGTTCTGAATAATATGCTTGAAAAAAAGTGCCTTTGTGTATTTCGATACCTTGCAGAGATCTGCAGCATGTGTCATCTTGTCTCAGTGAGCGCGGAACAGAAGGGCTTGGAACACTGTCAGCAAAGGAAATCTCTCTTTGCATAAATAATACGCCTAAAACCCCTGAAGAATGTCATTTTTAAATTGCAGCTCTGCACATGCTGCCTTCAATATTTCTTTAGCTGCTTTTCACAAGAAATACTTTAACAATGTAATTAAAGCTCCCAGTGTATTTCTTGACAACTGTTCATTTCGGTCAGTCTGAGTTTTTGATAAGACAAAATCTGGCTTATTCTTAGATATTGTTTGCTGTTAACTTCTAAATGTGGTTGTGACAAAGCTGCATTCATAAAGGTGCTGGAGAGAACAATAATCATATGTGTATTACAGTACATTCATTATATTTATTGATCTTTATAAAGCTATTGTGTTTTAGGATGTGGTTTGATTTAGTTTTAGTCACTATTCATTAGTCCATAGCTAAGAGATATCATTTATTGGAGAACAGATCTATTCACAGGCAAGTTCAGAGTCGTTTCCTCCATTTGACTGACTTGCATTGCTTTTATTAGCTGGTTTGCTCATAAATCATTCTTTAAAAGGACATACTATACCTTTAACAAGAAAGAATAGAGGAGGTCTTACCGGCAGAACTAGTACACTACTTTTGAAGCATGTCATTACAATAATAGCCCTATTGTGTATTGTAAGATTTGCAAAAACGCCTAGGTAAGAGCTATAAAGAAACATTAAGAGCTTATTTAAGGTAGATTCGATGGGTGTTTCAGGGTTTAAAAGAAGAGCAACTGTAAGGCATAAATGCGCATGGTTTAAACTTTGCAATTTGAATAGAAAACATTACTAATGAGGACAGCTCTGTTTCAGAAGCAGACCGATAAGCTATTGCACTGACCGTGACTGGTGGTAACTGAATCCTAATGTACATCATCAGATAGACCAGTCATCTTCTTCAAGATTTAAGTTACACTTCTGTAGCAAATGGATATCAGCAGTAAATCAGCGTGGCTTAGTAATCAGATTTAAGAATGGATAATGTCAGCGTAGAGCAGGTCATTTGAATTCAAGTAAGACCTGCATAGCACTGCACATCCACCTCACTACTCACCAGATACTCGGATATCCAGACCTGGGCTTTTCTCAGGCACAAATTCCCAGTCGTGCTGAATTGTGTCTAATCAAAGTACAATAGCTGTTAAGAAGTCACCTTGAGTGAGCCAAAGAGACTAATAGAATGCAATGAGTGACTGAAAAGATTCTACTTTGTTAATAAAACATATGTACAATACTATCAATGACACATCTTAACCATCATACCACATAACTTCCAAGGACTGTCTGACTGATTACAGTAAGATTTTATTATGTGTTGCTTAAAATAAACACCTTAAAAAAAATTAAAAAAGTAAAGTTTAAAAAGTAAAGTTAATGAATGAATTTACTGAAGCAGCTGTGCTGGATGTGGTGTTTTACGGATTCATTTTAATGTAAATGTTAGAAACAATGTTAATGTAATCTGTTATCATGCTTCAGACAAGCAAGCAAGCAACACATTTTTACCTGATCCCCCCACACTACCTGAAGTACAATATATAATACAATACTTTTTATTTTTTTAAATTTTGTCTTAAGCAATATCTTTCTTTGATTGCATTGTTGTTCGGTATGAATTAAAAAGGAAAAGCGTTATTATTTAGGGAACTATATGGAGGGACGGTCAACTAATTAGAATGGGGCTGTCATGGAGCATAATTTCATTCATCATTAGTCCTGTATCAAAAATTCCATCAGGGATAATTGAAAAACAAATATGGAGCATCAGAAACGTTTTTAATATGCAATGTAGGAGGCTGTGTGGTCCAGTGGTCAAAGAAAAGGGCTTGTAACCAGGAGGTCCCCGTTTCAAATCCCACCTCAGCCACTGTCTCATTGTGTGATCCTGAGAAAGTCATTTAACCTCCTTGTGATCCGTCTTTTGGGGGAGACGTAGTTGTAAGTGACTCTGCAGCTGATGCATAGTTCACACACCCTAGTCTCTGTAAGTCGCCTTGGATAAAGGTGTTTGCTAAATAAACAAATAATAATAATAATAATGTAGTTTGTCAGGATCAGCAAAGTGTTTGAATATGTTTTGGGTATGACATGTTGCAGGGTCCTCTGCTCCTAGCCTTGACGTGGTAAAAAAGGACAGATTTGAATACCTAGCCAACTTTACAAAGCTAAAAGAGCCTGATATTCCCGTTTTTAAGATTATACAATCAGGAATCTGAATATTTAGACTTTAAACCATAATTCTGTCTTCTAATAACAGCAGAGAGAAAACAATGCTGTGAATTTCCTCTCTTGTTTCCTGTTGTCTGCTGTTTCTGTGAATGGGTCTACATGTGAAATACATCCTACTGCTTCAGTAACGTCAGGGCAAGACTAGGTTTAACCTTACCACCTGAAAGAGATGGACACTTCAGAGGTTACATTTGTAGAACTTTGTCATTGAGGATCTTTCCAAATGTATTTCTCCAGCTGTATGTTGTACTGTATTTAACTAAGTTTAATAAAAGGCATCACCAAACACATTAAGTTTAATATCCATTTTGCTTTTTAAATATCTCCTAATGAATTGAATCACAATGTGGAATTAATTAACCCATTCCCACTAAAAAACTGCTGCCCTTAAATGGGGAACGCCCTGAAATTACAGCTGCCTGTGAAAGAGTCGTTGGAAGGTTGCTTAGTAGAGTTGACAGAAGCTGTAATTGTGGGTTGGTTTGTAGGTTGTCGAGTGTTAGCACTGTGGTTACTTTCTGGGGCTGATTTTAGAGGGTGGGACCAGTAAGATTTGTGTTTGTATTAAATATATTTAATTACATACCCTAGGATTTTTCTTTTCTGTAAACAACTATCCTTCAAACGTAAATTTCAATTAAAATATTCAGTAACGCTGCGTGAAATGTTAGTTTATTTTAGTATACCTAAAAGTTGGTTGCTGACTTCTATGCTAGCAGTGGGAAATGATTCTGAACATTGATTTTATTTTTATTTATTTATTTCTTAGCAGACACCCTTATCCAGGGCAACTTACAATTGTTAGAATATATCACATTATTTTGTACATACAATTACATTATTTTTTTACATACAATTACCCATTTATACAGTTGGGTTTTTACTGGAGCAATCTAGGTAAAGTACCTTGCACAAGGGTACAGCAGCAGTGTCCCCACCAGGGATTGAGCCCACAACCCTCTGGTCAAGAGTCCAGAGCCCTAACCACTACTCCACACTGCTGCCCCAGTGATGAAAGTACAGCATTTTCATTAAAGCCCTGCATCTTACTTGTATACCCTGAGACGAAGCAGTTTCCAGAGTGACTGTCCTTACAATCCTTAGCTGTGTCTCATTTTGGCAATGGATTCTACATCTTGAATCATCACAGACAGTAAAGCCCTAGGGGTATTTGTTCTATTGTGTATTTGAATACTGGTAACCCACAGAGCAGGTTTTTTCAATAACATGGTGTTTTGAAATGTGAAGATAGCACCTGTGATAGGGAAAGAGGAAATGGAACCAGACAGCTGTTTCATTCAGGTTACCACTTGTAAACAGATTTCCAAAACACATAGGGGTAGATGTACTAAAGTGGTGCGTCTGTTGCAATCGTTGCAAACCACATGCAAACCAGTCAGAAGTGTAGCGTGAAATGTACTAAACAAACGCACCGGTGTTCACATCATTTTAACGAATGCTTTGCAACCACAGTTTTTATTTGCGCTTCAGCCTTAAATGAACATGTAATTCTGGGCGTTCCTGCAGAAATACACAAAAACAGTGTGGAGGAGTGCAAATGAGGGATCAAAAATATTGTAATGAGATGTACTAAAGCTGCGGGCAATTGCGACACTTACAATTGCATCAATTTGTTAAGAACTTTTGAAAGCACGTTATAAACAGTCGCAATTGTTGCTGGTATTTCCCAGTCTGCATTTTCTCGTGTGTTGCCAGTTGTGCTCAATGTATTTTTGAGAGACGCAACTATCTAATTTTCATGATCTATTGTGTGTTAATTGTCTAGGCTACTAAGTAGACCAAGTTAAAAATAATAATAATTAAAATAAAGATAAAAAAAAATTTAAAAAATAAAATAATTTAGTTTCAATTTAAAATACTCTTTATTCGCAGAAGCATGATTTATTTTGTGTTACCAGTAAGCTAAAGCACAAAGAAAGCGCTAGGTATTCATTTGATTTTACTACTGTACTGTATACTGTATAGGCCTACTGTACAGATTTATATGTTTACATAATGTAATGTGTAGCCTACGCAAAACACATCAGTGTTATTTCAGCGCAATGATTTATACATTTGAAATACATTGAGCACTATAAATGTATGTGTGTGTGATTTTATTGTACTGTTTTTAAACCCGACACCTCCTTATGTCAGTGGGGCCGCACTATAGAATCTGATGGGATTAAACTGCCTTTGAATTTATATATATATATTATATATATTAAAGTATTAAAATAGGTCAAATGAAAATGGAACAGAATGCAGTGTGGAGTAGTGGTTAGGGCTCTGGACTCTTCACCGGAGGGTTGTGGGTTCAATCCCAGATGGGGGACACTACTGCTGTACCCTTGAGCAAGGTACTTTACCTAGATTGTTCCAGAAAAAACCAACTGTATAAATGGGTAATTGTATGTAAAAAAATAATATGATATAATTATAACAATTGTAAGTTGCCCTGGATAAGGGTGTCTGCTAAGAAATTAATAATAATAGTATATACGACAAAATGTGCAGTTGGCGAATTTTTGTAACGAAAATGCAAATTGCAGTATGTTTGTGCTGCGACTGGCCCTTTTTAGTACATCTGACCCTTAGTGCCAAACATGAAAGACTGTCACTTCCTGTGTCCTGCATTTACTTTTAGTGTTTAGTAGAAGTTGATTTTATTTATTGAGATGCTTTTATTTTCCTGGGTAGGCCCTTTGGAACGTTCATATTTTGTTTCCAGAAGAGGCCACAGATTCAGCAGGCAATAAGCAGCGCTTACACAAAAGCAGTCTAGTTAGTTAAGCATCTCCTGTGTGTGTTGGGAGGAATGCATATCACTAGGTTTCTTGTGTCAGCTGCTGCACCTTTAAACTGACGTATGTCACTATCATACACTGTATATATATATATATATATATATATATATATATATACATATATATATATATATATATATATATATATATATATATATATATACATTAGATTCATGAATTATGCAAAAACACTAACTCATTGCTTTCAAATGAAAATAAATATTTACACTTCATTTTGAGAGAATGAAAATGATCTGCCGATGAGATGTGTGTGTATATATATAACACATCTATTCTTCTTATTTTTTTTAATGAAGCATAAGAGTCCCAGTTCAGAAAAAAGAAGGTTTCAGATGTTCCAGCGCTTGTTCTTTTGCAGACCCATAAATAATTCCTTTCATCTCCATCATAAAGAAGGGAGAAGACAGAGCTCATGCTTGTGCCTCTTCCCAGAGCTGCCTGTGAAGCAGATTACCTCGAGGGACAGGGTGGACTTCAGAGCTGTTTATGAAACAGATTACCTTGAGGGACACAGCAGACTTCAGAGCTGCCTGTGAAGCAGATTACCTTGAGGGACAGCGGACTTCAGATGCCTGTGAAACAGATTACCTTGAGGGACACAGCGGACTTCAGAGCTGCCTGTGAAGCAGATTACCTCGAGGGACACAGCGGACTTCAGAGCTGCCTGTGAAGCAGATTACCTCGAGGGACACAGCGGACTTCAGAGCTGCCTGTGAAGCAGATTACCTCGAGGGACACAGCGGACTTCAGAGCTGCCTGTGAAGCAGATTACCTTGAGGGACACAGTGGACTTCAGAGCTGCCTGTGAAGCAGATTACCTTGAGGGACACAGTGGACTTCAGAGCTGCCTGTGAAACAGATTACCTTGAGGGACACAGTGGACTTCAGAGCTGCCTGTGAAGCAGATTACCTTGAGGGACACAGCGGACTTCAGAACTGCCTGTGAAGCAGATTACCTTGAGGGACACAGTGGACTTCAGAGCTGCCTGTGAAGCAGATTACCTTGAGGGACACAGTGGACTTCAGAGCTGCCTGTGAAGCAGATTACCTTGAGGGACACAGCGGACTTCAGAACTGCCTGTGAAGCAGATTACCTTGAGGGACACAGTGGACTTCAGAGCTGCCTGTGAAGCAGATTACCTTGAGGGACACAGTGGACTTCAGAGCTGCCTCCACTGATAGCTCCCTTATTCCAAAAGAACACAATTGGCAGTTAGCGGTGACTGGGGAAGGACATCAAAATAATAAAAACTGTAAGTTATGTATCTAAGCATGTGTAGACTCCTTTCTTGAAATAGCACACAAATACTTAATGTCAAATGATGGCAGTAAGTCAGCTGTTTTGCTAAAGTGGGATGAAGTAAGGATGTTAAGCTTTATAATTGTAAAAAGTAAACATTTTGATTTTGATCCTCATCAGGTTTCTGGATTGTCTGCAGCACAAGGTATCAGACAACATTTGCAGTGAAGTGATTGGTTATTCTCAAAGGCATTTCAAGGAAAACCTTTCCCATCTTTTAAATAAATTTACATTCTGTGACAGGTCACCCCCGACCCTGGGTGTATTTGGATTATTCAGTATGGTTTGGGTTATGTAGCACGGGTGGGTTAAAGAATGTGCCGGGCCAGATTAAATATTAGTAATTAAGTCCCGGCACAGCTGCATTTAAGTAGGACGAATTTCTCACTCTGGGTTGGTTGTCCAGAGTGAGTAACAGAGAAACTAAAAAGAATAATAAAAATTGCTACTCGTGCTGGCTTAATACCAGCACAATACTTGTTGTATTTAGTGTTTGTTCCGTGTTTGTTTTGTGGGTCTGTTTGTTTTGGCCAACATGCCATTTTGTTTTGTAAAAGTGTTTTCATTTGTTCAAGATTTTATTTATTATTAAACCGTGCAGCAGCGCTTTCATTACCCAGTGTGGTGCTGATATCCGTTCATTTCCTGGTCTGACATCACCACCAGTCATCCTGGTCACACATTCACTGTACCAAATAGTACTATTTAATAATGTCATTATTGACCGGTAAATGCATTGTGTAGGCCATTTCCAGCTGTTTGCATTTAATTGAGAAACTGTTCCTGCACTTTGCTAATACTGCGGTAAAGGGAAGGGAGGACCCAGGCTGATTTGCTGCTGGGGAACCTGAAGGCACAAACTAAAAAGGGATTACAATGAGTGAGTTGGGATTCAGTTTCTCACAGAAACAAACCAATTCTCAAAGAAAATGTACTTCACTGTGTCATGCTATTTCATTTTGTGGATATCCCTCAATGGACATATTTATGACAACTGTTTGCCTGTATAAAGCATACATACCCTGTATATAAACTCAATGTGCATGTTTTTGGCTGTAAAACATAAACAGTATCTACGATAATACTGAATAGTGTCAGTTGACTTTCTGGCAAATATTTTGTCCTTTCTTGTAAAGTTGTTTGGCAGATTCAGTGTAACTTCTTACATTCAATGTAACTTTAGTTTCTTTTTTACTTGCCAGTAAAGGGATTTCATGACAGTTTAGTTTCTTTTTTGCTTGCCAGTAAAGGGATTTCATGACAGTCTAGTTTCTTTTTTACTTGCCAGTAAAGGGATTTCATGACAGTCTAGTTTCTTTTTTGCTTGCCAGTAAAGGGATTTCATGACAGTTTAGTTTCTTTTTTACTTGCCAGTAAAGGGATTTCATGACAGTTTAGTTTCTTTTTTACTTGCCAGTAAAGGGATTTCATGACAGTTTAGTTTCTTTTTTACTTGCCAGTAAAGGGATTTCATGACAGTCTGGTTTCTTTTTTACTTGCCAGTAAAGGGATTTCATGACAGTCTAGTTTCTTTTTTACTTTCCAGTAAAGGGATTTCATGACAGTCTAGTTTCTTTTTTACTTGCCAGTAAAGGGATTTCATGACAGTTTAGTTTCTTTTTTACTTGCCAGTAAAGGGATTTCATGACAGTCTGGTTTCTTTTTTACTTGCCAGTAAAGGGATTTCATGACAGTTTAGTTTCTTTTTTACTTGCCAGTAAAGGGATTTCATGACAGTCTAGTTTCTTTTTTACTTGCCAGTAAAGGGATTTCATGACAGTCTAGTTTCTTTTTTGCTTGCCAGTAAAGGGATTTCATGACAGTCTGGTTTCTTTTTTACTTGCCAGTAAAGGGATTTCATGACAGTCTAGTTTCTTTTTTGCTTGCCAGTAAAGGGATTTCATGACAGTCTGGTTTCTTTTTTACTTGCCAGTAAAGGGATTTCATGACAGTTTAGTTTCTTTTTTACTTGCCAGTAAAGGGATTTCATGACAGTCTAGTTTCTTTTTTACTTGCCAGTAAAGGGATTTCATGACAGTCTAGTTTCTTTTTTGCTTGCCAGTAAAGGGATTTCATGACAGTCTGGTTTCTTTTTTACTTGCCAGTAAAGGGATTTCATGACAGTTTAGTTTCTTTTTTACTTGCCAGTAAAGGGATTTCATGACAGTCTGGTTTCTTTTTTACTTGCCAGTAAAGGGATTTCATGACAGTTTAGTTTCTTTTTTACTTGCCAGTAAAGGGATTTCATGACAGTCTGGTTTCTTTTTTACTTGCCAGTAAAGGGATTTCATGACAGTTTAGTTTCTTTTTTACTTGCCAGTAAAGGGATTTCATGACAGTCTGGTTTCTTTTTTACTTGCCAGTAAAGGGATTTCATGACAGTTTAGTTTCTTTTTTACTTGCCAGTAAAGGGATTTCATGACAGTCTGGTTTCTTTTTTACTTGCCAGTAAAGGGATTTCATGACAGTTTAGTTTCTTTTTTACTTGCCAGTAAAGGGATTTCATGACAGTCTAGTTTCTTTTTTACTTGCCAGTAAAGGGATTTCATGACAGTCTGGTTTCTTTTTTACTTGCCAGTAAAGGGATTTCATGACAGTTTAGTTTCTTTTTTACTTGCCAGTAAAGGGATTTCATGGCAAAGCGTATACTGTACATGTTTCTCTCTTGGAGGGATTGTCCTAATTTCACCTGCCTTCCATTGCTTATTTTTTTTGTATTTTAGTTTAGTTGAGTCCCCATCTGATGATTAAACCCAGAACCACCTCATATCCATCTTGGCAGTGGCAGTATGATATACAAATGCAAAAGAGACAAAACATTACTCTTTAAAAATGAAAGATTTCAATGATTCAGCATTAAATCTTCAAATATCCGAAACGAAATACAAGAAGCCATGAATTAAACCCTGTGCACACCACTGATCACATCAGTGTTAATGTTTTTCGACTGATTGAGGAGTTGTTTTGAAAAAAAAAGCTGCAGGCATCAATTTTCCTAGAATTTTTTGGCTTTTATTTCTGCGGTTTTAATATTGGAGGGTAACAGAAGAGACATGCCTGTGAAATCAAGAAAGGTTTTGTCCACAATGTGAGATTAAAACCATTCTCTGTGGTGTGCATTCAGCAAGCAGGCACAAGTTGAACAGATTTCCAATAATCAAAAACAAACTGTCCAAAACAATGCTCCTACAAAAATAAAACCGCCCTTTAGTCTGAACTCAGTGGGGCGCTGTGATGGTGTGCCCACCCCTTGTGTGTATTTTATTTATGTATGTATTAATGTGTTATTATTATTATTATTATGTAGGTAAAGTACCTTGCTCAAGGGTACAGCAGCAGTGACCCCCACCTGGGATTGAAACCACAACCCTCCGGTCAAGAGTCCAGTGCCCTAACCCCTAACCCCTAACCCCTACTCCACACTGCTGCCCTGCTGTTTTGCACTTCTTCCTGGTCCATGATGTCACCACACTCACCACTGTAAGCCCATCCTTTCACAGGCGCCCAGGTCTGGGTGTTTGAGTCAGGGTGGAGTGTGCCTCTCAGAGCTGGTTAAGTGGCCACAAAGAACACTTTCTGTCTGAGTTTCAGTGTGCTGCAGTTCTCACTGTGAAGTAGTGGTGGCGAAGGACCTCCTCATTAAACAATCCTGAGATGGGCCTGCCCAGTCACAGGATGCAGATTAATAAATGAATGAATACTCTGAACACACCTTGCCATGGTATTGTATCATGTCTTATATAAAACTTGGCAATCCATGAGAAGGAAAGCTTAAAGGGTACCTGTACCCAAAAATAACGAAGCTCTCTTTGTGCACTGCATATCTAATAAATGCTTCTTGCTGCACCGGTTTGGTCAACAAGTCATGCGTTTAGCGATGTTTTCAATTTCTTTGTCCACTTTCTGGGTCAAGTAACACTTGAGGGAGCTGACATATTGGAGCCTTTCAGGCAGCAACGTGATGTCAAGTCGTTGATTTCCCTGATAGGCCACAAGTTGCACGCATGGGTTTATGGGATACAGCGGTGAAAACCCATAGCGTGCGACATTGCGGAGTGCAAAGTTTTCAGGTGCTTGAATAATAAGCTTAAAAGTTTATTAAGACGAAAAAGTTATTTTGTGTGCCAAAGCCTATTAATTCAAAACAGGAGATCATTGCAAAAAAAAAAAAAAAGACTACATAATTTGAGAACGGGGCATACACTGACAGTCTTTCCATTCGATTGAGTAACACTTTGAACGCTACGAAAGGAACATGCAGGCAGAGCTTCTGGGGTATGAATGCAAGACGAGGCTAAAACCTGATGCAATGCCAATAATATTTGCCCACAACAAGAACAAAACATCACACGGTAAAGGGTTGGAATGAAAACAGACAGCAGACACAGGGGAGTCCCCAGGACCGAGTTTGAGAACCCTTGGTTTAGCACAACAAAGTCATCAAAAGGTAGGTCATTGTATATAAATGAATTGTATTTATTAACAATAAGGAATAAACAACACCAAAGTGGGCAAGATAAATGACGAGACCGAAGGTCAATGTCACCAGAAGCCCGAGATGCTAGTATTACAGGCTTTTTATTGCACTTCCATATACTTAATTTTTTATCAGTTGTAGCTGTTTACAAAAGCTTAAAGAAGTAGAATGCTTGTATGAATTATAGAAAAAAGGAGTGTTCTGCTTTCTCTTTATTCTCGTTTTCCTGTTTGGAAATTGTTATGCTTCAGTTTGTCACTGTTTTCGTGTATGTGTGTAGTGGCCCCATGCTGTTTTCTCTGTTCTCACTCTAGAAATTATCATTTTCTCTCTGCTGCAATTTTACTCTTGCTGGAGTGATATTATTGCCAGTTGGTATCTGTTGTAATGTTTTACCGATTACAATTACTGTATTTACTGTATTATGTTGAAACTGCCTGTTTGTGTGTTTCCTCCTTTCTCTTTCAGGGCGGTACCTCTCCCTTTCTCTTAGTTTCAGGATAATAAACCTTCTTACAAGGTAGCCTACATAAGGCTGTAAACTCTGGGATTTATAATAGAAAACTTTTGACCCTGCTCGACCAATTTACAATATAAAAGCTGTAAAGACTACTACTGATAATAATAATAATAATAATAATAATAATAATAATAATAATAATAATAATAATAATAATAATAATAATAATGTATAAAAATAATTGACACAGACAAAATTTATTGCAGCAGTTTTCCATAAAACACCTTTACTACGAGTGCACCAAGTATTGGGAGCCGTCTTGGTTCATTTTTCTCGGATTAGGCTGTTTACAGACTCGTCCTCGTTATCTTCGTCTGAATATCCACTATAGCTGCCTGACAAAGCTAAACTGGGGCAGTCGGACCTCAACAGTTCATATAAGTACCCTTCTATTTGACTTTTTTCATCCATAATAATCTGATAAATGTTGTTGCAAGTAATTGTTTTAGCTGCAGCTATAGACTAGCAGTGTTCGGAAATTGGGAACTCAACGGCCCAACGTCATATCCTGTGTGCCATGTGAGACTCAATGCATAGAAGCCTGATGCTGTTTTAATGCTTTTAGATCGTAAACTGGACAAACAGGTGCTTTAAATTGTGTCAAAAGTTTTCAGCCACATGTGTTCTATTGAAATTATTCTATATACACAACCACTACAGGTGCCATTGAAATACTTTCTACTAAAGGGCAATGTTTTGTTTCACAAGCTTTACTGATGTATTTAAAAACATTTGTTAGTCAACAACATCATAATTATAAAGTACAATTCCCATTAGATTGTGCTAATTGTTGTAACATTCTAATTTGCTATGCTAAGAATTCACTGAACTGCACAAGCAGCAAAGTGGTTAACCGAGCAATTTACAAACTAAAATACCTGAAATAATGTGTATGCTTCAAAAAACCACAGGCTACAAAATAGAAGAAAATTGGAAATGTGTTTGTTTGGTTTGGCTGGTACTTGCTTATAAAGACTTTCATGTTGCTCTCTTTAAAAAATCTCAGACATTAAAAAAGAAAGGCATAACTTGAATCATCATTTCTGAAGTAGGACACATTGGGTGAGATCATCTGAAACAGCAGCCCCTCTACAAATGACTCCAGGTTGTAGATGAGTTGTAGAATGGTGACTTTTCCTGGTTAAAAAATAAATAAATGAAAATGTTTAGCTCAGAATCTCATTGTGACAGAGAGAATGAATCTTGGTTATAAATCTCCCTCCTGACCTGTGAGGGCGCGGTGTAAAGGGAACAGTGTGCCACGGACTGGATGGTTTGGCAATTCATTCCAGGGAAAAGTCGTCCATCTGGAAAGGGGGCGGAGCCACAGTACACCAAGTCATTGCCCCAGACAGAAGGCAATGTGGCAATCGCAGATTGGAGGAAAAGCAATTCACTTGCTAACCAAGGGGGCGTGGCTGAAGGTACAAAAGGGGATGTGGCCGAGCAAACTGTTCCTCCTGTTATGGTTGCGAGAGAAACGCTGAAGGACCGTAGAGTAACCGTGAGTGTTTTGTGTTTGTTTGTTTGCTGTTTTAACCCTTTGCGGTCCATTTATTAATCGCGCGTCAGGCACGCCAGGAATAATTAATTTTCACACGCGCAGTTAATTTTATACGCGCTGTTTAAAAGTATTTTTTTTCACAGTCAAACGGGTTTAAATGGCCCTGCATATCAACAAAGCACACACTAGGCATCTCCAGCCCCTCCCCAGCCTTTTGTTTGCTATAGCGTTCAGCTGTGTAAGAAATAAATAATAATAATAATAATAGTCGTACATACCGATCGATCATCTCCAGATCACTCGTTTTATCACCAAACTCCTCAATAATGCGATCAAAGTCATTATTTTATTACTATAACATCTGAAAAAAGCTCTGCAAATGTCCATGATAGTCTCAGTGCGCTGACGCACTTAGCCAGCTTGTTTATTATGGACGCCCATTATCTGATACCTGATACCATGTATGACTATTCATGAAATACGCCTTTTTTTTTTTTTTTTTTTTTTTTCCGACTTGTCTCGGCTCCTGTCGCTACCACTCGGCAATTGAATGGTTTTCTCGGCTTTTTCCGGAGAAAAAACGACTAAACACCCGTTTATTGCGTTGCTATAATGATGTCGGACCCAGTCCGACAAAGGACCTGTGAGGAATAATTGCAATGTCGGACCCAGTCCGACAATGGACCGCAAAGGGTTAATAGTATACGTTTGTCATTATTAGACAGCTAACACGTTCTGGGAGTTGTCGCTAAATGCCAGCACAAACCCGGACAGCACTGCACTACTGTTCACTAATAAATTGTATTTCACCACTTGCACCAAAGCGCTCACTGGACTTGTGATTGTGTTTGTGTTCTGTGTGTGTTTATACCGTGTTTATTATTTTGGGACTGGAGCCTGTAGTTTAAACTGTTGCCAGGGATTATTATTTACGGTCGCCAAACAACCTGGATTATAAATAAATAAAGGATTGTTTGGACTGGGAACTTTGTTGTTTGTCATCTGTTTACGCATTGCATCACCTCTACACTTGAGCACTGCAAACCACTTTGCCACACTCATTCTTGAAGGCATGGCTTAATTTAGCTATTTTAAACCAATAATAGATATAGGCCACTTGTTATCTATGTGAAAGAATACAAGTGTAGATGACTGAACACGTCTCTGCTGCTAGTAGACATTTCATCAGTTTATTTAAAAATGTTTTTTAGCCACTAAAAAAAAACAAAAGAAAATGTGGATTGGCTTGCCAGCAGCAGCGTGTAGCATGTCTTGAATTCAGTAACAAATCAAAGCCACTCAAAATCAAAAGTCTTAAAATAGATTTGTAAGCTTTTAAAATGCTCAATATCCTGTACCCTACATTAATGTAATAGTTAATTGAAATGCTCAATATCCTCATTAATGTAATAGTTCATTGAAATGCTCAATATCCTCATTAATGTAATAGTTAATTGAAATGCTCAATATCCTCATTGATGTAATAGTTCATTGAAATGCTCAATATCCTCATTAATGTAATAGTTCATTGAAATGCTCAATATCCTCATTAATGTAATAGTTCATTGAAATGCTCAATATCCTCATTAATGTAATAGTTCATTGAAATGCTCAATATCCTCATTAATGGAACAGTTCATTAAAATGCTCAGTATCCTGTACCCTGCATTAATGGAATCATTAATTGGTTCACCCTAATAAGTTAGATAAGCTGCTGTTTGCATCATTGTCTATGAAAGATCATCACCTCTAACGAGAGCCTGAACAGAAGATTGATTTATCAATGATCCATCCTGGAATGTCAAATTAAATAAATTAAATCTTACATTCCAAATGATCTGCCATTAGTGAGTAGTTTTAGCAGTTTAGTATCTGCTCATAATTAGTAGTTGGATTGGAAATATTGGATATAAGATGCACAATTTAAATTCGAGGAAGGAGACATTAATATGAACATATTAAATAATAACAGGAACATACAGTGCCTTGCATAAGTATTCCCCCCCCTTGGACTTTTCCACATTTTGTAGTGTTACAACTTGGAATTAAAATGGATTTAATTATGATTTTTTGTCACTGATCTACACAAAATAGTCCATAATGTCGAAGTGGGGAAAAAAATCTACATATTTTTCAAAATTATTTACAAATAAAAAACTGAAAAGTCTTGATTGCATAAGTATTCACCCCCTTTGCTGTGACACCCCTAAATAAGCTCTGGTGCAACCAATTGCCTTCAGAAGTCACATAATTAGTTGAATGGAGTCCACCTGTGTGCAATTAAAGTGTCACATGATCTCAGATTAAATACACCTGTTTCTGGAAGGCCCCAGAGTTTGTTAGATGCATATCTAAACAAACAGCATCATGAAGACCAAGGAGCTATCAAAACAAGTCTGGGATAAAGTTCTGGAGAAGCACCAATCAGGGTTGGGTTATAAAAAAATATCCCAAACTTTGAACATCCCCCGGAGCACCGTTAAATCCATTATTAAAAAATGGAAAGTATAAGGCACAACCGCGACTCTGCCTAGAGAAGGCCGTCCACCAAAACTCAGTGACCAGGTAAGGAGGGCATTAGTCAGTGAAGCAACCAAGAGGCCAATGGTAACTCTGAAGGAGCTGGAGAGATCCACAGCTGAGATGGGAGAAACCGTCCATGGGACAACTATAACCCGGACACTCCACAAAGCTGGGCTTTATGGAAGAGTGGCGAGAAGAAAGCCATTGCTGAAAAAAAACATATCAAATCCCATTTGAATTTTGCCAAAAGGCATGTGGGAGACACAACAAACATGTGGAAAAAGGTTCTCTGGTCTGATGAGACCAAAATTGAACTTTTTGGCCTTAAAAAACGCTATGTTTGGCGCAAAGCCAACACTGCTCATCACCCTGAGAACACCATCCCCACGGTGAAGCATGGTGGTGGCAGCATCATGTTATGGGGATGCTTTTCATTGGCAGGGACTGGGAAACTGGTCAGGATTGAGGGCAAGATGGATGGAGCAAAATACAGGGAAATTCCAGAGGAAAACCTGTTTCAGTCTGCAAGAGACCTGGGACTGGGGCGGAGGTTCACCTTCCAGCAGGACAATGACCCTAAACACACAGCCAAAGCTACACTGGAGTGTTTTAAAAACAAGAACCTGGATGTCTTAGAATGGCCCAGTCAAAGCCCAGACCTCAATCCGATTGAGTATCTGTGGGAAGACTTGAAAATTGCTGTTCACCAACGGTCCCCATCGAGCTTGACAGAGCTTGAGCAATTTTGCCAAGAAGAATGGGCAAAAATTGCAGGATCCAGATGTGCAAAGCTGGTAGAGACTTACCCAAAAAGAATCACAGCTGTAATTGCTGCCAAAGGTGCTTCTACCAGTATTGACTCGGGGAGGGAAATACTTATGCAACCAACAAATGTCTTTTTTTTGTTTAATTAACTTTTGTGTCACAATAAAAAATATTTTGCACCTTCAAAGTGTTAAGTATGTTGTGTAAATCAAATGGTAAAAATCCTAATTAAATCCATTTTAATTCCAGGTTGTAACACTACAAAATGTGGAAAAGTCCAAGGGGGGTGAATACTTATGCAAGGTACTGTAAATCGAAAACCATTCTGATTTGTTCAGGACCAAAATAGTTCCTGTTAATGATTCTACTGTATAAGGTTTCCAGTGAGGGGGTGGCACTGTGGAAACTTGACTCCCAGGTCTTTTGTTGCAGCCCTACCTTAATTAAAAGTGCTGTTTGTGTAAACGTGCATCAGAGAAAGAGAGACAGACGCAGGAAGCTGCAGTGGCAGATAGGGTTTCAGCTTGAGGCAAAGCTTACAATTTGGAGACTTACAGAAACAAAAACAAAAAGGGAAGAGAACAAAACAAAACCTTTAAATCAGGGAGCTGATTTGCAAACCAGACCTATTGTGGTTGTTGTGCAGTTTGGTTTTGAACCCCCACCTCATCAAACTGCATTGTGTTATCCCCGTTTGCTCAACTCAGAGAAGATAATCATATTATATGACAAAGAGTGAGTGAGTGCGTGTGGTCCAGCCTTAGACATCACATACAGATAAAACACTTATCTGATTGTTGTTTGTTATTTTAGAGCACTACTTGTTTGTTGCTGAGAATTGTGAGTACTGATAGAGTTGGTAGGCTAGATAAACCAAAGTGTATTTATATTAGTAAGAGGCAGCACCATGTACTGCACAGCATTGTATTGCCATGAAAACTACTGGTAAAGGAAATGTGTTTCCAAAGTGTTGCTGGCTTTGATAAACCTATTGGCTGATCTAGCCTAGGTGACATATATCTATGGCAGGCAACTAAACAGCTTGTACTGAACTCAAGTGAAAGCCCCTGAATATAGAATAAGGTGAAAGTAAAAAGTCTTCTCTTCATTGTAATTCTTGTTCATATACATTAGTTCATTATGTTTGCAAATGGACTGATGCAGAAAGGCACTCAACATTTTCTCACGTTTATAATGTTGGCCAAGCCTGCTTTTGTGTATGTGTGGTCATGTGTGCAGATGGATGCACTGGATAATGTGCTGTAACCGAATAGCTAGTCTGTCAATTATAGCCTTGAAGTTCCCTACAGAAGCCTGCATGGTTTGTCTTGCTTATCATCACTTCCTTCCAATGAGACAGCAAAGCGCAGAATAGTGCAGGCTTGTAACCAAGAGGTCTCCAGTTCAAATCCCACCTCAGCCACTGACTCATTGTGTGACCCTGAGCAAGTCACTTAACCTCCTTGTGCTCCGTCTTTCGGGTGAGACGTAATTGTAAGTGACTCTGCAGCTGATGCATAGTTCACACACCCTAGTCTCTGTAAGTCTCCTTGGATAAAGGTGTCTACTAAATAAACAAATAATAATAATAATAGTAAAAGAGCTAAGGGGTTTGAATCGAGGATAGAAAATGAAGGACCTTTGTAAAACCCTAGTACAGTATAATTAGCATTTGATTGTGATGGTTAATGTAGCCTATTAAAATAATAATGATCAAAAAACATTACAACGCCCCTCTGTCATTTCTAGTTGTGAATTATTAACGATTCATTTATATAAAACGGCAGCTAAGAACATTACAGAATAAATTCCTGGAAGAAGGTGACAATCCGTTTTCTTGTTTTCCTCTAAAGCAGAACAATGTATTTAGTCAAGTAAAGTTTTCTCATCGTTGTTGATCATGGATATCCAGTAGCCTATATTATTTGTGAACTGCTCTTTCAAGCTATTTAGGGATTCCCACTTATGAGAATTTCCTCTCCTGTATTTTTTTAACAAAGAAAAAACGAAAGAAAACATCTTGTGCTTTCCTGTTGTCTGTCTCATTGCATGTCTTCTGCATTTCCTGATAGATTTATAAAGCTCCTCTTCCCAAACTTGCAGCTGCAAGTAGAGACTATTATATGGCACAAAAGGAGCTTGGCAGTAGCGTTATTAGTTGTTCCTATACAGGAGCATGGAATGCTTCATGAAATGTATTATTATTATTATTATTATTATTATTATTATTATTATTATTATTATTATTTCTTAGCAGACACCACTAGCTGTTTACTTCAGTCCAGTATTGCGTGGTTCAATAGTGGTCTGGAAGCTTTTAATGCAGAGTGAAATAGCAGGTAGGTATTCAAAACAGGCCCCCCCCCCCCCCAAGCATTACACATTTGTCAATGGAATCCCACCTCCCTTTCTTTTACACTGGAGGCAGGAACATAGGACTTTAATAAACAGTTTATATGAAGGAATAACAGAACATGCTGGAAGTGCTGGGCATGTCAAAATCTTTGATATGTTAGGAAACCATAGAATTGCAAATACTACAGAAGCCTGTGGACTGTGGAGGGGTTTCCCTTGACTGAACGCGTGTTTCTTGCGTTTGCAGAAATGGTTACAGATGGTTGTGTTTCAAATCCCTCCCAGCTGTTTTGAAACCTCTTATAATATCCCACGTGTTCTGCAGCAACCCTTATAGGTTTGTTGTTGTTGTTGTGTTGTGTAGTCAAACAGTAGACAGGTAGAACAAGCAGCTAGACCATCACCAATTGTCTTTAAAAATGTGGTGTTCCAAAAGCGACTTACCTTAATATAAAGGCCTGCAGTTTTTAAACTTGCCTTATTTGAGTCTTGTTAAATTATAAACAGTTTCCAAAGTATAAAGTACAGTACTTGGGAGTACTGTATAAGTTGGATCAAAATCCCTGGATTTATTGCAGACCACTGTATTCTTAAAAATAGGTTTGTTATCATGATAAATAGATGTTATGTCAATAATTGTTGATTGTGTTAAGGGTAGGGGTTTACCTCGTATGTATTCAATCTTGAAGTCAGTAGATACCAGTTATTGCATCTCAGTTACTGAAACGTTCTGAAAATCGTTACCCTTAAACTATAAAGTCATCCAAGTTTGATTGGTAACCCTAGCTCGTTTCCAAAGCAACATGTAGGTCATTAGCATTAGAAGAAGATCCTATCCGGGCTGTGGTAATTGCTGTGTAGTCTGTGTCCCAGGAAGAGGTGTGGCTGATGGCACAGTCTGATAGACAAGCGCTACACAGAGACAGTCAGGAATTTAGGGTCACCTGAAGACAACAAAAGCTGCTGCTAAAAGGCGTTCAGACAGAGTGTAAGACACTAATTCAAAGTGAAATAAAATCCTCGCAGGGGCTGTGTGTGTGCTGCAGTGTGCAGGGTGAAAGCTCACCTCAGACAAATCCTTACAAGAGCTTTGTGTGTGTGCTGCAGGGAGAGTGCAGGGTGAAAGCTCACCTCAGAATTTCAGATGGCACTGGTGTGCACGATAAGCACTGAGTTGGTGCCTGTAGCAGTGTGGCAGGGTGAAAGCTCTGCCAAAGCACGTGTGTGTGTGTGGGGGGGAATATTGGGTGGCAGGGAGGAAGTTAAAATCCTCCCTGCAAAAACACATGCGGGAATGTGGCTGGAGCCATCAATTGATTAAATGTTTAAATGATTAAGGCCACAGGTATATAAATAAGGTGATGACGGGTGGTGAAATGGTTAGTGTGTTAAATGTTGATGTTGGTGAGAGGTGGAGGATTGTCTGTGTTCCGTGCTGTCTCAACCTGTCCGTGTTCCGTGCTGTCTGGTTCTGTCTGTGTTCCGTGCTGTCTGGTCCTGTCTGTGTTTCGTGCTGTCTGGTCCTGTCTGTGTTCTGTGCTGTCTCGCCCTGTCTGTGTTCTGTGCTGTCTCGTCCTGTCTGTGTTCCGTGCTGTCTCGTCCTGTCTGTATTCCGTGCTGTCTCACCCTGTCTGTGTTCCGTGCTGTCTCTTCTTGTCTGTGTTCCATGCTGTCTCGCCCTGTCTGTGTTCCATGCTGTCTCGTCCTGTCTGTGTTCCATGCTGTCTCGCCCTGTCTGTGTTCCGTGCTGTCTCGTCCTGTCGTGTTCAGTGCTGTCTCTTCTTGTCTGTGTTCCGTGCTGTCTCATCCTGTCTGTGTTCTGTGTTCCGTGCTGTCTCGTCCTGTCTGTTCCGTGCTGCCAGTGACGCTGTCCTGTCACAGTGCAAAAGACTGCTTGAAGACATTATTAATTGACTATTAAAAGAGCTAGTCTGTTGTATTGTTGGTACAACTGTTTGATTTTTGTTTTGTATGACTTTCATAATGTGTTAAACAAGGGTATTAAATGCTTGCCAAAGAAGCAATGACAAAAATGTTATGCAAAATTGTAATTTTATGCAAATTCTCTTGTTTTTATTTTATTTTACATTGTTTAAATAAATAGGATTTGAACACTCTTTATTGTGAGAATATATATATATACAGTGCCTTGCGAAAGTATTCGGCCCCCTTGAACTTTGCGACCTTTTGCCACATTTCAGGCTTCAAACATAAAGATATGAAACTGTAATTTTTTGTGAAGAATCAACAACAAGTGGGACACAATCATGAAGTGGAACGAAATTTATTGGATATTTCAAACTTTTTTAACAAATAAAAAACTGAAAAATTGGGCGTGCAAAATTATTCAGCCCCTTTACTTTCAGTGCAGCAAACTCTCTCCAGAAGTTCAGTGAGGATCTCTGAATGATCCAATGTTGACCTAAATGACTAATGATGATAAATAGAATCCACCTGTGTGTAATCAAGTCTCCGTATAAATGCACCTGCACTGTGATAGTCTCAGAGGTCCGTTTAAAGCGCAGAGAGCATCATGAAGAACAAGGAACACACCAGGCAGGTCCGAGATACTGTTGTGGAGAAGTTTAAAGCCGGATTTGGATACAAAAAGATTTCCCAAGCTTTAAACATCCCAAGGAGCACTGTGCAAGCGATAATATTGAAATGGAAGGAGTATCAGACCACTGCAAATCTACCAAGACCTGGCCGTCCCTCTAAACTTTCAGCTCATACAAGGAGAAGACTGATCAGAGATGCAGCCAAGAGGCCCATGATCACTCTGGATGAACTGCAGAGATCTACAGCTGAGGTGGGAGACTCTGTCCATAGGACAACAATCAGTCGTATACTGCACAAATCTGGCCTTTATGGAAGAGTGGCAAGAAGAAAGCCATTTCTTAAAGATATCCATAAAAAGTGTCGTTTACAGTTTGCCACAAGCCACCTAGGAGACACACCAAACATGTGGAAGAAGGTGCTCTGGTCAGATGAAACCAAAATCGAACTTTTTGGCAACAATGCAAAACGTTATGTTTGGCGTAAAAGCAACACAGCTCATCACCCTGAACACACCATCCCCACTGTCAAACATGGTGGTGGCAGCATCATGGTTTGGGCCTGCTTTTCTTCAGCAGGGACAGGGAAGATGGTTAAAATTGATGGGAAGATGGATGGAGCCAAATACAGGACCATTCTGGAAGAAAACCTGATGGAGTCTGCAAAAGACCTGAGACTGGGACGGAGATTTGTCTTCCAACAAGACAATGATCCAAAACATAAAGCAAAATCTACAATGGAATGGTTCACAAATAAACATATCCAGGTGTTAGAATGGCCAAGTCAAAGTCCAGACCTGAATCCAATCGAGAATCTGTGGAAAGAACTGAAAACTGCTGTTCACAAATGCTCTCCATTCAACCTCACTGAGCTCGAGCTGTTTTGCAAGGAGGAATGGGCAAAAATGTCAGTCTCTCGATGTGCAAAACTGATAGAGACATACCCCAAGCGACTTACAGCTGTAATCGCAGCAAAAGGTGGAGCTACAAAGTATTAACTTAAGGGGGCTGAATAATTTTGCACGCCCAATTTTTCAGTTTTTTATTTGTTAAAAAAGTTTGAAATATCCAATAAATTTCGTTCCACTTCATGATTGTGTCCCACTTGTTGTTGATTCTTCACAAAAAATTACAGTTTCATATCTTTATGTTTGAAGCCTGAAATGTGGCAAAAGGTCGCAAAGTTCAAGGGGGCCGAATACTTTCGCAAGGCACTGTATATATATATATATATATATATATATATATAATAAAATTAGGGTTGGCAGTGCTCCGGGTTGTGCTCCAGCTCCGGAGTGGCTCCAGTGGTTCAGATCCAGCAGTCTCTGCTCCACGCTGGTGCTCCAGCTCTGGAGTGACTCCAGTGGTTCAGCTACAGCTCCAGGCTGGCTCCAGCAGCCTCTGCTCCACACTGGTGCTCCAGCTCTGGAGTGGCTCCAGTTGTTCAGCTCCAATTCCAGGCTGGCTCCAGTAGCCTCTGCTCCACACTGGTGCTCCAGCTCCAGAGTGGCTCCAGTGGTTCAGCTCCAACTCCAGGCTGACTCCAGTAGCCTCTGCTCCACACTGGTGCTCCAGCTCCGGAGTGGTTCCAGTGGTTCAGCTCCAACTCCAGGCTGACTCTAGTAGCCTCTGCTCCACACTGGTGCTCCAGCTCCGGAGTGGTTCCAGTGGTTCAGCTCCAGCAGCCTCTGCTCCACGCTGGTGCTCTACGCTGGAGTGGCTCCAGTGGTTCAGCTGCAGCTCCAGGCTGGCTCCAGCAGCCTCTGCTCCACACTGGTACTCCAGCTCCGGAGTGGCTCCAGTGGTTCAGTTGCAGCTCCAGGCTGGCTCCAGCAGTCTCTGCTCCACACTGGTGCTCCAGCTCTGGAGTGGCTCCAGTGGTTCAGCTCCAGCTCCAGGCTGGCTCCAGCAGCCTCTGCTCCACACTGGTGCTCCAGCTCCGGCTTCTTTTACTTGGTTTCAAACTTTTGTTCTAACTGGCATCTCAATCTGTGAAGAGCTGAAAATCATATAAAAGCTTTGCTTAGCATGCTTATAGAGCTTAAGTAGCTGGGAGATGCTCTGACTGCAACATGGATGTGCTCTCTTGGCTGGAACTGGATCCCTTTCAGGAGGTTCACATGCAACAAACAAACCTTTTAGAACAGCTTCTTTTTGCTGACTGTTGAAGAGACAGCTTTTAAACCAGATCCAGGAATGAAAATGAAGCTCATTCTCGAGGCTTGATAACCTTGTTGAGATCTGACTCAAAAGGTAGTCATTCATCTTCGATCCAGGTTCAGATCCAGGAATGAAAATGAAGCTCATTCTCCAGGCTTGATAACCTTGTTGAGATCTGACTCAAAAGGTAGTCACTCATCTTCGATCCAGGTTCAAATCCAGGAATGAAAATGAAGCTCATTCTCCAGGCTTGATAACCTTGTTGAGATCTGAATCAAAAGGTAGTCACTCATCTTCGATCCAGGTTCAGATCCAGGAATGAAAATGAAGCTCATTCTCCAGGCTTGATAACCTTGTTGAGATCTGACTCAAAAGGTAGTCACTCATCTTTGATCCAGGTTCAGACTTCACATCAATCTTTCCAAGTGCTCTACAAATTCCAGCCACTGTGGGCACAATGAGAAATGCTGTAGGATACTTTGCCCCAGAAAGAGTTGTGGTTGCTTCCTGAAATGGCTTCAGCATCTCGCTCACTTCTTCCAGAAGCATCTTGTCCTCAGCAGCAATGTTTAGTTCTGGTCTCTTCAATTAAAAGGCTACAATTTCTAACTGCTCCGCTTGTTGGATCACCTTTTCAATCACTGGCAAGCTTGAGCTCCATCTTGTAATGCAGTCTCTCTGAATCTTCCCTGGTTCAGATCCAGGTTCAGCCAGGCACACTTTTGAATAGGCATTCCCAGCACTAGGTCACCTTTTAAAAAGTGTGGCTATGGATCGACATCTTTCACTCGCTGCAGATATTTCCTCTAGCAACACTTGCTTTCCTTGCCTGGGAAAGATCATCTCCTGCAGACAGAGTTGCAATGTATGAGCTAAACAAGGTGCCGTTTCAACTGAAGAAGCTGGCAGCACGTACAACACTGGCACCACAGTCAATAACAGCACATATGACTTGCTTTAAATCCTAGGAGTCAAATGTTTTGCACTGAGAAGGCAATGTTCTCCCCACTATGGGCTTCATCAGAAGGAATGCAGACAATGTATTTTGCAATCAAATTCCACTTCTGGTCAACAAAGTGACATGTTACTGCTAAAATTGCTTCTGATTTTTGGGACAGGTCCACAGATCAAATGTAATGGTAACATGTGATGCAGGCATTAGTTCTTGTTTTAAAGTGACTACAATGCCTGAGTATGTATTGCTCAACAGTCTTCCTGGAACTGACTTTCTTGAGTGGGGTTGGTAGCTTGGACAAAGCAGATTCAGGATCTTTCTGAAAAGATTAAAGGTTATGTCAAGATCTGTTTAAAAATGTTGTATGCAATATTACTGCTAGACAACCAGTGCCTTTACTATTACAAATAATCATGACATTGAATCTTAGAATTGTTTTCTAACTTTGGTTACATATATTATAGTTATTGCTCAAAATCTTTGTACATTTTAGAAAATTAAACTACAGTACATGTGATTTTAAATAAAATGTTATGATGAACAAATTATTAAATACCTTAATAGTCTAATTACTTTTTTACAATGCCAAGTTGTCAAACTTAATTGCCTTTAATATATTTTAAAGCAGGGGTGTCAAACTCAATTTTACCATGGGCCACATCTCAATTTCATGTTTGCTCCCCGGGCCACAGAATATATGCATCATTTTTACATATAAACATGTATTTTAGTGGATTTTACTGGCTCTTTGAGCTATTATATCTTTGAGGTGATTTATTGATCTTCATTAATGAAAACAGCCGCTTGCACAAGTATGTACTTCCAAACATTGACAGGACTCGTGCGGCATGAAGGCGGAGCTGTGGGAATGTGACTGGAAGGAGACGGTACAATTGCTCAGCCCCGGCAGAATCAAACTTTGCTTTCAGTGTGCTACTGCACTGGAGTTCAATCAGTTCCATTTGCAAGTGTTCTGGTGCAGCTTCCACGTCCACGATAAATGGATTTGAGAAAAGCTGGAACTGGAATTGCTGCTTTCTAAAATCGGAAAAGCGGCGCTCAAATTCCACGTGCAGCAGGTTCAGTTTTGCAGCAAATGCATCTCCAGGAAAATTCACACCCGCAGAAACAGCTTGGCATGTTGGGAAATGAGAAAGATTTCCTTCTTGCATCTGCTTTTCCCAAAGACATAACTTTAGCTGAAACGCCTTTACGCTGTCATACATTTCTGTGATGACTTGTTTAATGCCTTGCATTTTAACATTCAAAGTGTCGAGGTGTTCAGTTATATCGCAGAGAAATCCAAAATCACACAGCCATTGTGTATCTGAAAGCTCTGGCATTTCTCTCCCTTTATTGTGCATGAACAGTTCTATTTCTTGATGTAGCTCGAAGAATCTTTTAAGTACTGCACCACGACTAAGCCAGCGAACCTCAGTGTGGTATGGCAAATCTCTGGGTTGTGTCTTAAGCTCCTCTAGCAACATCTGGAACTGCCTCTGATTCAAACCTCTTGATCTGATGAAATTGACAGTTTTCACAACTGTGGCCATGACGTCGTCCATTTTCAAAACCTTCCCGCATAAGGCTTCCTGGTGTAGAATACAGTGGTAAATTGTAAGTGCCCCCGGGCAATTCAACTCCTCTAGTTTTTTGCGCACTAAAGCAACAAGCCCATTTTTTTCACCACACATAGCAGGCGCTCCGTCTGTTGTCAAGCCAACTAATTTTTCCAAGTTAATTTCATGCTGTTCATACACTTCTCAAGCTGTTGAAATATATCTTTTGCTGTAGTGGTGCCGTGCATAGCGACAACTTTCAAAAGTTCTTCAGTAATGGTTAAGTCTGCAGTCACACCCCGGATGAAAATTGATAACTGTGCAGTATCGGTAATATCTGTGCCCTCGTCGACTGCAAGAGAAAAAGCTACGAAATTCCTTGCTTTTTCAAGGAGCTGATCTTGAAGATTGGCAGCCAGGTCATTCACTCGTTCAGCTACTGTATTTCTAGAAAGGCTGATATTAGCAAACGCGCGTTTCTTCTCAGGGCATACAATTTCTGTAACTTTAAGCATACAATCTTTTACAAATGCTCCCTCAGAAAATGACGTTGATGACTTTGCAATTAATTCTGTCACAACGTAACTCGCCTTTACTGCCGCATCACTTTCACATTTTGCTCTTTTAAACATGTTTTGCTGAAAATCAAGGCTTTGTTGTAATTCGTCTACTTTTTCCTGCCTGTCAGTTCCTTCTAACTTGCCATACTTTTCTTTATGTTTAGTTTCATAGTGGCGCCTTATATTGAACTCCTTCATCACCGCTATACTTTCTTTACATACCAAGCAAATTGGTTTTTCTTTGTGCTCGACAAAAAAATATTCTGTCTCCCACCTTTCTTGAAACAGTCTGTCTTCCTTATCGATCTTTCTTTTTTTTGACATTTTGAGAGCTGGAGCGTCACACGTTTCTGAACACTGTATGACTGTTGCAGAAAACAGGATGTGACGAGCACAGTGCACGATCATATGCACATCCCATAATATACTGCCTTAGTGGATATCTATGATCATATGATCAACAGTCACGCTCGTGCCGTTTTCTGTTTATTTCCCTGTAATTTTAGAAAGTCTGATGGGAATTGACATTATAATGAGTAAACTTTTTGTGGGCCGGATAAAATACAAAGGCGGGCCTTATTTGGCCCGCGGGCCTTGTGTTTGACACCCTGTTTTAAAGTAACCTAAAAACAGACATTTTAAACTGATATTTTAAAAGGTTCTTAGGTATATGTAAAGTAAAAATAGACAATACAAAAGCTGTTAAAAAAGAGCCAAGAAATATTATTTCTGAACAACTAGTTCATAATAGGTGGGAAAATATAGTATATTGGCAAATTCTTTCAGTAATATTTTTAAAATAATTGTGTTCTAATAATACTAATTAATTATAGAAACTTTTAATTCTCTATAAACCAGTGCATTTTACTTTTTGAATAAAGTGCTTTTATTTATGTAAAATTAAACTATTTACACAAATACAGCTGGTGACAGATCAGTTTTTACAAAGGAGGATGTGGACAACATGCCCCACGTCGACCTGTTCCTATACAGTTTTAAATAACTTTAGCATAACAGAGGCAGAAGTGTTAAAGGGACTAGGAGCTCTTAAAATAAACAAATCCCCTGGGCCGGATGAGATCCTCCCAATAGTACTCAAAGAAATGAAAGAAGTTATTTACGAACCGCTAACCAAGATCATGCAACAGTCTCTTGACACAGGGGTTGTACCGACAGACTGGAAAATAGCAAACGTAATACTGATCCACAAAAAGGGAGACAAAACCGAACCAGGTAACTACAGACCAATAAGCCTGACTTCTATTATATGTAAACTTAAGGAAACTATAATAAGATCCAAAATTGAAAATTACCTATATGGTAACAGTATCCTGGGAGACAGTCAGCATGATTTTAGGAAAGGGAGATTGTGTCTAACTGAACCCAGTATGCTTGAAAGAAGGTCATCCATTAGTCATATATTCCAATTTGTTGTATTCGTGTGTGTATGTGTGTGTGTGTGTTTCTGGATCTAGTACTGTGTTTTTTTCTTTAATCTGTATATAGTTAATTTTGCTAATCTTTATTTTTTTGTTTGCTTTGTATTTCAACTCTCCGTATTTTCATATACATTACGTTTGTACAGTTACAGTTCCTATTAGTAAAGTGTTAATTGGTTACCGTAATTGTTATCTTTAGCTGAAAAACGTTTCAGTGAAATGAAGAGCGTAAGAGTGTTTTGAAAGTAGACTAATTAATGCTTTGAACGTTATGTACTGTAGAGTGTTTTGAGCATGAGAGTGTTTTGAAGTACATAGTGTGGTGTTTTGAACGTAGAAGTAGAGTGTTATAAACGTGACCCGAGTGTAGAATGTACTGTAGCGTTTCACACAGTAGACAGAAGAGAAGGAGACAACACGCTGCTTTCAGGTTCAAAGCTTTATTCAGACGCCATCTCTAAGCAGCCTGTAGAGTACACTCTCTAGCCACTTCACCACTTGCCCTGGAACGACCACAATGAGCGTGTAACGCCCCCTTTTATAACTTAGCTCTGCCCCTTTATGCTAATCAGGTGCCAGGGCGAACAGCTATCCCATTGGTCCCCAGCTGCACACTAGGACCAATGGGCACACACAACCAACAGCCAATGACAGGGACCAGGGCGCACCATGCATGCCGGATAGCTCGCACAGCCACAGGGTCAGAGCGAACCCGCAATTAGAGGTATGACACAGGCCCGGTTTTTGGGATGGAACCGCATAACAGTCTCGCGTTTTGATTGGTCCATGTCTGTCACATGAATATGTTGTCACACTAGTGGAAAAGCTTGCAGGCATTTTTAACATTGTGATCAGAGAGAGAGGGAGTGATCTGCTTTCCGCAACCTTACCATTAAAATATAATGTGGTATTACGCTGTCCTGATATAACAAACTATGGGTAATTACTTTATTATCATGTTATGCACGAATGTAAGAATTGGCTTTCTGTAATGGCATACTTTTTAGCATATATCTATAATCGTTTACGCAATATATTTTAATATCAAATATATGTCTTCCACACTATTACAGTTTTGTTAGAGGATGTATTAGTTTATCTCTAATGTAATCACAGTTGTACATATAGACTGCCCATGTTTTCATTCACGTCCCAAATTCGGGGCCGCTTTGGTTTTTAGATAACGTCCCAAATTCTGGGCCGATTTGGTTTGCAGATAACGTCCCAAATTCTGGGCCGCTCTGATAACATCCCAATTTCTGGGCTGCTCTGGTTTTTAGATAACGTCCCAAATTCTGCATTTTTGAATTCAGGCCAGTTTTTGAGATATTCTGCTTAGCTGACAGCCGAGTTTCTAAGTCATGCATGCACAGTTTACCATAAACTGGACTGTTAATTCATTTAAGAGTAGCCCTTAGTACATGAATCAAAGTTAATGTATTTTTTACTCTCCCAGAAAACATTTAGGAACATGGTATACCAAAAAAAAGGACATCTCATTTGCTTATGTAATGCCCATCAATATATAGTGAGGCGTAGGGGTTTATCAGAACTTTTAAGAGACCAGTGCCCTTCAACAACTTCAAATAAATCCTATTGTATTGTATTAGTCAACATTTCCCTTATCTATTCCTGATACTTTATACTGTAGGTCAGGGGTTTTCAACCTTTTTTTGAAACTGTACCCCTTTTATCTGGAGGTTTCAGCTCGAGTACCCCTTTACAATTTTCGCTCAACTGAATGGTACCTCAGTTACAATAAAATGGAGAATTTAGGAGGCTGTGTGGTCCAGTGGTTAAAGAAAAGGGCTTGTAACCAGGAGGTCCGCGGTTCAAATCCCACCTCAGCCACTGACTCATTGTGTGACCCTGAGCAAGTCACTTAACCTCCTTGTGCTCCGTCTTTCGGGTGAGATGTAATTGTAAGTGACTTTGCAGTTGTTGCACTGTTCACACGCCCTAGTCTCTGTAAGTCGCCTTGGATAAAGGTGTCTGCTAAATAAACAAATAATACTAAAGTGTTATAAAATATATCCTTTTAATACTAAAGAATAATTTGATGACCCCCCCCCCCCCTGTTTATTTAATACATCTGGATGACAAACTGCTGGTTTAGGACAGAACAACAAACAGTAGGCTTAATTCTTAAAACTTTTAACTACAAGTATTTGGATGCACAGAATTAAAAAGACAAGTATTGGGTTAGGAGCACACCTATTTTTGTGTAACTTTGACGGCCTTTTTAAAATTTTGACAGCCTTTTGTAAAAGTGAAGGCCTTTTGATACCCAGCATACACTGATATTGTGATAGCACAGCAATTCAAATGAAGTTTGTAATTGGTTGTGTTCCTCAAATACACAATAAAAAGTGATATTTATAGGGTATACAGTTATACAGCGATACAGTGGTTTCGGACATCTAAGAACAGGTACTGCGAGCATCTGGATTCATACCCAGAGGTTCTCTGTAGCCTCCTAGGACATTCACAGCTTGTTTGACACCCTCTTGTAGTTGCCTGTTTCTGCATATAAAGCAAAATGCTGTTTGTCAATCTCTCTTTTTTCTTATAAATCAGTCTTTGCAGGAATCATTCCAAAAACACTTTAATCAGTTAGGGACTACCAGTCTGACACTACAGGCCTTTAAATTGCAGTACCAATTTGCAAGTTACTAAGTGGTTGCGTTCCTCAAATTTGCACTGCAAAGTGATATTTTAAAGAATAGGGTATATAGTGCTTTTTTTCGCCTCTGCTCGCTTTTGGTGCAAAACTATGCTCCGATACACTCAAGCTGATACTGTGATCACAAAACACTTGGAATGGACTTAAATTGGTGCTTATGTTGCATAAATACACTACAAAATGTGCATGTTTCAGGTCTTATATATAATGGACATTTTTTGTATGTATTTTGCTATAGGAAATCGCGGGTGGGGGGGGGGGGGGGTCCTCCTGTCGTACCCCATGAGTCCACAAATCCTGTGTCAACAAACTCGCTAGTACTCTCTTTAGATGCACAACAGTCTTAGCTAAAGAAAATGGGTTTCTTCGAGTTCGTACGACCCACGACTGCCATTGGCCGAGCCTTACCCCGATGGTGTTTTTATAATGGGATTTGCCATAGGGAAGGGGGTGGTCTCTTATCGTACCTGTATCTCCACGACCCCTGGGCCAATTAACTCAGAAGGGCACTCTTTGCATGCACAAGAGTCTTAGCTAAGGAATGACATCGGCCACAGGTTCATACGCCACCCCACCGCCAGATGGTGGGCGTTGCCCCAAAGGGGTTTTATAATGGGATTTCCCATAGACATTTTTCAGGGTGCTATATCTCGGGTTCCGGGGGTCCCCGAGACTTGAAAATCGGTACGGAGGTCCACCTCGGGGCCCCTGTCGATCTCTCCAAGCGACGTGTCCCCAGCTAGAAAGGACACCAGTTTTGACTTTTTTTGCCAACCTGGAGCTCAAAAGCTATTGGAAATGCAACCTTGACATGCCATCATGCTGAAAATGTGTAAATTTGTTGAAAATGTAGCATTTGAAAACGGGTGGCTCCCTGTGAAAAAGGGCCCCCAGACATGACCCTAGGAAGTTCAACCCGGTTTCTAGGCCCCGGGGTCATGGAGATATGACCCTGAAAACGGTAGTTTTTGGACATTTTTGACAGGGCGTATCTCGGGTTCTGTGGGGGTTAGGAACTTGATTTTTTTTTTTGCGGCGGGGCCCCATGAGGCCCCGCATATGGAGTCACCATTTTCATGGTTCAGATGCCAAGACAGCTTGGCAAAGTGAATTTTTTCGTCATGACACAAGTTTTTGGGTGAACCACAACACCGTTTTAGGGGGTGGTTTGGGGTGCTCCCCTGAGTCTATATCACTTTGAATGGTGGTTCTACGTGCTCATTTCTGTCCAAAAAGAACCTGAAACACTACAATATATTGATGGACGTTACATAAGAAAATGAGATGTCCTTTTTTCGGAATACCATGTTCCTTCCCAAAAATGTGTTTTAATACTAGCCTTTAATAAAGGAAAATGACTGCTTTAATTAATTTTCATGTATCTATTTCAGTGCAATGTAGTTTCTTCACGTAATAAGAAATACGTTTTTTTAACATTTACATTTTATTTCTGTTTTTTCATAAAAAAAAAAAAAAAGATTTCTGGGGAGAGTAAAAAATACATTACTTTGATTCATGTACTAAGGGTTACTCTCAAATGAATTCACGATCCAGTTTATGGTAAACTGTGCATGGATGACTTAGAAACTCGCTGTCAGCTGAGTCCCCAAAACTGGGCTGAATTCAAAAATGCAAAGCGGCCCAGAATTTGGGACGTTATCTAAAAACCAAGGAGGCCCGGGGGAGGGAGGGTTAGGTCGGCCAGGGTGTCCTCGGCTCACCGCCCACCAGCGACCCCTGTAGTCTGGCCGGGCGCCTGAGGGCTTGCCTGTAAGCTGCCCAGAGCTGCGTTATCCTCCGATGCTGTAGCTCTGTGAGTCTGCAGCGTGTAAAGAAGCGGGCGGCTGACGGCACACGCTTCGGAGGACAGCGTGTGTTCATCTTCGCCCCTCCCGAGTCAGCGCAGGGGTGGTAGTGGTGAGCTGAGCCTAAAAATAATTGGGCATTTCAAATTGGGGAGAAAATAATAAAAAAAAACTAATTGGCAACAACTAAATTTAAAAAAATAAATAAATAATAATAAAAAAAATAATTCAATTCTCATTGATGTCCATTTCTCTTTTATTTCTGTGTTATTTTCTGCGTGAACGAGACATTGACAGTCTGACAGCCTCGTCTTCAACTCTGTCCGAGTAATGACGTGTTGTGTACAGAAACATACCTATATATTCATCAAGCGTTTTCCGCAAATTCGGTGTTAGCATTAGTGCTCCGGTATACCTCAGCTCCAGCTCCGCTCCGGAGTGCTCCGGTGAACCTCGGCTGCAGCTCCGCTCCGGAGTGCTCCGGTGAACCTGGCTGCAGCTCTGCTCCGGAGTGCTCCGGTGAACCTGGCTGCAGCTCCGCTCCGGAGTGCTCCGGTGAACCTCGGCTGCAGCTCCGCTCCGGAGTGCTCCGGTGAACCTGGCTGCAGCTCCGCTCCGGAGTGCTCCGGTGAACCTGGCTGCAGCTCCGCTCCGGAGTGCTCCGGTGAACCTGGCTGCAGCTCCGCTCCGGAGTGCTCCGGTGAACCTGGCTGCAGCTCTGCTCCGGAGTGCTCCGGTGAACCTCGGCTGCAGCTCCGCTCCGGAGTACTCCGGTGAACCTGGCTGCAGCTCTGCTCCGGAGTACTCCGGTGAACCTGGCTGCAGCTCTGCTCCGGAGTGCTCCAGTGAACCTGGCTCCAGCTCCTCTCCGGAGTGCTCCGGTGAACCTGACTGCAGCTCCGCTCCGGAGTGCTCCGGTGAACCTGGCTGCAGCTCTGCTCTGGAGTGCTCCGGTGAACCTGGCTGCAGCTCCGCTCCGGAGTGCTCCAGTATACCTCAGCTCCAGCTCTACTCCGGAGTGCTCCGGTGAACCTGGCTGCCGCTCTGCTCCGGAGTGCTCCGGTATACCTCTGCTCCAGCTCCACTCCGGAGTGCTCCGGTATACCTCAGCTCCAGCTCCGCTCCGGAGTGCTCCGGTGAACCTGGCTGCAGCTCTGCTCCGGAGTGCTCCGGTATACCTCAGCTCCAGCTCCGCTCCGGAGTGCTCCGGTGAACCTGGCTGCAGCTCTGCTCCGGAGTGCTCCGGTATACCTCTGCTCCAGCTCCACTCCGGAGTGCTCCGGTATACCTCAGCTCCAGCTCCGCTCCGGAGTGCTCCGGTGAACCTGGCTGCAGCTCTGCTCCGGAGTGCTCCGGTATACCTCAGCTCCAGCTCCGCTCCGGAGTGCTCCGGTGAACCTGGCTGCAGCTCTGCTCCGGAGTGCTCCGGTATACCTCTGCTCCAGCTCCACTCCGGAGTGCTCCGGTATACCTCAGCTCCAGCTCCGCTCCGGAGTGCTCCGGTGAACCTGGCTGCAGCTCCGCTCCGGAGTGCTCCAGTATACCTCAGCTCCAGCTCTACTCTGGAGTGCTCCGGTGAACCTGGCTGCAGCTCTGCTCCGGAGTGCTCCGGTATACCTCAGCTCCAGCTCCGCTCCGGGGTGCTCCGGTGAACCTGGCTGCAGCTCCGCTCCGGAGTGCTCCAGTGAACCTGGCTGCAGCTCCGCTCCGGAGTGCTCCGGTGAACCTGGCTCCAGCTCCAGCTCTGCTCCAGCTCCGGAGCACAGCTCAGAAAATGGGACAGCTCCGCTCCGTCTCTGACGTTTCATAAATATAACAGTCAAAATCCTTTCGGTGTGCATATGAGTTTATATACACAAAAATACTGTGTGCATATCATCCAAGTTTTTAATGCCAATAATGCTTGTAGGTATATTAATGTTTTTAATTCCACAATCCACTGTGCTCCAGGCATTACTGACATGTTAGAGTGAAAGTAGCCAGTGCAGTGTCATGGGTATAACAGGATACACATTCCATTGTCCTCTTATTTTTCTTTCCATATGTTTACTCGTTAAACACACAATACAGAGAAACTTCTAGCGTCTTCTAAATGACAAGTTTTACCCTAAAGTGAGCTCTGCTCATGTAACCTATAACTTGATACCTCCATTAGCATTATATTTTACTTTTTTTTTTGGTAGATGTCATGGCAAGAAAACTGATAGAGGGTGACGGCTACATTTGAGTTCATTGTACAAGTTCCAGGGACAAGAGGGAGTCTGGATTGTGTCACCTTTCATCCGTTCATCCAGTTGCACCTCTTTCTTGGCTCCTGCAGGGGTGGACGTCAATGCACTGTAAATAACAAACTGGGTGAAAGAAATGGTAAATGCTAGCTGGCGCAAGAGAGGAAAAATGGACTGGTTCATCTTGACGCTTTGCTGATGAGAGTGAAAAACTCATATCCTTATATTTGTTTTCTGTTTATGAGGGCAAGAAAGAACATGGAATTTGAACCAATAAAAAAAGCTGTACTATTGATATGACTGTACGACTAGTACTTATTCATGGGGCCAAGTGCAGAGGCGTTGCCTGGATTTCGTTTCGAGGGTGGATGGAGATTTTTGCAGATGGGTAATAATTAGGTCTGTCAATTACTCAATTAATCACAATACTGTAGAGCCATACATATTTGTGATCATTTTATTACACGTTTTTCACGTATGAAAAGAAAGCAAACATTTTTGGCAGGAATATCAAATTCCACTAACAATACATATGTCGTATTGTATGTGTATTGATATATTGCAACAGGTCGCCAACCTTTCTGAAGCAAAATGGTTTTTATGGTGTGATTCGCCAAATATTTAGGTTGCAAATATTTAAGGTTTTACAGTATTCTTTATTCCATTGGCACAGGTTTGTTGCTTTTAATTACAGCATTAGAATACAGAGCTCAGTTCAACTTGCTCAAAGTACCCCGTGGTAACGCTCTCTCCCCTCGTCCCAAGACACCATCACACCCCACAGTGGCCACGTCACAGTAGTTAAAGCTGCAGATGCACAGTACCAAACAGAGTTCCAGCTAATCATTTCTGCTGTATTAATTCTACACTAATAACATTAATAAATAATCTGAACAGTGCAAATACTGTAACCTACCAAAACAAAAGAAAATACATTCCAATTGTACAATAGCATTAGTAATAAAACAAGCTGATTGTATCAATTAAATATGCGATTAAAACCAAGATTAACTGAGATTTTTTTATCTCAAAATTAATCGTGATAAATTTTGTAATCGCTTGACAACCTAGTAATAATTTATAAAAATGTTTCTGTAAGTAAAAATTAACACCCCAAATGTGCAATGTGCTCGAAATCACCCTCTTAAGAACCATGATGTTTCACCTCACAGTCACATTTACAACCAGTATGCAGTTATTAAACATACACATTAAATGACAGAAAGAGTAACCTACCTTACCTGGTGTTTAGATCCTCAAATCCATCCTCCTGTTTTTCATTGTGAACTTGTCGAATACTTATAGGTCTCGGGTTTACAACAGCCGTTTTAAAGCATGATTCGCACAGGACTAAAAAATAACTCATTTCGTTGTACCTTTTCCAAAGGCTACAATAACCATTTCGTCCTTTGAGTGGTGTGCATTGCCATACATATCTTCAACTGCACCTTTAAAAGCATTCATTTTGTAAGTCGGCAATTATGTTTTGTATTTTCTATCATATCTTTGACTTCATCGCACATCAGTTTGAACAATAAGTGCACGCGCATTTTTTCACCCTCGTCGTTGAAAATCTTTGGGGGTGGATCAAACCCCTAAAACCACCCCCCTAGCTACGCCACTGACCAAGTGTTTGTCCTTTAATGACATTGAAACTAGGAAAGAATCATGAAATGCTTCAGTGTGTCTACACAATGGGAGTGGGCCGGTTTTCTGGGTCCCAGTTGCACTGGTAAAGAGAATTGCCTTTCCTTGCAAACTGAACGTAAAGGTGACACATGCATGCAAGTGGAAACTGTGACTGTGGGCTGCTGTTATCTTTAAGGACTCCTTTGCAGATGTAAAGCAGTGTGCTCTGGGACGTGAGGGGGGTTGCTCATATGTACCGAATAATAATTAAAGTAAAGTTCAGGAAAGGAAGTGTATAAGAAGGTAGAAAAAGACTCAATTACTGTTGTGTTTTATGGTGCATATTAAAGCATATTGAAACATCTTTGATTGCTGTTGTTTCAAAATGAAATCTACTAAATCACAGAATGTGTGTGCATGCACTTATTTAGAGGTGAACGAAGGGATTAACGGTTAATGATGATTATTGAAATATTAATATTAAGTCAAATGTTTGTAGATACAAAGCTGATTTAAAGTTTTACATAAAGTCTAGACCAGAGCCAAAAGACATCTTGTGAATGTCATGTTTAGTTACACATATTGTAAGAAACCCAGCTTCAAGGCCCCCTATCCTTCTCATGTAGCTTTTTATAAAATAATAACAACCGGGTATCATCTTGTAGCAAAAAAAAAAAAAAAAAAAAAAAAAAAAAACACAACGACACACATCAGAAAAATAAAGAAAGAAATGTTTAGTCTGGAATAGTAGATACTTCTTTAGTCAAGCCTTATCAGTAACAATGGGCAAATATTTGACACCCACCATCCAATGCATGAACGCTTTTGCAATGGAGTTGAGTTCTTTGTTAAATACAGCTGCTGGCAATTTTGAACCCTCTGCTCACTCAAGTTCTTGCTTACAGACTAAATACCCATAATTACACAGTGTTCAAAGGGATAAACGGCTAACTAGTCAGTCAGTTACTCATGTGGGTAATCATCTAGTAAGATAATGTTCAATCTTCAAAAGAATCCAATGCGCTATTGCAAGAGATTGATAACTTAATTTTCAAATGCAATCATGTGCCTGTTTTTTGGCCAAGATCCAGTTTCATATGGTATAGTCTTACAAAAAGGAAGCCTTTGTGTCATCAGCTGTATCAAGATCAATTTTCTATTGAGATCAAGTTTATCACTGTAGATTGATTGAACTTGTGGGTGGATTATTATGTAGGTCCAACAAACATGTTGTTAATCCATTAACCAGCTGGGTTTTTGCTTTTCTCCTCTGTGAATACTGGATGGAATAATCCAGTTTTCTGATGTGTAAATGGAAAAATGAAATTGGAACTTGAGGTTACAATGTGTCGTTTTGGGAAGTCTTTTGGATGACTGCCATGACTAACATCCCTTCATTCATAACCAGAAGCTTGGTTTACATTTTAAAATGGTCCTTCTCTCTTGCAAGTCCTTACATGGTCTTTCTGATTTAATCAAACCATGAGGCCAAGATAACACTTGAGAATCAGGTGCTTCTGAATGTTTCCAGGGTCCAGGTTTACAAGCTCATTAACAAAACAGATCACCCCCTTTGACTTCTCATTAATCCCGCTACTCACATCACTATATATAGTAACCATACAGAGAGCAGAAAGGTTACAAAGGGGACATTAACATTCCCCTGCCTCAATTTAAAGATTGAAATGTATTTGTTTGTTTTTGGTGGTATCCAGATTATGATTAATATTAAATCAAATGAAACAGACAATAGTTTTTCTTTCCACATGTTTTTGGATATAAAAGCCTTTCGTGTAGATGTACTGACTGTAAAAATGAGTTTCATGCTTGTACATTTAACATAGGGGCCCTTCTCTGACACACAGGACCTGAATTATATTAGCATGAAAGCTGTTCCAGTCCCTAGGAAATGGGCTGTTTCCCTGTGGTATAAATGAAAGCAGAGGAAGTCATGGCCCTAAGCCCACATTTTATTATTTTATTAGTACCACTTGTTTTTTTAAAAAATATATAATTTAGAAGTATTTCCTTAATAAAACACTGTTCCTAATTTAAATAAATGTTTTGTTTAAGCACAAAACACATCTGTTTGGTGCTGAAATAAAATGGGACCAGCCATTAGGGAGCCAAGTCTGCAGCGTGGGGGGGGGGGGCAGGTTTAGAACAGCCTGGTTTCATGTACATTTTATTATGGCTGTCTCGCCTCTAAAACCAGTTTCTGTCAGCCCCGTTCAATTTGGACACATATCTAGATATCTCCTTGCATTCTGTTGTGCCCTGCTTTACCAGCACCCTTTACTTGGTATCTTTGGTATATTTGGTTGTCATAACAGAGGGATTCTACTTGAAGGTTTTACGTCATTCCAGAGAACGTTAGGTTATTATCATAACCCTGGTTCCCTGTAATAGAAATGTAAACATTACCGCAATGGTATTTACCTCCGAAACCTGAATATTCTATACCAAAGCTGCTCAGCCGAGCCTGTGACGCAGTATAAAGGACTGCACACACAGATCTCTGCGTCATTTTTCCTTCAAGCCTGCTGCAATCATGGACGCAGTGACCTTGATGGTTACATTTCTATTTCAGGGAACGTTCCCTTTCAAGTATGAAATGTAACCATTACCGCATAGGTAAATGTACCAAAGCTGTCGCAAGGGCAATATTGCAGAACGACTGGAACACTACAATGCTAAGCCAAGAGACTGCCTAGTGCTTTACCATACGGAACCCAGTAACAAGTAGCTAGGGCAAAAAAAAAAGAAAAAAATCCTCCCTATGTCTGTGTTGTAAGGGTCGACTCGGAAGTCGCCCTTAACACTTTTGAGGATCCATGACATTCAGTCTGTAGAACCTCGTGAAGGTATGGGGAGTAGCCCACACCGCTGCATTGCACATGTCCTTCACAGATGCACCCTGGAATAAAGCCCATGAAGTTGTCATGCCCCTGGTGGAATAGGCAGTGAGCTTTTCAGGAAGGGGCTTACTCTGACCATATCTGTTATCCATTTGGACAGCCCCTGTTTAGACAGGGCTTGACCATGGAACTTCGCCCGAAAGCAGATGAACGGGCTGCTTCCCACTTTCCGTCCAGTCAACATATTACGCTAGGGCCCACACTGGGCAGAGCGTATGGAGCTGTCGCTCCCTGTTAGACTGGAAAAGAGGTGGATGGAAAGCCTCCAATTCCAAAGACTAGTTGACATGAAATGCAGAGATAGTCTTTGGCAAAAAAGCAGGATTGGTACAGAGCGTAACCTTTGTCCTGGTTTCTGGAAAAATTAAGCGGCTTTTGCAATTGAGAATGCCTGGATCTCACTCACCCGCTTTGCGGAAGTGATAGCAAGCAAGAAAGTCACTTTGAGCGATAGAAATATGTACATACAAAACTGTAAAAACTAAAGTCGTTTTTAATTTAAATTGAAAGTAACATGTTTTCTCTTGTGTGTGTGTCACTCGGGCAGCACAGAATCCAGGTTGAGCTGCTGCAGCCTGCTGCTTTGCAATTTTCTGAGCGAAATGTTTCTGTCGAAGTGCTGTGGCGAGCTTCAAGATGAAATCTCTCCTACTGATATTTTCTCCAGTGCATTCCTTGTACAAAACAAAATAATTGATGGCAACAAGCTTGTATATAAAAACAAATAGAACATTGTAGGTTATATTCAAAATAAAAACATGTATTATATAAGGCAGTCAAAATGACTGCTCTGGCGGTTCTAGGTAGAGGGGATGATAACTTTTTTTTTTCATTTTTGCGATCCTGCCTTTCAAATGCCACCAAGGTATTTAATACATGTATTTAGGAAAAGTCAAGAACGGACAACCGCGTATCTTTCACACATGCAGAGTAATTTAAATTTTAAAAGTGAAAACCGTCAAAATGACTGCCATGGTGGTTCTAGTGTTAAGCCTCCAGCGAGGAACAATATTCTTTTTGTAGGTAGCCGAAGCTGCAGAGCTCCATTCAAAAATTGCCCCGCCAGGAAGTGAGCTCCTGGCGAGACCGAGTGTGACGGGGTGCTCACTCCTTTATTAATGTATATATTATGTTGTTATAATGATTTATTTTTGTTTATATATATATATATATATATATATATATATATATATATAATATTTGTTTCTATTATTATTATGATTGTGTGACTGTTTGTTTTGGATCGGTAGGGAGGGGGTTAAAGTCCTCCCTGCCAGAAATACATGTGAGAATGTGGCTGCCGCCTTAATTAGCTGATTGTTCATTAGTGATTAATTGGGCTCCAGCCACAAATTATAACAATAATAATATCTTTATATAGCACCTTTCATAGTGGGCCACCATCACAAAGCACTTTACAGAGCTAGGCTGTGAACTGTGCATTATATTCAGAGTCACTTACAATAGGACATTGATTTAACATCTCATCCGCAGGATGGAGCACAAGGAGGTTAAGTGACTTGCTCAGGGTCACACAGTGAGTCAGTCAGTGGCAGAGATGGGATTTGAACCGGTGACCATCAGTGGCAGAGGTGGGATTTGAACCAATGACTTTCTGGTTACAAGCCCTGGACTTTAACCACTGGATCACATTGCCTCCTATGAGCCAGGAGAAATCATTTGTCTGGGTGGAGTATGTTGGAGAGAGAAACAGAGAGAGAGAGAGAGAGAGAGAGAGAAAGAACAGCAAAGGTACAAAGGCACGTGTTTATTTTTATTTATTTTTTGTGGAGACCTGATGGCTGTTTTATAAAAATGGAGTACTAGAGACGCAAAACAATTACATCCCAAAAGTAGACAAATCAAAATCTAAAACAAAATGGCCCAAATGGTTTAATATATCAATTAAAAAAAAATATTCAGCGAAAAAACAAAACTTTACAGAGCATTTAAAAAGGGACCAAAAACAAAGTACACAGCAAGAGTACTTGGAACTGCACACGCAAGTCAAAAAGGAAGTTAGAAAGGCCAAGAGAGAGATAGAAATGAACATTGCTAAGGGGGCTAAAACCAATTCCAAAACGTTTTTCCAGTATTATAACAGGAAGAGAACATTCAAAGAGGAGGTTAAATGTCTAAGAGACACAAATGGCAAAATCATAGACAAAGAAGAATAGCAAATATATTAAATGATTACTTTTCACAAGTTTTTACAAAGGAGGATATGGACAACATGCCCCACATGTCAACCTGTTCCTATCCAGTTTTAAATAACATTAGCATAACAAAGGCAGAAGTGTCAAAGGGACTAGGAGCTCTTAAAATAAACAAATCCCCTGGGCCGGATGAGATTCTCCTAATAGTACTCAAAGAAATGAAAGAAGTTATTTACAAACCGTTAACCAAGATCATACAACAGTCTCTTGACACAGGGGTTGTACCGACAGACTGGAGAATTGCAAACGTAATACCGATCCACAAAAAGGGAGACAAAACCCAACCAGGTATCTACAGACCAATAAGCCTGACTTCTATTATATGTAAATTTATGGAAAAACTATAATAAGATCCAAAATGGAAAATTACCTATATGGTAACAGTATCCTGGGAGACAGAGCATGGTTTTAGGAAAGGGAGATTGTGTGTAACTAACCTGCATGATGCAAGTAGCAATGCAGTGTACAGTAGGCAATGTCTGCTTAAAGATAGCAACGGGGCTGGTCAAGACCCTCACAAGACCTGCTTGGCATTGAACCCGGAGATGTAAGCACCGATCGGTAGCAGGTCGGAACCCGGACGGTACCAGATTGGTGACTGTAGCACTGGATTGTTACCGGTTCAGTGACTTTAGTACCGGTGCAGTAACCTCTGTCCCGGTTCGGTATGGTACAGTACCGGGTCAGGAATGGAGTGGGTCGGTGACCTAGGGAACGGTACGGTACGGGTCCACCAGGTTGCAGTTACCCTGGGTAGCACTGTATAGGAATGCCCACCTGTACAAGCTACTGTACCCACACGAGACCGAGGGAAGCCAGCTTCTTAGAGGCACTAACAGCCCTCATAATGGTGATGCAAAGCAGTCACCAAAGCGGCAGCAAGATACTATGGAATGAGAATGCAAGCAATCTCAATCCAAAGCGCGTATCTTGGTCCAGCACACCACTGCTGAGCCAAGCAGCTGTGCGCGTATTTCTGTGAAAAACACAGAAAGTACAACAAGAGAAAAATATTTCTCCACAGAAAACAGTAATAACACAATTACAGTTCAGCCGAGTTATGTTGCTTGATCCCTGGTGTCAGAATTGCACATTCTTCTTTTTATTTATATATATGCTCTGAGCATACACTTAAACTCAGGGGAGACATTTAAGGAGGATTTTATTTATTTTCATTTATATTTATTTCATTTATATAGCACGTCACAGACCCCAAGGTGCTTCACAGAAAACATAAAACACACAGCAGAATAAAACATTAAAATACCATAAAGATAATAAAATAAAAGTAAATACATTTCCAATCATATTTAAAAAGAAAAAAACAGTAATAATAAAAAGAGTATAATAAAAAGGCCTGTGTATATAAATAAGTCTTCAATCTTGACTTAAAACTGCAAGACTCCTGGCTTCTCTGATAACAAAAGGCAGAGCGTTCCATAATGCCTTATAAGAAAAGTCCCTTGGAATAACCAAGAGTCCTGCATCCTGAGATCTAAGAGTCCGCTTAGGAATGTATGGGAGCAACAGCTCTTGTAAATAACTGGGTGCTAATCCATTAAGGGCTTTATAAGTTAAAGATAAAATCTTAAAAATCAATTTGAGATGTTTTAAACTCCTGTAAGTGGTTTTGTTCGTGCACCGGGCGTGCTATATGTCCAGACAGCTTTTTAATAATCAAGAAACTCACATGGCGTTTTAACGAATCAGAGCTCTTTTCGGTTTATCAAATGCTTTAAAATTGCATTGGTTGGTTGCACAGACCACCGTAAAGCCCAAGTAATAAGCAATCTGGGTGATCCAGTGCCTTTGCAGGTTTAACAGCATTAATACTTCAATACAGTAATACAAATATGGTTATCATATGCTTAGCCTTCAGGCCATAAAATGCAAAAAGCTAAAGCGCCCACTGCTAAATCCTACAACATACAATATATCACTCTCTTAAGACTAAAACATAATGTCTATACCTTATAGCAATGCATTCAATATAAATGAGATAGAAATTAAACTTACCTTCCAGTAAATGGAAGTGTAGTGTAGGATATATGAAAAATAAGAACTGTCTTCAAAAGGCAGAGACTTCTGAATACGACCAAACAGCAATCAGTTTTTCAGAGACCCTCAGAGCATGGACCACGTCAGCTTGTAAGATCAAGTTCAATGGTATCGAATGGGGTCTATAAGATTTTCCCTCCATTGAATACATCAAGTCCCAATTAAATCTGATGATCAATCTGCCTTTTTTTTAAACTAATTGGAGTTTATAAAAAAAACATTCAAAATTAATAGGATATAACTCCTTTCCAAAATATCGGAACGTGATCTCATGGTTATCATTTTCAACCCCCCCTTTCTCTAAAAGGTTAGGTGAACCAAAGTTCACAGGATCCTTGCTACAATACCGCACAATACGATACAAGTTTATATGTGTATTAAAAGAGATGCTGTTTTATATTTATATTAACCTGGGTCTACAATATAATCCCTGACCTCTTACTTTCTAAAAATTCACCTGCACAAAAAGGTTCCAGACACCCTGTTTACTTGCCAAGGCTAGTGTTTTAATTATTATGAAACTCCACTGTAAGCACTTTTCCAGATTCACCGCATGAAGTCATTTTTGGCTCACAAACATCATCCCAGTTAAAGTTCCTACCTTTCTGATAAGAACTGATACTGTAGACAACTTTAAAATTTAAATGAAATGCTCACTTTGGCTGCCAGGTTTTCATTAATTTCTGTAATATAATGAAGAGAATGGACATTACCCCATATACTCCCTTATTCTGGTACCAAAGGTATTTTGTTAATTAATATTAACGTTCATTATAGAAAGGATCTTGGCTTTTAAATCACTGACTACCAAAAACTTCTTGCTTCATCAGTCAAAACCAATTAGTCATCTCCAACATTGCTTTTACTACAGGCAGATAAGGACAAGGTCAGAAAGTTATTTTCCTTCAATTGGTTCACTGTATACTAAAGTTATTAAATATAGTGTGCACTATATTCTCTTATTTCAAACTTAACAGTTCCTCTGTTTTTTTATTGCAGTAAAACCTTTATATAAAGTAAAAATTTATATTCTTTAGTTTAATGGATATTGTAATGTCTAAAAGATTTTGTGTTTAGTTGAAGAAAGAAAATGAACTAATTCTTACATTGATTAAATTAAATGATCGCTCCTGCTTTTACAGTCTATTTGTGTTACAGTAGAGCCTTAACAAGCAAAAACACTTGAATATTATGTTTCTTATTAGACCAAAATACTTCAAACATATTATTTCTCTTCAGATAGTTTGGTCACTCTATTATTAGATCAGAATGCTTTTTATTTTATTTAAAACCTCTATGCTTAGTAACAACACAATCAAATAAAATCAAATCGGTATAACATTTTTTAGTTTTAAAATTTGTTCTGTCTAGAAAGTGTAGTGATGGCTTTCTGCAGAGTTATTAATTATGTTATTATTATTATTATTATTTATTTATTTCTTAGCAGACGCCCTTATCCAGGGCGACTTACAATCGTAAGCAAATACATTTCAAGTGTTACAATACAAGTAATACAATAAGAGCAAGAAATACAATAACTTTTGTTCAAGCAAAGTACAAGTGTGACAAACCACAATTCAATAATACAGCAGATAATAGTGATAGTTACATCAGGATATGATTAAATAGTGATAGTTACATCAGGATGTGATTAAATGCAAAGTACTACAGGTTAAACACTTGGCAGATTACAGTATTCTGAAGTACAGGATTAAATGCAGTAAACTAGGGGGCAGATAAGAGCAAAATAAAGCACATTTACATGAAGGGTGATAGTGTCCCAGGATACAAACAGAGGAGTTCTACAGGTGCTCTTTGAAGAGGTGAGTCTTGAGGAGGCGCCGGAATGTGGTCAGGGACTGGGCAGTCCTGACATCTGTAGGAAGGTCATTCCACCACTGCGGAGCAAGGGTGGAGAAGGAGCGGGCTCTGGAGGCAGGGGAGCGTAGCGGAGGTAGAGCTAGTCTTCTAGTGCAGGCGGAGCAGAGAGGTCGAGTGGGGGTGTAGGGAGAGATGAGGGTCTGGAGGTAGCTGGGTGCAGTCTGGTCAAGGCATCTGTAGGCTAGTACAAGAGTCTTGAACTGGATGCGAGCGGTGATCGGGAGCCAGTGGAGCGAGCGGAGTAGTGGAGTAGCGTGGGCGAAGTGAGGCAGAGAGAACACCAGGCGGGCAGCAGAGTTCTGGATGAATTTAATTATTAATTATGTTTTACATTATAAATGTGTTTTTCTTTTATACTTAAATTGTTATGTTTAAATTGGGTGTGTTTGTGGTTTGTTTCTTATTTTAATATGCAGTTTTGCATAGCTTAACACGACTGGAAGTCAGAGCTAAACACTGAAAGGCAGAGATAGTGTGAGAGGGGGAGGGGAAATGAAAGACAAGATGGATGCGCCCTGCTAGGCACAACGTGGCATGCAACCCCCTTCTCCCCCGCAGCAGGAATGTGCAATGATAGTGGAAACCCTTATCATTGGACAGAAGTAAGACAGGAGCTCTCTTTTTCAGACCTTTCACAGACATATTCAAAAGGATACAAAATACAGGATCAACGAACCGCACACCCCTGCAACTGAGGCCTTCCATGCAAAAGGATCTAATGACTTACAGCACAAAAGGGACGTGCCACAACCATCTGTGACACTGGGAAGGAGCGACTCAAGCCGCTGGCTTTACGTGGGGCACAAGGCCCCTGCGGGATGTAACAAACAACAGGCTGTAGTGCACAATATACTCGTAATTAATTAAAAAATATATATTACAGCATAAATAAATTATCGCATAAATGATCTAAAACATAATAATTAGTGAACATTATACAGTCATAAGCAACAAGTAGTTATCTGATACCAGGCTCCCCTGTCAGGTCAATATGGCGCTGAGATCTGTGCGCGCAGTCCTGTATACCCTTGGGGGCGGGCATGACTGCATCACAGGCTCGGCTGAGCAGCTTTGGAATAGAATATTTAGGTTTTGGGGTCTTTAGGAGGTAAATACCCATTTGGTATTTCCTGCGGTAATGGTTACATTTTGTACTTGAAAGGAAACTGCTTATCCAATTATGATGCAACTTGCTTTGTACCACGAGTTATTGAGAGTATCAGACAAGGGATAAGTCGAGCCTGTCTGTCTGTATGTCACACTTACTCCATTTTAAAATAATTATAAAGTACAGGGAATGTAGGTCCTGGTCATCTACTGATTCTAATTTTGTATTTTCAGCCATGGCGCAGGATGGGTGTTACTATTGTAAGACTGTGGGTTACCTTCTGTTCTCTGGGTCGGTCGCACGGAGGATAAATTAGGCAGGGCGATAGGATTGTGCAGCAACCTCCAAAACAGGATTTATTCAACAGCGACTCCATACAAAGGATCAGCAATCAGGTAAACAATTGAACAGTGACAGCAGATATTATGGCTCTAAACTGCTCATAGGATTACATAAGATGGCAGACTCGCTCCAACCTACACTGCGCCTCCCCACTAATCATAACTCCTCCCTTCCTCCCAGCATTCTCTCCTTCTCTCTAACTACGGAGGCCATTAAAGTACTAAAAGAATAGAACAATGTGCTTCAGTTGAAAAAGCAAACTAAATGTTGTAACCCTTCTAGATTAATTATTACGTCTCACTCTAACTTGTTTAAAATGTCTTTTCTACCTTTGCTGTTATACTCAAACTGTTCTGCCACAGTCAATCCAGAACCTGTCTCAGTTTAAACAATCCTCTCTCTTTAACCGTTTCTAACTAACTCTTTAATTTTAGTAGTTATCTTGTTTTAATTAGATACTTCTAAAGTTCTATGTGATGGTGACTCTTTTTTATGTTGGGTAGATTGACGGCGCCCATGCCTGTGGTACGGAGTGGATAACTTGAGTACATGTGATGTTATTGGAAAAAGGCAGCCACTCATTTTAGATTGGCCTCGAGGCTGAAAATAAAAAAAAGCTAGGGGATCAATCCCACATACATATGCTAACGCTAACCACAACACCATGGGCAGGATTTTCAAAAGTGTGTTAATGATAACTCCAGTGTTAATCAACAAATCCTTATGTAGCATTGATTTTAGCATTTTCAAGAGGTCGTTATGCCTATCTCGTTAACGTCCGGTTGCACTTTAAACCAAGTTTTGTAGCGGATGGTTTCAGATGATTGGTCAATATCTTTTGGTATGCTATGGAAACCATCTGACCATGTATTGCAACTACATTTCCTGTGCCATTAGAGGAAAAACAGCCCCATAGCTTTCCCATGCTTGACAGTAGGTATGGTGTTTTTTTCTTTGTACGCCTCACCATACTTTCTCCAAATGTAACGACTATCAGTGTGACCAAATAGATCGATTTTTGTTTCATCACTCCACAAAACCTTTGACCAGAACTCATGTCCATCATTCAAATGGTGTTTTGCAAACTTGAAATGATTGTCCTTGTGACTTTTTCCTAAGAGTGGTTTTTCCCTGGCCTGCAACCATTGAGACCTTCACCATGCAATACTCAACCTATGGTTGAAATGAAAACCCCAGTCCCACTTGGAGCCAATTCACTTTGAATATCTTTGGCAGTCTATCTTGGATTGTTATTAACCTTCCTCGCAATTCTTCTACTTGTTCTTGGTGAAAGAACCTTCTTTCTTCCAGTCCGAGGGAGCGTTGTGACTGTGCCATGAGTCTTGTACGTCTTGATAATAGAAACAATAGTTGAACTTGGGATACTCAAATGCTTGGAAATCTTCTTGTATCCCTCTTCAGCTTTATGACAATAAATAATTTTCTGCCTAAGGTCTTCAGATAGCTCTTTACTTTTCCCCATATTGACTTATTGGTAATGACAGCAATCATCCTATGCCTAACCCTTTTATACTCTCTAAGAATGTTCACCTACAATCCAGCATTTTCTAGACTTTTCTAGAATTAGGTTCTGCATTATCATATTTACATTTCTAGCACCTTGTAGACAATACTATCATAGCATCAAAGGGTATGAATACGTTTAAATTAGCATTTTTTGAGTTTTGGGGAAAAAATTGCTGAAATAAATAATTGTAGACATCTATTTCTTGTATTTTTTTTCCTCATCCACAAAAGCAAAACTTTTGCTACAAAAGATTTTTTTCTAAAATGCTTTGTTTTTGAGTTTATTAAAAATGTAAATAACTTAGACGTTGTCATTTTGTTAGAGACGTAGTGCCACACAGACGTGATCACTCACTGTCCCTCAGGCTACAGGGAAGTCATAGTGCCATCCATGAAACTGAGCACAGTCTGGCGCGACAGGGACTCCGTGGGAATTCTAGTGTGGTACAGAGGGGAGCTGGCTAACTACATCAGCCCAGTCAAACAAGGACCATCACACACACGTGGCTCAGAATAAATAAAGGCATAGCCCTGTGTAACAAAGATATATATCTATGTGCAGCCTACACCCCACCTTCTGAATCCCCCTATTACAATGAGGAATACTTTAACACCCTCCACACAGAGATCGGCCACTTCCAGGCCCTGGGAAATGTGCTGCTCTGTGGGGATTTCAATGCCAGGACAGGCACAGAGCCTGACTGTAGTAGCACACAGGGTAACAGCCATGTATTTGGACAGACCCCTCTGTACCTCACACCCACCACAACACAGAGAAACAACCCTGACCGTGCTGTAAATGAGAATGGGAGAGAGTTAGTGCATCTCTGTCAAGCCCTGGGTCTGTACATCGTTAATGGCAGGATCAGAGGGAGGTTCACCTACTGCTCAGCTCTTGAGACAAGTGTAGTCGACTATGCCATCTCTGACATGGACCCCTACTCTATCAACGGATTCACTGTCAGGCCACAAAACCGCCCTGTCAGACCACAGCTAAATCACTGTGTTCCTGAAAAGAATTGGACAACCCAGGAACACGCACACACAGCCCTATAAGCTGTACAACGTAAACCACACCTACAAATGGGCAGCAAACAGCACAGATGTATTTACCAAAGCAATTAGTTCCACCCAAATCACTAACCTTATTAATATTTTCAATATAACACAATACCAACATAACAAGACAGGCGTAAATCTGGCAGTTGAAAGCATAAATGAAATATTCCAAAAAGTAGCAATTAAGGCAAACCTAAAAAAAAAATCAGAAACCCAAATCCAAAGAAAAATGGTTTGATGACGAATGCAAAACTATGAGGAAAAAACTGAGGCAATTATCTAATCAGAAACATCAGCCACACAGCCCAGATTTACGACTGCAGTACTGTGAACACTTGAAACAATGTAAACACACCCTCAAACAGAAAAAACAAAAACACATCCACAAAACTCTCACCGAAATTGAAGAATTCATCGATCAAAATCAGTTCTGGGAAATGTGGAATAATTTAGACACAACAAAACCGCAGGAATTGGCTATTCAAAATGGAGCTATTTGGAAAGAATACTTTGAAAACCTCTATAAAGAAATTCCCCAAAAAGATTTAAAATTGGAACAAAAATTAATTCAGGGAAAATTAAAAATGCTCGAGTCATCAATTAAAAACAACCAAAACCCAGTAGACACCCCAATCACCCTACAAGAGTTAACAGAGCAGCTCCAAAACACTTAAATGCAGTAAAGAACACTAAATTACACGACTAACAATCAGTGCATCAGGGAGCTTTTGACCTGGCAGTGAATGCAGAGCTTTCTATGCCATCAAAAAAGGCTATATAAAATAAATATACCCTTTAGAATCTGGTGCAAAATTTTTCAGCCCTGCATGCAGAATTCTGCAAAAATATATTACAAGTACAGAGGAAAATCATGCATGCAGGGCTGAATTAGGTTCTTACCCACTGCTCATCCAGATCCAAAAAAGAGCACTAAAATTCTGGATGCATCTCTGCACAATCCCCCTCAGACTCGCTACAATACAAGGCCCTGCAAACACAAGAGTTCAGCCCAGAAAAGAGTCCCCTCAGTCAGCTGGCCCTGAAGCTCACTGCACTGACCCCCACTAACACTAACCAGCTTCAGGTCAGCACTGCTAACCAGCTGCCAATCACAGCCAAGCAAATTATAAAACAAAACAAAGCATCTTATCTGGAACATTCACTGTCAGAGGTACAAGGCAGAGACAGATCCTGACCAAGTACAGGCTCAGTGACCACAGCCTGGCCATAGAAAAAGGTAGACACAAAAAAAACCTGGCTGCCCAGAGAAGACTGGCTGTGTGGTCATGGTGAGACAGGAGAGGTAGAGACAGAGATGCACTTTCTCCTAAATTGCAATAAATACTCCCAAACGAGGACAAATTATTTTTTGAAAAATGTACAATTTCCCTCCCCCATTTCCCAAAAATCAACTCACTTGCGTTCGTTGCCCCTTTAAGAACTTGACCCAGCACACAGAAATTGGATTTTCAGCGCTCACGCGCTATTTTTTTAATAACACAAAATAAAACGAAACACAAAATAAACACCTAGCTCTTTCTGAGCACTAACTACACACGCAGGAACCCAACTACCACAGGACGGCTAAGCCGTTTCCCTGTTCCACAAAACTTAACCACACAGGTTTACACTATACCTTTTTCCTCGGGACTGCCAGGAAGCAGAGCACTCCTTTCTGCCTCCTTCTCTTTAGCAGCCCCGAGCAGACTGCCTGCTCTCCTTTTAAACCCCGCACCTGGGCCTGATTTCCAATAACGCCCAGGTGCGGATGATAATTAATAATACAATTAAGAAATCAATTAGAAAATCAAATGAAACAATAAAACACAAATCAAACAAAAAGGTGCATTTTCACATGTTTTTTTTTTTTTCCTTTTTCTTTGCAGGGAGGTTTTAACCCCCTCCCTGCCGTCTCTCACCACCCGCTATATCACAATATATATATATATATATATATATATATATATATATATATATATATATATATATATTTCTTTGTAAGATATGTTGTTTCACATGCTATGCACATGCTATGTGCCAATAAAGCACCTTTGAATTTGAATTTGAATTTGAGAGAGAGAGCGAGAGCGAGAGCGAGAGAGAGAGAGAGAGAGGGAACATATAATTTCGTATTTATATTGAATTACTCATGTTCTCACAATATGTTTGTCACATTGATGGTATGTGCTTCCATCATAAGAAGAGTAACAATGCAACAGGATATTTATTCTTTATTTGTTCTGCGTACTGTTGATGCAATGCATACGCATTTAAGCAACTCATTTATTTTGATTATTAGCTGAATCGAGTCTTTCACTTACTTTGCTCTTGTGATGAGATAACGAGGGCCTTCTGTATGTGCTTGCACTGTTTTATTATGTGTGATATAATCTATCAAATAAAATGACTACCATATTCTATGATTCTACAAGTGTTTGATGGTAAAAATAAACACAAGCAGAATTATTCAAACACATTAAAATAAATTGTGTAGCCACTGTACAGTGATTTGCTTCCCTGAAATGCTGCTTGGAGAAGGAAGAATAAATCCCATTCTCCTGCAGTCCCTTTGCATATGTTGGGATGTCCCCTGAGGTCGGTTACTGCTGGGATAGCCTGCTTGTGTAGTGGCATTTTTATTTGATCAGAATCCAAGTTTTATACTACAAATTAGAAATGCTGTTTAAAAAGCAGTCTGGCAATAATTAAGAGATTCAGGGAGTGTGCTGCTTGACATGATAGGAAGCAGTTTAGCAACATGGATTGCTGAGACACTTTCACAAGCTCTGCCAGTGCATCATTATCGACACAGACTGACAACGTTTTATAATGCAATGTCTTTATTGGGATTGCATTACCATTACAATTATAGAACTCTTGTGTACAGTATGACATAATACAATCTTTTTTTTTTTAATAGACCATTTTTATTGTATTGAACAATAACGAAAAGAACATACCATTACATTAAACAGGTTTGGGCACTTTGAATAGCAGTGCACATACAGATGTGGTGTGGATCACAGATGGTATCTATATTGTGATGTACTTTGGTCTTTTCAGCCGGAGTCTGTGCTGTTCTTCCCAACAGGTGTCTGTCACTTTAATTACACACGAAACAAGGGTAGTGTTCTTTAAACGCCGTGGCGTACGTTTATTCAGCAAACTGATATTTCAAACAAAAACAAAATACACAAAACAAAACCTAGCCTTTCTTCAGGCGCTACCTAAACTGAGTAACAGTAAGGCTAACTAATGCAGGGCAGGGTAAGCCTGTTCCCCTGTTTAAACTAATTCCACGAATCACCTAAGCCAAATCACCGTCCAGAACTCCGTTGTCAAGAATACCCGTACCTTTGTTTTGTTAACAGCAAATCTTTTGTACAACACGCTTGTTTCACCACTTCAACCCTTTCTTCCTGAACACACAAACTGAAGCCCTTTTAACCCCGACCTGATCACTTCCATCTGATCAGCATTTACCCATTAATTATACAATTAAGCACTTGTTTCAACAAAGTGTGTGGCTACCCCCCATGGTCCTAAAGCCTCCAAATTACTGTATGGTACATACACATCATCACATACCCTCCCCCTCTGCACGATCCCGTGGGGTCGGGCATACAAGATTTCTGCTGGCTGCGGAAACCTAGACAGGAAATCAGCATTTATGTGTTCTTTACCTTTTCTATGTATTAAGTCAAAACAGTAGGGCTGTAATGTTAAAAACCACCTGGTTATTCTCGCATTCTTGTCTTTCTGACGATACATCCACTGTAATGGGGCGTGGTCTGTAACCAGTGTAAATCTCCTTCCCCAGAGATAATACCTCAAAGAGTCCACGGCCCACTTAACAGCTAAGCACTCCTTTTCTATTGTGGCATATGCTTTTTCCCTTGGGAGGAGCTTTCTGCTCAAAAATAAAACAGGATGTTCCTCCCCCTCCCAGGACTGTGATAACACTGCCCCTAGACCCACTTCCGAAGCATCTGTTTGTAATATAAACGGTTTATCAAAGTCAGGACTTATCAAAACAGGTTCAGAGCACAGTGCTGATTTCAAATCTAAAAATGCCCGTTCAGCCTCTGCTGACCATTTTACCATGTTAGACGTGGATGTTTTAGTGAGATCTGTTAAGGGCACAGCTCTTGAGGCAAAGTTTTCAATGAACCGGCGATAATAGCCAATAAGTCCGAGAAAGGCTCGGACTTGTTTCTTGTTCACTGGACGGGGACAAGACAGAACAGCTTCAATTTTGTTTTGCTGTGGTCTAATTAAGCCACGTCCAAGTGAAAATCCCAGATATTTTGTTTCCTGCAGAGCGAATGCACACTTCTTTTTATTAGCCGTTAAGCCTGCTTCCCTTAACGATCTCAATACCGCTTCCACCTTGTATACATGAGACTCCCAATCAACGCTAAAAATGACCACATCGTCAAGATAAGCTGCTGCATAGTGACTATGTGGCCTGAGTACCCTGTTCATAAGCCTTTGGAACGTGGCTGGGGCACCATGCAGACCAAAGGGCAACACTGTAAATTGGAACAAACCCTGTGGAGTTACAAATGCTGTTTTTTCTTTTGACTCTGGTGACAATGGCACCTGCCAATAGCCTTTGGTCAAGTCGAGTGTGGTAATATACTTGGCTTTTCCCAACCTTTCTAGCAATTCATCCACCCTCGGCATTGGGTATGCATCAAACTTTGATATTTCGTTCACTTTTCTAAAATCCATACAAAATCTTATAGTTCCATCAGGTTTTGGCACCATCAATACCGGGCTGCACCAGTCACTATTTGATTCCTCAATTACTTGTAATTCCAACATCTTTTTTATTTCTTTAGCGAGATCATCCTGTTTAGACTCTGGAATTCGAAATGGTTTCACTCTGACTCGGGCTCCTGGAGGGGTAATGATACTATGTGATATAAGATTAGTTCTCCCTGGCAAGTCTGAGAACACGTCATCATTTCTATTAATTAGTTCTTTAATTGCAGTACTCTGTTCCGCGGTCAAGTGTTCACCAATTTTCATTTCAGTTGCACTTGTCATACCCGGCAATTCGGGACCCAGTTCTAAGTCTTCGCACTGTACTGTGCCTACTAAAGGTTCCCTGTCTACCCACGGTTTCAGCAGATTGACATGGTAAATCTGGTATGGTTTTCTTTTCCCTGTCTGGTACACCTTATAGTTTACATTACTTAACTTATCCGCTATTTGGAAAGGTCCCTGCCATTTAGCCAAAAACTTGTGTGCATGTGAAGGCAGCAAAACCAACACTTTGTCTCCCACTTTAAACTCTCTTAGACGAGCCCCGGCGTTATACGACGTTTTTTGTAGCTCTTGCGCTCTGACCAGATTTTCATTTACCAGGCTGCTAACCTTGTCCATTCTATCTCTCATTTTTATTACATACTCAACTAAATTGTCCCCTCTAGGTGGCGTTCCTTCCCACACTTCTTTGACAACGTCTAAAATTCCCCTCGGCTGTCTCCCATACAATAATTCAAACGGCGAAAACCCAGTCGAGGCTTGAGGAACCTCTCTGATAGCGAACATAAGATAAGGAAGAAAACTATCCCAGTCTTTGCCGTCTACGTGCATTACCTTCTTTATCATTTGTTTTAACGTTTTATTAAACCGTTCCACCAAACCATCCGTTTGTGGGTGATGAACAGAGGTAGTAATTTTTTTTACTTTGCACAACTTACACATGTCTTTCATAACTGTGGACATAAAGGGGGTCCCTTGATCGGTAAGGATCTCTTTAGGGAAACCGACCCTAGAAAAAACCTGTATCAACGCTTGTGCTATATTCCTTGAATTAGTGTTCCTTAACGGTATAGCTTCGGGGTATCTAGTGGCATAATCCACAATGACCAGAATGTACTGGAACCCTGTTTTAGATTTTTCCAAGGGCCCAATTAAGTCCATTCCCACTCTCTCAAATGGCACGTCTATGACAGGTAACGGGACAAGCGGGGCTCGAGTAGGTTTCCTGCCAGCGACCCGTTGACATTCTGGGCAAGCTATACAAAACCGCTCTACATCCTTATAGACTCCTGGCCAATGAAAACGCATCATTACCCGGTCTCTAGTTTTCTGTATGCCTAGATGCCCTCCTAACAGATGGCTGTGAGCCAGCTGTAGTATTAAACCTTTAAACTTACTTGGCACCAGTAACTGTTCTAACCACTCGCCACATTCAGTTCTAGTGACCCGATACAAGAGATCATTTTTAACAATGAAATGTGGTACAGTGTTAGTGTCCCTGTTTTCCCAATAACATTCGTCCGCTACCACAGCTTGATTAAAGGCATATTGTAAATTTTTATCTTCTATTTGTTCTCGTTTGAAGTCCAAAGGAGACACTGCTAGCTCATCCCACATCTCGGGGAGGTTTTCTTCTAAACTTCCTAATGACTCAGATTCCCTGTTAGGCTGCCCTACACGCCTTTGGGGGTCTGCACTTTTGCTTGTATATTTCCCCCCAGGGAGCCTTTGCGGTTTAGCTTGGGTCCTATACTTTTGACTTCGTGTCTTCCTGGTTTTTCCTGGTTCAGCTAGTATCTCTTCGTCAAACGGAAACAATTCAGACAATTCTTGGTTCTGGCCACTAGATGGCCCTGCCTCCTTAGTAGCAACAAAAACCTCTCGTAACTGTACTAAGCGAGCAAATTCGATACAATCACGACCCACAATCACTGGATAAGGAAGTCTAGGTAACACTCCCACTTTTAACTTTACCTCCTGGGAACCTATTTTTAGATTTACGGTGGTAGCTGGGTAGGTTTTAATATCACCGTGGATGCACATTATTCGTACTTCCGCCTGGTCTGTAGAAAAGTGTTCCCCCACCAGGTCAGAGGATATTAAACTCTGCCCACAGCCTGAATCTAACAAAGCTACTGTGCTTTTATCGCCTATTTTAACAGCAACCACATACTCTGTTTTTGGAGAACTGCAGGAAAATAAGTTATTAACCGTAGTCACTACATGACAGTCCATTGACTCTACCGTCTCCTTTTCGGGACAATTTCGGGCAATGTGCCCCCAACCATCACATTTAAAACATTGCACCCTGTGATATGGCACACTCTGCATTTCAGTCCACAATTTATTCTCCCCTGCCCAAGGTCCCTTCACGGTTCTAGACCGCTCTTCAGCGCCCCCTTTTTCCCACACATTCTTACCGGGATTCTCGGCGGTGCGTTGTTTCGGGCTTGTGGGGCGCCAGTTGCTTTTGGCAAAACGGGATGTGGGCTGGGCAATTTCCAGGGCAGTGAGTTGACGCTCGACCAGAGCGATTAGTTCATCGGCAGTGTTTGGACTGCCCTGTGCCACCCATTTTCGTAAGCCCACTGGAAGGTTCCTCAGATAATGGTCGAGGACCAGTAGTTCCACCACCCGCGCAGAGCTATTCGTCTCTGGTTTAAGCCACCTACGGGCTAAGTGGATTAAGTCAAACAGCTGTGACCTTGGTGCTTTTCCCTCTTCATATCTCCAAGAGTGGAAGCGTTGAGCCCTCACAGCTACGGTGACCCCGGCTCTCGCCAGAATCTCAGCTTTCAGAAGATTATAATTAGCTGCTTCTGTTAGCTCCAAATCAAAATAAGCTTTTTGAGCATCTCCACTCAAAAAAGGCGCAACAATGCCAGCCCACTGCTCAGGTGGCCAAGCCTCTCGCTCGGCGGTCCTTTCGAACGCCAAAAGGTAAGCTTCCACGTCGTCTGCTGGGTTCATTTTCTGTAAAACATGGCTAGCTCTTATAGGACGTGGTCCGGCAGAAGCGGCCCCCACCCGTTCTCCAGAATTCATCTGGCTCCATAATTCTCTCCACTCTCGACGATCCTGCGCTGCTTGTTCGGCCAGGACTTTGGTATGCTCCTGCAAAGCCGCTGTGGCGTGCTGCTGAGCTGCCGTTGCTTGTAGAACTGTTTTAAGTAATTCTTCCATGTTGCGGGGTTCTCAAAGAAAACAGAGCCCCACTTCTGGTACCAAATGTGATGTACTTTGGTCTTTTCAGCCGGAGTCTGTGCTGTTCTTCCCAACAGGTGTCTGTCACTTTAATTACACACGAAACAAGGGTAGTGTTCTTTAAACGCCGTGGCGTACGTTTATTCAGCAAACTGATATTTCAAACAAAAACAAAATACACAAAACAAAACCTAGCCTTTCTTCAGGCGCTACCTAAACTGAGTAACAGTAAGGCTAACTAATGCAGGGCAGGGTAAGCCTGTTCCCCTGTTTAAACTAATTCCACGAATCACCTAAGCCAAATCACCGTCCAGAACTCCGTTGTCAAGAATACCCGTACCTTTGTTTTGTTAACAGCAAATCTTTTGTACAACACGCTTGTTTCACCACTTCAACCCTTTCTTCCTGAACACACAAACTGAAGCCCTTTTAACCCCGACCTGATCACTTCCATCTGATCAGCATTTACCCATTAATTATACAATTAAGCACTTGTTTCAACAAAGTGTGTGGCTACCCCCCATGGTCCTAAAGCCTCCAAATTACTGTATGGTACATACACATCATCACAATATATACATATACATATACATATACATATACATATAAATACATACATTGTTATTATTATTATTATTATTATTATTATTATTATTATTATTTATTTCTTAGCAGACGCCCTTATCCAGGATGGCTTACAATTGTTACAAGATATCACATTATTTTTTACATACAATTACCCATTTATACAGTTGGTTTTTTACTGTAGCAATCTAGGTAAAGTACCTTTCTCAAGGGTACAGCAGCATGGATTGAACCCACGACCCCCCGATAGAGCCCGTCGATGCGGGCTTTACCGTGTGGTAGATGACCACGACTGGAGTTATGCGTCACGGGGCGTCATTCAAACTGGCAGGGAGTGGATTGGCTGGTGTGGAAAGAACTGAAACAGGGTTGGCAGTTTGACTGGCTGGTTTTGATGCAGGCTGTTGTTTGGATCCAGTTTATGACAGAATTGTGGACCAGTCATGTCTTTCCTGTTGATTTGCTGTCCAGTAGCTGCAAATGGGCAGCAGTGTGGAGTAGTGGTTAGGGCTCTGGACTCTTGACCAGAGGGTCGTGGGTTCAATCCCCGGTCGGGGACATTGCTGCTGTACCCTTGAGCAAGGTACTTTACCTAGATTGCTCCAGTAAAAATCCAACTGTATAAATGGGTAATTGTATGTAAAAATAATGTGATATCTTGTAACAATTGTAAGTCGCCCTGGATAAGGGCGTCTGCTAAGAAATAAATAAATAAAAATGGAGCCTTCATTACAGTGTCAGGTCACAGACATGATTTCCTTGTCTCTAGACCAGTGTCAGAAAGTATCAATCAATGCGTTTACATGAGCATAAGAATTCCAATATTTTTACAAAAACTTAAGTTTTCCGAAAACGATTTCCGATATCAAAAGTCATGTAAACACAGTTTTCAGAAAATGTATCTGAATATTCCGAAAGTCAGTTTTCGGAAAACAGCACCTAGAAATTTCAAAAACTAACTAACAAAATGTATATTATATGTGAACACACTTTTCGGAAAACTTATTCCGATAGCGTACTGCACATGTGCAAACTCTGACCTTCATTCCTGCACGTGGTTTTAGAAAACAGAGAAAATAATAATAATCTGTAGTCAGTCTGCATGCATCCATTTGTCTAGTTAGGGATAAAGTAATACATTTGTTAAAGTTTGTATGTATTTGTTAATAGCCCATACTGAAGCAGCAAATGTTTTCCAACTTTAAAAGACGTGATTATTTAAAATAATGTCTGCAAAACAAACTGGTAATATAGAACAGGACAAGCTGTTGGAAAGGCTGATTGCACATTATGGGGAATCTGAATGGAGGTATAGGATAGTAATATTTGATTTTAAGACCTGACACTTCCATAAAGCACTTGAATTACTGGATTGGTCCCCGTTCTGTCGCAGAAATGTCTGGTCTGTTCAAATCGTACTTAGGTTACTACAATAATTGCATGCGAAAATATCCTGCGTTTTCTGAAAACTTCAATCCATGTATACAGTTGAATTCTAATTAGATTTTCTATCGTTAATCATGTAAACACAGAAAAGTGACATTTTAAGAAAATCAGTTTTGTGATTCAGTTTTCCAAAAACATTAGTTTAAGGAAAACGCTTGTCATGTAAACGTACTGAATGTTTAAGTAGCTTTTTATGTTATCAGATATGCGCGGATTGATTTAAAATTTAATTCACAGTTAAGATCTTCAACGTTCCAGCGGGTATCTATGCAATATAGAAGTCTGCTAGATCTGGAAGCTGATTGGCTGTTCACACTCAATCGTTTTCTATATATTTATACAGTACTGTGCAAAAGTTTTAGGCAGGTGTGAAAAAATGCTGTAAAGTAAGAATGCTTTCAAAAATAGACATATTAATAGATTATATTTATCAATTAACTAAATGCAAAGTGAGTGAACAGAAGAAAAATCTAAATCAAATCCATATTTGGTGTGACCACTTTTGCCTTCAAAACAGCATCAATTCTTCTAGGTACACTTGCACAAAGTCAGGGATTTTGTAGACATATAGTCAGGTGTATGATTAAACAATTATACCAAACAGGTGCTAATGATCATCAATTCAATATGTAGGTTGAAACACAATCATTAACTGAAACAGAAACAGCTGTGTAGGAGGAATAAAACTGGGTGAGGAACAGCCAAACTCAGCTAACAAGGTGAGGTTGCTGAAGACAGTTTACTGTCAAAAGTCATACACCATGGCAAGACTGAGCACAGCAACAAGACACAAGGTAGTTATACTGCATCAGCAAGGTCTCTCCCAGGTAGAACTTTCAAGGCAGACAGGGGTTTCCAGATGTGTTGTCCAAGCTCTTTTGAAGAAGCACAAAGAAACGGGCAATGTTGAGGACCGTAGACGCAGTGGTCGGCCAAGGAAACTTACTGCAGCAGATGAAAGACACATCATGCTTACTTCCCTTCGCAATCGGAAGATGTCCAGCAGTGCCATCAGCTCAGAATTGGCAGAAAACAGTGGGACCCTGGTACACCCATCTACTGTCCGGAGAAGTCTGGTCAGAAGTGGCCTTCATGGAAGACTTGCGGCCAAAAAGCCATACCTCCGATGTGGAAACAAGGCCAAGTGACTCAACTATGCACGAAAACACAGGAACTGGGGTGCAGAAAAATGGCAGCAGGTGCTCTGGACTGATGAGTCAAAATTTGAAATATTTGGCTGTAGCAGAAGGCAGTTTGTTCGCCGAAGGGCTGGAGAGCGGTACACGAATGAGTGTCTGCAGGCAACAGTGAAGCATGGTGGAGGTTCCTTGCGAGTTTGGGGCTGCATTTCTGCAAATGGAGTTGGGGATTTGGTCAGAATTAATGGTCTCCTCAATGCTGAGAAGTACAGGCAGATACTTATCCATCATGCAATACCATCAGGGAGGCATCTGATTAGCCCCAAATTTATTCTTCAGCATGACAACGACCCCAAACATACAGCGAAAGTCATTAAGAACTATCTTCAGCGGAAAGAAGAACAAGGAGTCCTGGAAGTGATGGTATGGCCCCCACAGAGCCCTGATCTCAACATTATCGAGTCTGTCTGGGATTACATGAAGAGAGAGAAGCAACTGAGGCTGCCTAAATCCACAGAAGAGTGGTTAGTTCTCCAAGATGTTTGGGCCAACCTACCTGCTGAGTTCCTTCAAAAACTGTGTGCAAGTGTACCTAGAAGAATTGATGAACAGAAGAAAAATCTAAATCAAATCCATATTTGGTGTGACCACTTTTGCCTTCAAAACAGCATCAATTCTTCTAGGTACACTTGCACAAAGTCAGGGATTTTGTAGGCATATAGTCAGGTGTATGATTAAACAATTATACCAAACAGGTGCTAATGATCATCAATTCAATATGTAGGTTGAAACACAATCATTAACTGAAACAGAAACAGCTGTGTAGGAGGAATAAAACTGGGTGAGGAACAGCCAAACTCAGCTAACAAGGTGAGGTTGCTGAAGACAGTTTACTGTCAAAAGTCATACACCATGGCAAGACTGAGCACAGCAACAAGACACAAGGTAGTTATACTGCATCAGCAAGGTCTCTCCCAGGTAGAACTTTCAAGGCAGACAGGGGTTTCCAGATGTGTTGTCCAAGCTCTTTTGAAGAAGCACAAAGAAACGGGCAATGTTGAGGACCGTAGACGCAGTGGTCGGCCAAGGAAACTTACTGCAGCAGATGAAAGACACATCATGCTTACTTCCCTTCGCAATCGGAAGATGTCCAGCAGTGCCATCAGCTCAGAATTGGCAGAAAACAGTGGGACCCTGGTACACCCATCTACTGTCCGGAGAAGTCTGGTCAGAAGTGGCCTTCATGGAAGACTTGCGGCCAAAAAGCCATACCTCCGATGTGGAAACAAGGCCAAGTGACTCAACTATGCACGAAAACACAGGAACTGGGGTGCAGAAAAATGGCAGCAGGTGCTCTGGACTGATGAGTCAAAATTTGAAATATTTGGCTGTAGCAGAAGGCAGTTTGTTCGCCGAAGGGCTGGAGAGCGGTACACGAATGAGTGTCTGCAGGCAACAGTGAAGCATGGTGGAGGTTCCTTGCGAGTTTGGGGCTGCATTTCTGCAAATGGAGTTGGGGATTTGGTCAGAATTAATGGTCTCCTCAATGCTGAGAAGTACAGGCAGATACTTATCCATCATGCAATACCATCAGGGAGGCATCTGATTAGCCCCAAATTTATTCTTCAGCATGACAACGACCCCAAACATACAGCGAAAGTCATTAAGAACTATCTTCAGCGGAAAGAAGAACAAGGAGTCCTGGAAGTGATGGTATGGCCCCCACAGAGCCCTGATCTCAACATTATCGAGTCTGTCTGGGATTACATGAAGAGAGAGAAGCAACTGAGGCTGCCTAAATCCACAGAAGAGTGGTTAGTTCTCCAAGATGTTTGGGCCAACCTACCTGCCGAGTTCCTTCAAAAACTGTGTGCAAGTGTACCTAGAAGAATTGATGCTGTTTTGAAGGCAAAGGGTGGTCACACCAAATATTGATTTGATGTAGATTTTTCTTCTGTTCACTCACTTTGCATTTTGTTAATTGATAAATATAAACTATTAACATGTCTATTTTTGAAAGCATTCTTACTTTACAGCATTTTTTCACACCTGCCTAAAACTTTTGCACAGTACTGTATATATATATACACACACACACATACATACATTATATACCACTGTGTCCTAAACATAATGATGCATAATAAAATAGAATACAAACATGTGTATATATAAGGGTAGGGTACCTGAGTAAAAGGTCATTTGTTATAATAGATGACTTCCTAATATCACCTTTTCAAAGAGTCCCCAGGTATTTACAAATGAGCTGGGAAGTCCTTTTGCATTTGCTAAAACTTTTTCATAGTTGGCTGTGGTCATTGCCATTTGCAACCATTCTACAGCTGTAGGGACTGCCTTTTCTTTCCAGTGCCTCAAAATAACTTGTTTAGCTATAGTTATTAGAGATCTTATTAATGTCCCTTCACATTTCTTTTCAGAGGGGTTTGGGTCTATACCTAGCATAATCAAAGAAGGTTTGACTATGATAGGTTTTGACAATATTTTACTGTGATACGAAAAAACAGTCCCCCAGTACGCCTCTAAACGAGGACATTCAACAAACATGTGTTTATGCCCTGCGTCTTCAGTAGAGCCAACACTCACTGTTATCCTTTACATTGGCTTGAAAAAGAGTTAGAGATGTCCAGTAGACTCTGTTGAGTAAATTGAATTGTACTGCCTGTGTTTTAGCTTTTCTGCAGGATTTAAAACAGTGTTTCCAGATAGTATCCCAATCTTCAGAGTCCAGTCTAATTGTGTATTCCACTTGTTTTTAAGAGGCTCATGTAGCTATGCGAACGCACATGTCCACCGACGAAACATGTGCCGTTAGCCATCCGCTTTTTTTCGCTCTGCAAGCCCGCTGTGCAGCCATCCCAGAACTTATTGCGTTGGAGGACCACGCAATTCTGAATTGCATACAGGTCGGCCTGCAGGCGCCTGGCCAGCCACCAGGGGTTGCTGGTGTGCGGTAAGCCAAGGAATCCCCAGCTGACCTAACCTGTAACCCGCCTGGGCAGCAGCAGTGTGAAGCAGTGGTTAGGGCTCTGGACTTGACCGGAGGGTCGTGGGTTCAATCCCAGGTGGGGGACATTGCTGCTGTACCCTTGAGCAAGGTACTTTACCTAGATTGCTCCAGTAAAAATCCAACTGTATAAATGGGTAATTGTATGTAAAAATAATGTGATATCTTGAAAGTCGCCTTGGATAAGGGCGTCTGCTAAGAAATAAATAATAATAATAATTGTGCACCGCCCTCTGGGAACTCCTGTCCACGGTCGGCAGTGGCATAACTTGGATTCGAACAAGCGATCTCGAAGCTATAGGGCGCATCCTGCACTCCGGACAGAGCCCCGAGAATAGCCTTCTTAATTGTTTAAAAAATGAAAGCTGTATTTTTACTGGTAACATACTTAGGGTATAGTTGATTTTAGGGTTACTGTCATTTTAATCATTTCTATTCTCGCTTTGAATGTGAGGTAAAGAGGTGACCAGCAAATAAAGTAATTTTGGACTTACTAAAATAGTGGACATGTTTTTATGAATCATAAAATCAAAATCAGATGAGAAGAAAACTCCCAAACATTTGAATCCCTTGCTGGCCCAAGTGATATAATACAATGTACTATATTACAATACTTGAAGATCAACTGCCTTTTAAATGTTCTTTTTCTTCCTTGGTTTGGTATTTATTTTGGGAGTTGGTTGAAGACCGGGTTGTTTTGATGAACGTCAAAATCAATCTGCGATTTAGATCACAGCATGGAATAGTGCACAGTAACAGACGACTGACCACAATGAAAAGCAGGAGTCTCAAAATAGAACCTTGTGCTACATCTGCATGGATTGTGGAAACATCCAAGCAAGAGTGCCCTTGTACTTATCACTGATTGTTATGTAATCCGATCCTTCTTTAATACAACGCCTTTGACAAGACAATGCTTCACTTGCTTTTAAAGTTAAATGTGGTCCTCATTGTTAAATCCTTGTGGTGGTAAACTTAATTAGCCTTAACATAATGAGCTGTGTATTAATGCCAAATGCTTTACATGCATCTTGACGATCATGTCATTCCATTTGGGTGTCCACTTCCAAGACGAGTTGGCTGTCAGTAGTTTCCTCGTGTTCAAAGCAAGACATGCTGCCACCCACACATTTAATCACAGCCCACCACGATTCTGGAACGCTGTGCCAGTCCCTGGTCATTAACAAATTGTCAGTATTAGAAACATCGCATTATTATAGTATCAAAACAGTTTGCCTTCTTCCATAATGATTAAACACTAGGTAGTGCAGAATTTAGGCATGCTAAAAGAAACCTAATGAATTCAATGACAAACATTTCAAGTAGAAACTAGTTTAAACTAGTTTAACTAGTAAACTGAAAATCATATGTCTAGTTTTAGACTCCTTAAACTTGTTTGTAATTAAACTAAACTTGACCTAGTGCAGTCTTCCTAAGGCAGAGAATTTAATTCCTGAGCTAATGTATGCATGGCCATAAAAAGCTTCCTGAAGAACAATCTATACTCTGCTGGTCATGCATGTCTGAAAATCAGAATTACATGTTGATAAAAATGTAAATTTTAACAGACAAGGACCACAATAAAACATAACCTGAAAATAACAGGCCTCCAGGAACTGATTGTTGATTCGGGAAACCAGTTTTTTTTTTCATAGACGCACAAGAGGCTGTGCTTTCCTTGACTCTTCTGACGCAAAACTGTGCACAGAAAAAAAATAAAGATAACAGTTTTCCTTTGGATAGAGACCGGAGCAGATATTTCTGTTGTTGTTTACGTTCTGAGGAGAAAACTGTTATGAGTGCTCTGGGCTCTCTTGTGCCAGGTTCTTAATCAGCTCCTTCTGTCTGGGACTCTACTGAACCTTGTATTTCTCATGCCATGAGAGGAAGTCCCAAGTTTGGGATCTCCAGACATCCTGTTTTGCAGCAGTGCTCTGCACCTGTGGCCAAGGCTTCTTGCAAGGAAATGCAGTCAAAGGGATTTGATTTTTTCGTGCCCAGTTTTTTTGTACATTTATTTTTCAAATGTATTTTTTTTTTATTGAAATACATACACAGGTAGCAATGATTTGTAAACGTTAACAGGGTTGCACACCCACTCTCTTTGCAACAGAGCAAAGCACTGCACAAAACCTTTCAGACCTCCAGAGAAACACATGGCCATTGTGCAGACTGTGAAATGAAGTGAAAAGATCAATGCTAATCAGTGTCTCAAATGGACTTCAACATGATACGTGACTTCCTGGGTCTTGATCCAGGGATACCTCCAAACAGAGGTCCCCTTATCTGTTGAAACAAACAACGCTCTATAACACAAAGGAACATGGGCTTCTGTTATTCATCAGGATACTCTTTGATCAAATGGGTCTCAGCAACAGAAATAATTTCTTGGCTTCTCTACAATACATGTTTAACCCTATTAGGTTGTGTGTTTATCTTCTGTGGAATCTTGATAAGCTTTTTAGACACTTCCAATCTTTATAAACTCATCTGATAAGTGTGGGAAGCAATCTTGTAGAAAGTTTAGGCATCCATTTAGGTGGGCTGACAAATGTAGCTGACACAGTTCTGTCACTGAGGACTACATACTGTATGTAATCAATTAGGGACATTTGTTGTCTTGTTATACGTTTGAATTTATCAATAAGACTGCAACCCAAATTCAGGGTGACATTGAAACAGAACTAAGAGAATGAAGAGACAGCAGGGTACTGTTATTTTTTTTTTTAAACTTATGATTTAAAAGAAGTCAAGTCTTCTGGTGCCTTTTAATAGCTATGGGAAATGGCACATGTAACTTTCTGTTTTCCAGTAATAAAATTTCAGAATTAAGCTAATGTTTAGAGTATTATAAATAAAATCCCAGTTGAACAAGAACAGTATGGTAAAATAGCCATGAACTGTGTGAACTGTAAAAATGTTTTTTTTAGGTTTGTGCATACTTTCTATATATTTAGGAAATGCTACTTAAGTGCTTTGTGCTAATTTGCTTAAAGATATAAAGTATTTTAAAATACATGCTTTGTGTAACAGACAGAAATTTTAAACAAAGCTAATATGATGTTGCACGAAAAGCTTGGAGGAACTGGGTTAAATATTCACTGTTGCTTATTTTAACTGTAAAATGTTATGTAAGAATCAGCTCTTGTATTGAAGACCATGTTGGTTGTGTTCACACATTCACATTCTCTTGTATTGAAGACCATGCTGGTTGTGTTCACACATTCACATTCTCTTGTATTGAAGACCATGCTGGTTGTGTTCACACATTCACATTCTCTTGTATTGAAGACCATGCTGGTTGTGTTCACACATTCACATTCTCTTGTATTGAAGACCATGTTGGTTGTGTTCACACATTCACATTCTCTTGTATTGAAGACCATGCTGGTTGTGTTCACACATTCACATTCTCTTGTATTGAAGACCATGTTGGTTGTGTTCACACATTCACATTCTCTTGTATTGAAGACCATGTTGGTTGTGTTCACACATTCACATTCTCTTGTATTGAAGACCATGCTGGTTGTGTTCACACATTCACATTCTCTTGTATTGAAGACCATGTTGGTTGTGTTCACACATTCACATACTCTTGATGCTAGTTTGCCCGATTGCCCTTTTGCCATGCATTCCTTTGCTTTCTTCAAACATTCGGTTCAGGAATTGGCCCAGTTAGTACATAAACGCTGTGTTGCAGAAGAACAGCAATTTGTGCATGTTGGCACTCTTGCAGTGATAAATGCACAACATCCACATGCTTGCATTTGCCCTTAAGAAATAAAAAAAAAACTGTGATTACAGCTGATAAAGGGAAAATTGGATATTCAATTTGTTAGCAGAGACTCCAGAGACTGATTTATAAAGCACTGGAATTAAAGAAAATAACTGAATGAAAAACACATTTGTACATATTCTAACTGTAACATCTCTTATGAGAAAAGCAGTTGTATTTGATTTCTTAGTATCATGTTCCATTTATATTTAATCATTGAGTCAGCAGTTATAGTACAGAACAGCTCATGTGCTCCATGGAAGCGCTATTAAAACAGTAAAAAAAACAGGATGCAGTGTTCAGGTTGCCCTCAAAGCAAGCAAAAAAAAAAAAAAAGCTGAGGAACAGTCCCTGGAGTTGTAGAACTGCTGGTCAATAGTAGGTTCTGGGGGGCAACATTGATCTTTATTATGAGGTGCAGGATTAGGCAAGACTTTGATCAAACCAGGCCTTTCATTATTTCATCAGGGTCAATTTAAATAATTAAGTAACTGGTTGGAACATTGAGCAATCTAAAAGTGATATTTTCAATGAATTTGCTATTCCAGAAGACATGATGAATCAATTTGTACAGAAAAGTTTTTTCTGCTAGAGATTGCTTCTTATTTTCCTGGATGCCTAACTGACAGATACATCCTTCTCCTGTTTTTTGTTGTTTTTACATTCCAGTGTGTTGTCTTAACTGTTCTTTAATTCAATAATTCTACACTGGTTTCAGGAGACAAACCACATTATGAACCACACATGTGTCAAGGAAGTCCGGAATGAAATGTAAAATACTAAGACTGAGCACAGCATTTAATGCTTCTGCTAAAGCAGGATTGTAAAGTAGTTAGTGTGTGTGTTCTGTAGGAGCTGTCTATAGCGACATTCCTAACAAAAAAAACCATTCACATACCCACTGATTAATTGAACTACCAGATTTGAAATGCTATAGATTTGTTTGCTGACAAGCAGGAAATGTTTATGAAAGCAAACAAGAGAACAATTTTCCATATGCCTGTCAGAGTGCTTGAAATACTGCATTCAGTGGGGAAATAAACCATGCAGATTCTTCGTGCTGAAAAAAAATCACTGCATGATCCGCAATCCAGATATTTTTTAAACAAGCATGATTTTTAATACTACTTTATTGTTACCTACGTTTGAATACGTAATCACATTTTACATATATGTTATCGTAAAAGTCTGAATCTGGTCAATATTAAATTTATAACATTGCTTAAATAAATATCTAATCTGGGATTTCTTTGGAAATCAGGAACCAATTTATTCATAAACATTGACAAGGAAGAATGCCCATTTTGGAATCCTTGAAGTTCCACAAACGAGAGCACATTGCAGATAAACTGTACAAGTAACTGGAAGAAATCTGTCTTTACAAATGCTTGCTAAATTACTTTGGGACATAAAAAGAATCAGGTTTCTACAGTTTTCAGGTCGCTCAGCTAATAAGATTGGTAAGAACAAAAAATCTGTGCTCACTGATTTGAATTAGTGCAGCATTAAGAAAACAAACATTATTATTATTATTATTATTTATTTCTTAGCAGACGCCCTTATCCAGGGCGACTTACAATCGTAAGCAAAAACATTTCAAGCGTTACAATACAAGTAATACAATAAGAGCAAGAAATAAAATAAAACAAGTAAAGTACAAGTTTGACAAACCACAATTCAATAATACAGCAGGTAATAGTGATAGTTACATCAGGATATGATTAAATAGTGATAGTTACATCAGGATGTGATTAAATACAAAGTACTACAGGTTAAAAACTTGGCAGATTACAGTATTCTGAAGTACAGGATTAAATGCAGTAAAATAGGGGCTGATAAGAGCAAAATAAAGCACATTTACATGAAGGGTGATAGTGTCCCAGGATACAAACAGAGGAGTTCTACAGGTGCTCTTTGAAGAGGTGAGTCTTAAGGAGGCGCCGGAATGTGGTCAGGGACTGGGCAGTCCTGCAAACATCTGCAGAGAACAGTGGGTTCCACACTCCAGGCAGGAGAATGTACAAAAGTGGCAGCTTGCACATCAATTAGTGTATCGCCCATCACAAATGTCATTTAAATAGAAGTCAATATGTGTAAAGTGTATATAACCAATAAATAAATAAATACAATACAATTCCACCCAACTAGGTTGTAAAACAATAATCTTGGATGATCATATGACAGAATTAGATGTGGTTTTGTCTACTTTCAAACACTCATCATTGGTTACCGCAAATTAAAAAAAAAGGAAAAAAGGTAAAGCTTTATCACTCAGCAATTAACCACAGAAAGAAAATTCAGACTGAAAACTTTCATCTCACAAGAATTGTTTTCAGTTGAAATTTGAAGAGAAAAGTGAAAAAAAGCAGTTCTGAAAGCAGACGGCAAGTTTGTTTGTCTTCTTAGTCCTGTTCTGAAAGCAGACAGGACGGCAGGTTTGTTTGTCTTTAGTCCTGTTCTGAAAGCAGACAGGACGGCAGGTTTCTTTTTGAGCTATATTAGTATAAAAGGTTATAAGTTATAAACAGTTCAATGTGTGGCAAGGGAGTGTGATCCGTACTGAAAACAAAATAACTTACTTTAAAGTAGAACATAAGCTATAGGTTAATGAGAGGCTTCTGAGGGTTCAGAGAGGGGTACCTTTTGACAGTTGGTCACTGTTTGGAGAGTAAACAGGAAGCCTGATCTTCAAGGAAGAAGTTGCCCTTTTTGGGGTTATAGCATCAGCTGTAAGTAACACCAGCCGTCAGATGTGCTAGATCCTGGCTCTTCTCTTCAGATGCGTGATGCTCTCACCGGGGGTGTTCCTGTAAGAGCTACTCTCCACCGTAGGTGCTAAAGTAAACAGCTGCCCGGGACCATCCCACTCAGCTGTCAACAGCTGGCACACACAACAAGCACATTAGCACATCATGAAGTAGAACCTGCATCTTGCTTGTTTGATGAATTCATGAGCTGGGAAGAACAAAGTGAGTCTTGGTTTGGTGTCGTGGAAAAGCTACTTCCACGACACCAAACCAAGTTCAGGATTTAGCAGGGCAGTTAATTGTGTACAGATGTTGTGATCAATCAATTAACAGCCACTGGATCTTTAGCTGCTTTCAGTAACAGTACAGATTGTTTGTGCAGGCGGTAGTGTGACCACATGCTCGTAGGTCGGTGTGCATTTTATTTTTGTGTGCAATAGCACGGCCATTTTACAAAGCATAAAGAACACCCATTTTCAAGTGCTGGTGGTGTGTCTAGCTTTGCTCATAAAGTTTTCATATTTATATTGTTTGTGAGCTGAAAAAAGCATGTTTAACTGGTATGAATGAATGACTGATTTAAGTTATCCAAGTGGAGTTAAGTTACAGAGCCTAACAGTATTGTTTTAAAACAGTTCACATGGGCTTAAATTTGTACTTTATTTAATTTTTAATCAAATGGATGATAGTTGTATAGAGATTTATAATGAGTACTGTAGACTGCAATGCTTTTACCTTTTAACCCTGTAAAAGGATGAGAACACTGATGTCCGAGTTCCAGGTGTACTCGGATCCATTGTGTGGAATTGTCACCAGTACAGTCCCATGACAGCTCAGCTTATCTGATGCCATTCAGCAGCAAACAATGAACCTGCAATTCTGACAGAGCTATCTGCCCCTGATAAAACTCTTCCGTTTCCCAGAGACCTGCATGATTCACAGCTTGGTGACTTGCATGCAGGCAGCTCTGAAACGATGCACTTCTTTGATAGCTTTTACATGAATGGGGCAGGAGGCATCAGCTTACATCAACATCCTGGCTTCGGAACAGATGACCTGTTTGAAAAGGTCAGCTGTTTATAGCACCTGCATTGATGTGCGAAAAGAGTCTGATCATGCCATAAGCGGAGTATGTTTTGGTTGGAGTTTTAAAAAAGGCCCTTTGATTCTCCTGTATGCTTTCTGATGTTTTTATTATTGAAAACCCAGAAGAATGAAAGTGGCAGAGCAGGGTTGTTTAACCTCTGGATTTTGGAACCCCACTCATGGGGTGTGTAAAGTTCAATTTGACAAAGCTGCTCACTGGATTCTTCATACACATGTAATGTGGCCACTTTTCCTGGGTGCTAGAAGGGCCACATTACTATGTATACATTTTTTTCACAATAGTCCACCAGTGAGGAGGGGCTGGTGTCACAGCCAATCCGTTTTACTGTGAGCGCAGGCTTGAACCTGGGAAATCTCAAGTTCTAGTCACACGGCCTTGAATCCTGTTTTCCAGCTGGTTAAAGTACTTACCACAATATCAGAATCCCCCTACTATCTGTGTGTTTTATTTGATCAAGAGAAAAAATAGTGCTGCATATATTTAGTCAGCTATTATTCAGTAATAAGATTCATGTTGATGAAAAGGCACATTTTATACAGTTAGGACATATGCCCTTATATATTTAGTCACAATTTAGTCTAAATATGAACTTATAAATAATGCTACTATCAGAATAGTCTTTGTAAATTAAATGAAAATCATAGTTCTATGCTTTGCTCATTTTAAAAAAACAAAGACATAAAGGGCTGGCATAAAATCCCTTATCAAGTCAACCATGTAGTGCAGAATATTGGTACTGGCAAGCTATGGGGAACTTAATTGTGTAAAAACTAAATTGCTTATATGTGTTCATTCTATTGAGCTGGCTGAAGTCTTCCTCCTTCGTGCCATGCAAAGCAGAGGGATACTTGAGAAATCCTTTGCATCCAATGCCATTGCAATGAGTCCTTACGATTGAAGAAGACCCTTATATGTGGATACCTCTTTCACTGATAAACTCAGATGTCAAGTTATAAGCCAAGGTGTTATCGCGTCGTCTTCAATCACACATGACCAAAGTAATTCATTATGATCAAACAGGCTTTATTAAGACCTGCCTGGCTTCCGATAATGTTCGCCGCCTTCTTCATATCAGTATCGGTTCTAGATCATATGGGTCTGGGTACAGAGCTTATTAATATGGTTAAAATACTAAATGCCAATTCCTCAGCAATGGTGCTCATAGGCAGTAAATGCTCACCTCAGTTCGCTATTTCCAGGGGTAGTCGACAAGGTGTCCACTTTCCCCTCTATAATTTGCCCTGTCACTCAAACCACTCACCCAAGCTGCCCGCCAGTCTATCACTCATTCCCCTATTACTCTCAATAACACACAACATCAGGGCAGCAGTGTGGAGTAGTGGTTAGGGCTCTGGACTCTTGACCGGAGGGTTGTGGGTTCAATCCCAGGTGGGGGACACTGCTGCTGTACCCTTGAGCAAGGTACTTTACTTAGATTGCTCCAGTAATAACCCAACTGTATAAATGGGTAATTGTATGTAAAAAAAAAATATGTGATATCTATATAATGTAACAATTGTAAGTCGCCCTGGATAAGGGCGTCTGCTAAGAAATAAATAATAATTTAAGATCTGCCTCCAAAAATCTGAATCATCAGCTGATTCATTATAACTTTCATCATTAATCATTTATCAAGCCATTGAGTATGTGTGGCCAAGTGGGTTGCACTGCGCAGGTGTAGAGGTGATGCAGTGCTCAAGTAATGACAAACACGTAAGTTCATGGTCCAAACAATGTTTAATATGATACCGTTTATAATCCAGGTCGTTATGACCGCAAATGATAATCCAAGGCAATGTGTATTGCACTGTTAAACATGGGTTACAGTCCTGAAATAATAAACACAGTATTAAACACACACAAGACACACACACACGATCACAAGCCCATAGTGAGTGCGAACGTGCAAGCGGTGAAATACAATCTATTTGTGCAGAGTGGTGAAGTGTTGTCCGGGATTGGTGCTGGCCTTAAGCGACAGCTCCAGATCGTGTTAGTGTCTAACAAGAACAAACAAATATAATTAGACATGACAAACAAACAAAACACTCACGGTATGTTTATAGTTCTCCTTTAACAATAACACAGGAACAGATCGCCTAACCTTGTCCCCTTTTGTACCATCAGTCACGCCCCCTTGGTTAGCGAGTGCAACCGCTTCTCCTCCAATTCGCGGTTGCCACATCGCTTCCCTTCTGGGGTGATGACTAGGTGTACCATAGCTCCGCCCCCTTTCTAGATGGCCGACTTCCACCTTTCCCTGGAATGAATTGTCAGACCATCCAGTCCAGGGCACTCCGTTCCCTTTACACAGCTCCCTCACAGGTCAGGAGGGAGATTTATAACAAAGATTCATTCTTTCTCTGTCACAGTATGATATATTCCTGGTTAAAGGGCCTTTTTTAAAAGTGTGTCACTTACTGACTGTTTTGAGTAATAGAAAATACTTGACTTAATCACGGAATAAAACCATCCCTGGACTGGCTAAAATAAACAGTTCAAAGACTTAATCACGGAATAAAACCATCCCTGGACTGGCTAAAATAAACAGTTCAAAGACTTAATCACGGAATAAAACCATCCCTGGAATGGTTAAAATAAACATTGCAAAGACTTAATCACGGAATAAATCAGACTTTCCAGTTTGTTTTCTGAAAGCTGTTGTTTGTTTTACGTTCTGTTCAGCAGCCTCTGTAGTAGCCTTTCTTTTAATGTGTGATTCTGAAGTTATATCGTTCGATTGTATTTTCTTTAAGTCACATTACAAGATGTGCAAAACAATTACCTTCATCTGCATGTACAGTTTCTTTGGGAAACGATCCTCAGCCGAAATATACTTTGTTTGTTTTGCTTTGTCTTTCATTTTTGGTATTTTATGTCTAATGCTGAAAACAAGATTTTAGCAATCGAAATCAAAGCAATGCAGCACTGACTTTGTCCCACCTGCTACGTACAGTACAACAGGTCACAGAAAAGCCAGTACAGATGCACTGATAGGCTGATTAAAATATCGTTGTCTTCTGAACAGTAAACAAGAAAGTTAACCGCTTTGGAGTATTTTTCTTAAAAATTACATTTCTCTAAGTTTTTGTTTTGCCTAAGTGCAATGCAAACAGGAAGGCGAAGGAATAAAAAAAGCCTGTCTACAGAAGAAAGATACGTAGTTTGCGTTGTGCAGTAGTTCACAAGGTTTCTTTCCTCCCCTCACCAACTGAAAGTGTCCCGATTTTTCACTCTTGCTATCTGGTCACCCTAATCCATGGCTCACTCTGTGTTTGTTTCTGTATCACTTTCCCAACTGTCTTTGCCTTGTCTTTGGTTTCTGTCTCTCTCTCTTTCTCTGCACTCACAAAGCTGTTTTTTGAGAGGACATGTACCTGCAAAGCTCTGATGAATAGCACTTCCTGGCGTGTGAAAGGAGAGCCGAGGCGTCTGAGCCTGCTGAAAGAGTTGTTTGGCATGCCTGTGGCTGAGGGGCACAGCTGTTTGAAAAGGAGCTGACTGAGGAGTGTGACAATGAGAAGAAGAGGCCACATCTCTGTTTTTCCAGGTGTTTCTTTGTTTTTCTAGTGTTTCTTTTGTAATCTTCACCTTTCAGGGAGAGAGGGCAGCAGATCTAACCATTCTTCACAAAGATGATCAACAGCAGAAAAGAGAGAGCGAGATACTCACACATACACATTTCCAGATTGCCTTTCTCTTATTGTTTACAAAGGTATATATTGGCAGGTCTTCTACCCAATTGATGCTGTCTGTTTTTTCAATTAAGGCATTTCAAACATACTTGTCAGCAAAAAACAAAAAAGTTTAGGTGTGTAGTATGCTACATACCAGTAACGATCTTTAGTTTAATGTTTCAAGCAAAAACAAGGCATTGTGTCTTTAGTTTATCCTGGAGGATAACAAGGATTATCATGAAGGAGTATGCTCCCTTTTGTGTGTTTTCATGTTAACAAACAAAGCAGTAAGAGGCTGCATGATTTGTAGTGTCAGCGCCATACTAGATTGAATTATTTTTAGATACTGAGCAAGAGATTTGCCAAGGTGAAGCATCTTGAGCAGCCAACAGGAGGTGGGGTTATATGTCTGAGGATTTTAACAACAATTGGAAACAAACTTCAAAATACAGTGTACTTCACAACACAGCATGCTGGGCAATCAAAACTTAACTGGGGGGGTGGCATCTAACGCACAACTCCAATTGGTTGTTTAAGCTGCTAAATAAATATTGCTTTGGTTATTTTAAGGGTTTAAAGTAGGTGGGTAATGAAGGAATGTGCCCCTTCTGTTTTTTTAACAAACAAACACAAATCTGACCATAGCAATAAACAATAGTAAAATTATTTTTGCAAGTCCACCAGAGACTTGCCAAGACCACCAAAAAAGAAAAATCACATTATTTGTTTTCAATGCTTTCATGCCATTGCAACATTATTATTAGTAACCATCTTCTAAACCCTCACCATACGGAAATGTCTTTCTATACATACTATTAATTAATTAATTAATTAATTAATTAATTAATTAATTAATAAGAAAGGTATACTGGGAGAAACACATATATGTGTTTAATTGCAAAACCACACACAAAAAAAATACAAGGATGCTGTTTAAACGCACAGGATGTCATCTCTGCAGTGAAGTCACTTCCGCAGTGAAGTCACGTGCACTATGACTCCAAAACGAAAATCATTTTTTGTTGCAACAAAGCTGGAAACTATATTGATCGTTTAAAAAAAGCAGTAACGCAGTGTGACAGAAATACAATGATTCTTGTTTGTAAATCTCCCTCCCGACCTGTGTGGGCGCTAAGCAGCGAGAACAGAGTTCTTTGGATGAGTTCTTCTGACCGTTCTTTCCCAGGGTCGCAGATTGGACAGGTGGTTGCACTTGTTTATCAAGGGGTCATGTGTGACGGCATAAAAAGGGTCGGAGAATCGCAATCTGTTACTTCGCTTTGAGTTAAATGTGAGTAAGAACCGAGAAGGACAGTGATTATATTTACAGAAAGTGAAATCGTGAGTGTTGTGTTTTGTTTGTTTGTAATTGTATTGTCTTGTCTTGTACACTGCTAAGGGCCAGCACTAAACCGGAACATCACTTCACCACTGTCATTAAAATAAACTTGTATCACCCACCACGAGCACTACTGCATGCACCCAGGACAGTGTTAGTATATTGTGGGACGGATATTCGTGTTTATTTTTTGGGACTGTATCCCTGTTGTTATTTACTCCGTGCACTACACATCTACACATTGCTGTGTATTGCCGAGGATTATTATTTGGTCACCAGACCAGGATATAAAAAATAAAAACTGTTTACAAACCATCTATGTGTGTTTCATTACTGCACTGCATCACCCCTTCACCTGCATCCACTCAGCCACTTTGCCACATGTTGTGTCAGACACGGGACATGGATCGCAATGCACTGGCGGAGCTGCTGGAGGCACTGGACAGCAGACGAGACGCAGAGGAGAGAAGGAGGGAAGAGCGTTACACTGCACTCATTGAATGAGTAGGGCTGGCACAACACCAGCCCCTACAGGAACACCAACAATGTCCGCACGGAAGGCTCAGGCAATGAAGAGGACGGCGGAGGATGACCCAGAGGCGTACCTGGTTGTGTTTTGAGAGGATGGCAACCACCGCGTCATGGCCGCGGGACCTCTGGGCAAGCCAGCTTGGACCCTGCCTGATCGGGGATGCTCAGGCAGCCTACCAGGCTATGAGTGACTTCAACGCCGCCAGTTACTACCTGGTCAAGCTAGCCGTTCTCCGCCGCCTCAGCATTACGGCAGAGACCAACCTGGTACGGTTCAGGGAGTACCGAAGATCCCCGGAGACATGCTCCAGGGTGGTTGCGGAGCGGTTGTGTGACCACATGGTACACTGGCTGACCCCCGAGAAGAAAACCAACCTGCAAATGGGGGAAGTAGTGGATGTGGAGCAATTCTGCCATGTGGTCGGCGCCGATACCCAAGCCTGGATACGGCGCCACAACCCCGACACCCTGGAAGATGCCGTGAATCTGTCCAAAGATTATGAGAACTCCCTAGTCTCCGCCTGGACCGGGATATTGTGTGCCCTTCGGAGCAGCCAAGCCCGTCCTCTCTCTCCTCTGCCACCACCATCAGTCCCGGGACCCAGACCTCCGAGACCACCGACCCCAATGGGCCCCCTTGCCTCCTCTTCATGGAGACCAAGGTTGGCCCCCAGCTGGGGTAGAGGTGCTGGTGCCATACCAGCAACGGGACAGATATTTAACCATTGCCCCCTCTGTCCCCCCAACTTGTTTTAGGTGTAACCAACGGCGACATCTGGCCAGGTCATGCCCCGCTGTCATGGAGTGTGACGTAGCCGCATGTAATTGGGCACCTGAGATAGGTAAGCGCGGGGAAAATGGTCGGAAGGGACCTTGTATGATTGATGTGGTTTTAGGAAATGTGAAAACCCACGCATTAGTGTGCACGGGATGTGAGCAAACCTTAATTAGAACAGCTCTCTTGGGCGGTGTGTCATGGCGGCCACAAGGTCAGGTGGCCATCTCCTGTATCCATGGAGACACGGTGACATACCCCACCCTAAAAGTATATTTATCGGTAGGACCGATAAAACGTCACCTGGTAGTAGGGGTGGCGGTAACTCAGCCACTTTGCCACACACAGGCATATCTCTGTCATGAATATAGGTTGTCAAAAAACACTTTTTTGGCTTGTTCAGCAACCATGTGGCAAGGCAAAATTGATTAAAGAAAACAAAAAAAACCTGATTATCTTTTCATGTCAAACTTTTCATGTTGGGTTGATTTGGGATAAAAGCTCAGTTTGGGATTCTTGCATGCTGGATTAAGATTTGGTGCACTTTGAAACGATTCGTGTTAGATAACTTTTGAATAAAAGTTCAGCTTCAATTCCGGATTTGTGCTTATTTTTTTTTACTGCGGTTTAATTATTTAATGAACAGGATAAAGAAAAGGCAGAATAATGCATACATGAGACGAACAGGTACTGTACGTGTAATTCTAAATTTATTTACAATCTCATCTCATTAACTTACTCCAAAAGTGTATCATTCATTTTGATTGTCCTTTCGCTATACCGAACCCCTCGATATAACGAACAAAAGGCTTGGACCTCAACAGGTTCGTTATAGTAAGGGTGTACAGTGTGTGTGTATATATATATATATATATATATATATATATATATATATATATATATATATATATATGCAATTGTGTTGCCTCTCTGTCTTAAGATGTTTGGCCCATAATTCAATTGCCAGATTCAAACTGAGTCCAGAAGTGAAAGCCAGGGTCATGTACATTTCAGCTGTGCTACTCAGAGGTGGTGATCAAGGTTGGATTTCACTCAGTGCTCATAAGCTAATATAATAATCCAAAAGTTGGTATACCAGTAACTTTTCTTTGGTGGAGATACTTATTTGGATTACCTTAATTCCCTGGCACCAAGAAACTAAAAACAAATTTGAGCCAAGAAAAAACACTCAAAATTAAGTATAAATACAATCGTTTGAAACTGTGTCTTTTATAAGTCTACTACCAGCAAATGCAGAGGAACAACACTGATAACATCTTCAGAACAAGCCTATGCTAATCTTTGAAAGTCAAGAAGAAACGTGTGATACAACACAGATAGATCAGGATACTGTATTTATAATATTCATTTTGAATTGTGTTTTTTTAATCTCTATGTTTATCTACATTTTTGGTGGTTCCGTGATATGTCTGTACTGCTAATAATGCAAAGAAAATTAATTTCAGACAGTAATAAGTGCATTTGATTCAGTCTGTTATTTGTCACCATAGGTTACTTGTGCCAGATCGGACAAAATGAGATGTGTCTCCCCACTTGAACTCCTGAGTATGACAAACAAACCCCCCTCGATTAATCAGAGCACAAGGTCACACGTTGCTCTCTGTCATTATTTCTATTGGATGGAGAGTACAGGATCTAATTAAATGCAGTTGATGGAACTGTTGCTCAAGTACATTTGTGCACATTTGCTTTGATGATGTCTAGTCTTCCAGACAGCTTGGCATTGTCCCAGGATTGGAGAAAAAATCATCTAGGTATTTGTTACATTTGTAACATTGGCTTTCCGTTCCAAACATTAATGATAAAAAACATGTCAAAAAGTTCTGTCTGCCTTCATCCTCCCCTGATTGCTGAGCATCGGCGAGATCACACTGACATGAATAGAACACTTTGTGTATCACCTTTCCAGACAGATTCACATCTTTCCTGTGTGTTTAATGGAGCCAGCTGGAGAGGGGCCTGTTGTTTAAGGAATCCTCTGTTTTCTTCTCATTAAAGCAATGGAACTTCCTGCCAGTAGATTAAGGGGGCTGGCAGGTTAATGTCTTTATTCACATGGCTGCAAGGGAAACCGGCGCTGAAAGCACTCAGTTGCTGTTTGGAGACAGGTAGATCAGGTGCCCATGCTGGGGAGTGGTGAGGGTAGAGGGAGAAGGGAAGAGGGAAGGGGGGATAAAACACTGTAGCCTCTGCTGCAGTACAGTTCAGTGATGTAGTCAAGATCAAACCTATCGAGACCAAGACCAAGACCGAGACCCAACGTACCTAAAACGAGACCAAACGTACCGAGACCGAGACCAAACGTACCAAGACCAAACATACCGAGACCGAGACCAAATATATCAAGACCAAGACAGACACCAAACGTACCGAGCCCGAGACCAAATGTACCGAGACCAAGACCAAACGTACCAAGACCAAGACCATGACCAAATGTACCGAGACTGAGACCAAATGTACCGAGACCGAGACCAAACGTACCGAGACCGAGACCAAATGTACCGAACCCGAGACCAAATGTACCGAGACCGAGACCAAATGTACTGAGACCGAGACCAAACATACCGAGAACGAGACCAAATGTACCAAGACCGAGACCAAACGTACCGAGACTGAGACCAAACATACCGAGACCGAGACCAAACGTACCGAGACCGAGATCGAGACCGAAACCAAATATATCAAGACCAAGACAGACACTAAACGTACCGAGCTCGAGACCAAACGTACCGAGACCGAGACCAAACGTACCGAGACAGAGATCAAACGTAGTGAGACCAAGATGGGCTGATCTACCAAGATGAGCTGAATGGCCTCCTCTCATTTGTAAACTTTCTTATGAGACCAAACTTACCGAGACCAAGACCGAGACCAAGACCAAGACCAAGACCAAAGTAGAGACCAAACATACAGAGACCGAGACCAAACGTACCGAAACCGAGACCAAACGTACCGAGACCAAACGTACAGAGACCGAGACTGAGACCGAGACCAAATATATCAAGACCAAGACAGACACTAAACGTACCGAGACTGAGACCGAATGTACCGAGACCGAGACCAAACATACCGAGACCAAGACCAAGACCAAGACCAAGACCAAACGTACCGAGACTGAGACCAAGACCAAGACCAAACGTACCGAGACCAAGACCAAACGTACCAAGACCAAGACCAAACGTACCGAGACCAAGACCAAGACCGAGACCAAACGTACCGAGACCGAGACCGAGAGCAAATGTACCGAGACCGAGCTCGAGACCAAATGTACCGTGACCGAGACCAAACGTACCGAGACCGAGACCAAATATACCGAGACCGAGACCAAATGTACCGAGACCGAGACCAAATGTACCGAGACTGAGACCAAACGTACCGAGACAGAGACCAACCGTACCAAGACCAAGACCAAATGTACCGAGACCGAGACCAAACGTACCGAGACAGAGACCAACCGTACCAAGACCAAGACCAAATGTACCGAGACCGAGACCAAACATACAGAGACTGAGACCAAACATACCGAAACCGAGACCAAACGTACCGAGACCAAACGTACAGAGACCGAGACCGAGACCAAATATATCAAGACCAAGACAGACACCAAACGTACCGAGCTCGAGACCAAATGTACCGTGACCGAGACCAAACGTACCTAAACCGAGACCAAGACCAAACGTACCAAGACCAAGACCAAGACCAAACGCACCGAGACTGAGACCAAACATACCGAGACCGAGACCAAACGTACCGAGACCAAACGTACAGAGACCAAGACCGAGACCGAGACCAAACGTACCGAGACAAAGACCAAATGTACCAAGACCAAGACCAAGACCAAGACCAAATGTACCGAGACCAAGACCAAGACCAAATGTACCGAGACTGAGACCAAGACCAAACGTACCAAGACCGAGACCGAGACCAAATATATCAAGACCAAGACAGAGACCAAACGTACCGAGCTCGAGACCAAATGTACCGTGACCGAGACCAAACGTACCGAGACCAAGTCCAAGACCAAACGTACCGAAAAAATGCAACAACTGAAAAATGTGTTTTATTGACTTTTTACAGTTACAATCAATTCACTTACACACTGCACACCGCTTTTTAGAAGTAGAATATGAATATGTGGAGACCGAGACCCAGACCAAGACCCGACTTGCCGAGACAGAGACCCAGACCAAGACCCGACGTGCCGAGACTGAGACCCAGACCCAGACCAAGCCCCGATATGCCGAGACCGAGACCCAGACCAAGACCCGACGTGCCCAGACACAAATCCAGACCCGACGTGCCGAGACAGAGACCCAGACCAAGACCTGACGTGCCGAGACCCAGACCCAGACCAAGACCCGACGTGCCGAGACCGAGACCCAGACCCAGACCAAGACCTGACATGGTGAAACCGAGACCCAGACCAAGACCCGACATGCTGAGATCGAGACTCAGACCAAGACCCGACGTACCGGGACCGAGACCAAGACCCAACGTGCCGAGACCGAGACCCGGACCATGACCCGACGTTCCGAGACCGAGACCCGGACTAAGACCCGACATGCCGAGAAAGAGACCCAGACCAAGACCTGACGTGTCGAGACCGAGACCCAGACCAAGACCTGACGTGCCGAGGCCGAGACCGAGTCCGAGACCAAGACCCGACGTGCCAAGACCGAGACCCGGACCAAGACCAAGACCCGACGTGCCGAGACTGAGACCTGGACCAAGACCAAGACCAGACGTGCCGAGACCGAGACCCAGACCAAAACCAAGACCCGACGTGCCGAGGCTGAAACAAGACACAGACCAAGACCTGATGTGCCAGGACCGAGACCCAGACCAAGACCCGACGTGCCCAGACCCAGACCAAGACCCGACGTGCCGAGACCGAGACACAGACCAAGACCCGACGTGCCAAGACCGAGACCCAGACCAAGACCCGACGTGCCCCGACCCAGACCAAGACCCAACGTGCCGAGAACCAGACCCAGACAAAGACCGACGTGCCAAGACCGAGACCCAGACCCGACGTGCCGAGACTGAGACCCAGACCAATACCCGACTTGCCGAGACCGAGACCCAGACCAAGACCCGACGTGCCCAGACCTAGACCAAGACCCGACGTGCCCAGACCCTAATCCAGACCCGACGTGCCAAGACCGAGACCCAGACCAAGACCCGATGTGCCTAGACCGAGACCCGGACCAAGACCCGACGTACCGAGACTGAGACCAAGACCCGACGTTCCGAGACCAAGACCCGGACCAAGACCCGACATGCCGAGAATGAGACTCAGACCAAGACCCGACATGCTGGGACCGAGACCCGGACCAAGACCTGACATGCCGAGGCTGAGACCGAGACCCAGACCAAGACCCGACGTGCCGAGAACGAGACTCAGACCAAGACCCGAAATGCTGAGACCGAGACCCGGACCAAGACCTGACATGCCGAGGCTGAGACCGAGACCCAGACCAAGACCCGACGTGCCGAGACCGAGACTCGGACCAAGACTAAGACCCGACGTGCCGAGGCTGAGCCCAAGACCCAGACCAAGACCAAGACCCGACGTACTGAGGCTGAGCCCAAGACCCAGACCAAGACCTGACGTGCAGAGACCCCGACCCAGGCCAAGACCCGACGTGCCGAGACCCAGACCCAGACCAAGACCCTTGGTGCCCAGACCAAGACCAAGACCCGACGTGCCGAGACCGAGACACAGACCGAGACCCGACGTGCTGAGACCGAGACCCGGACCAAGACCAAGACCCGACGTGCCGAGACCGAGACCCAGACCAAGACCCGACATGCCGAGATCGAGACCCAGACCAATATACGACGTGCCGAGGCTGAGCCCGAGACCCAGACCAAGACCCTTGGTGCCCAGACCGAGACCAAGACCCGACGTGCCGAGACCGAGACACAGACCGAGACCCGACGTGCTGAGACAGAGACCCGGACCAAGACCAAGACCCGACGTGCCGAGACCGAGACTCGGACCAAGACCAAGACCCGACGTGCCGAGGCTGAGCCCAAGACCCAGACCAAGACCAAGACCCGATGTGCTGAGGCTGAGCTCAAGACCCAGACCAAGACCTGACGTGCAGAGACCCCGACCCAGGCCAAGACCCGACGTGCCGAGACCCAGACCCAGACCAAGACCCTTGGTGCCCAGACCCAGACCAAGACCCGACGTGCCGAGACCGAGACACAGACCGAGACCCGACGTGCTGAGACCGAGACCCGGACCAAGACCAAGACCCGACGTGCCGAGACCGAGACCCAGACCAAGACCCGACGTGCCGAGATCGAGACCCAGACCAATATACGACGTGCCGAGGCTGAGCCCGAGACCCAGACCAAGACCCTTGGTGCCCAGACCCAGACCAAGACCCGACGTGCCGAGACCGAGACACAGACCGAGACCTGACGTGCTGAGACCGAGACCCGGACCAAGACCAAGACCCGACGTGCCGAGACCGAGTCCCGAACCCAGATCAAGACCCGACGCGCCGAGACCGAGACCCAGACCAAGACCCGACGTGCCGAGACCGAGACCCAGACCAAGACCCGACGTGCCGAGACCGAGACCCAGACCAAGACCCGACGTGCTGAGATCGAGACCCAGACCAATATACGACGTGCCGAGGCTGAGCCCGAGACCCAGACCAAGACCCTTGGTGCCCAGACCCAGACCAAGACCCGACGTGCCGAGACCGAGACACAGACCGAGACTCGACGTGCTGAGACCGAGACCCGGACCAAGACCAAGACCCGACGTGCCGAGACTGAGACCCAGACCAAGACCCGATGCACCGAGACCGAGACCCAGACAAAGACCTGACATGCCGAGACCAAGACCCCGACCAAGACCCGACGTGCCGGGACCGAGACCCAGACCGAGACCCAGACCAAGACCCGACGTGCCGAGACCCAGACCCAGACCAAGACCCGACGTGCTGAGACCGAGACCCGGACCAATCCCCAACGTGCTGAGACCGAGACCCAGACAAAGACCTGACATGCCGAGACCAAGACCCCGACCAAGACCCGACGTGCCGGGACCGAGACTCAGACCAATACCCGACGTGCCGAGATCGAGACCCAGACCAAGACCCGACATGCCGAGATCGAGACCCAGACCAATACCCGACGTGCCGAGGCTGAGCCCGAGACTCGGACCAAGACCTGACATGCCGAGACCCCGACCCAGACCAAGACCCGACGTGCCGAGACCAAGACCCGACATGCCGAGGCTGAGACCGAGACCTGGACCAAGACCCGACGTGCTGAGACCGAGACCCAGACCAAGACCCGACGTGCTGAGACAGAGACCCAGACAAAGACCCGACGTGCCAAGACCGAGAGCCAGACCAAGACCCGACGTGCCGAGACCGAGACCCAGACCTAGATCAAGCCCCGACGTGCCGAGACCGAGACCCAGACCAAGACCCGACGTGCTGAGACCGAGACCCAGACCAAGACCCGACGTGCCGAGACCGAGACCCAGACCGAGACCCAGACCAAGACCCGACGTGCCGAGACTGAGACCCAGACCAAGACCCGACGTGCTGAGACCGAGACCCGGACCAAAACCCGACGTGCTGAGACCGAGACCCAGACAAAGACCTGACATGCCGAGACCCAGACCCTGACCAAGACTCGACGTGCCGAGACTGAGACCGGGACCAAGACCCGACGTGCTGAGGCTGAGACCGAGACCCGGACCAAAACCCGACGTGCCGGGACCGAGACTCAGACCAAGATCCGACGTGCCGTGACCGAGACCCGGACCAAGACCCGATGTGCCGAGACCGAGACCCGGACCAAGACCCGACGTGCCGAGACCGAGACCCAGACCAAATCCCGACGTGCCGAGACCGAGACCCAGACCAATACCCAACGTGCCGAGGCTGAGCCCGAGACCCAGACCAAGACCTGACGTGCCGAGACCCCGACCCAGACCAAGACCCGACGTGCCGAGGCTGAGACCGAGACCTGGACTAAGACCCGACGTTGTGAGACCCAGACCCAGACCAAGACCCGACGTGCTTAGACTGAGACCCAGACAAAGACCCGACGTGCCCAGACCCAGACCAAGACCCGACATGCCGAGACCCAGACCCAGACCAAGATCCGACGTGCCGAGATCGAGACCAATACCCGACGTGCCGAGACCCAGACCCAGACCAAGACTCGACGTGCCAAGATTGAGACTCAGACCAAGACCCAATGTGCCGAGACCCAGACCCAGACCAAGACCCGACGTGCTGAGACCGAGACCCAGACCAAGACCCGACGTGCTGAGACCGAGACCAAGACCCGACGTGCCGAGACCCAGACCCAGACCAAGACCCGACGTGCTGAGACCGAGACCCGGACCAAGACCTGACGTGCCGAGGCTGAGACCCAGACCCAGACCAAGACCCGACGTGCCGAGACCGAGACCCAGACCAATACCCGATGTGCCGAGATCGAGACCCAGACCAAGACCCGACGTGCCGAGACCGAGACCCAGACCAAGACCCGATGTGCCGAGATCGAGACCCAGACCAAGACCCGACGTGCCAAGATCAAGACCAATACCCGACGTGCCGAGACCCAGACCCAGACCAAGACCCGACGTGCCAAGATCGAGACTCAGACCAAGACCCAACGTGCCGAGACCCAGACCCAGACCAAGACCCGACGTGCTGAGTCCAAGACCCAGACCAAGACCCGACGTGCTGAGACCGAGACCATGACCTGACGTGCCGTGGCTGAGACCGAGACCCAGACCAAGACCCGACGTGCCGAGACCGAGACCCAGACCCAGACCCGACGTGCCGAGACCGAGACCCAGACCAAGACCCGACGTGTCGAGATCAAGACCCAGACCAAGACCCGACGTGCCGAGACCGAGACTCAGACCAAGACCCGACGTGCTGAGACCGAGAACCGGACCAAGACCTGACATGCCGAGGCTGAGACCGAGACCCAGACCAAGACCCGACGTGCCGAGACCGAGACCCAGACCAAGACCCGACGTGCCGAGACCGAGACCCAGACCAAGACCCGACGTGTCGAGATCAAGACCCAGACCAAGACCCGACGTGCCGAGACCGAGACCCAGACCAAGACCTGACGTGCCGAGGCTGAGACCCAGACCCAGACCAAGACCCGATGTGCCGAGACCGAGACCCAGACCAAGACCCGACGTGGTGAGACCCAGACCAAGACTAAGCCCTTAAAATGTGGCCTCGAGATCGGTCTCGAGACTCCATCTCTGGTACAGTTTAGCTCAAAATCTATAATCAGTCCCCCTCCCTTTGCCAGATGGACAGTTTAGCTCAAAATCTAAAATCAGCCCCCCTCCCTTTGCCAGATGGACAGTTTAGCTCAAAATCTAAAATCAGCCCCCCTCCCTTTGCCAGATGGACAGTTTATAAAGAAGGGCAAATCAGGGGAGTACATATAGTTGACTATAAAACCACACTTTTTTGCTACCCGAAACTTTGTTGTCCAGACTGATTTGTCTATAACAGTGGTTCTCAATTCTGCCCCTCGAGATCCGGACCAGTTCAGGTTGATACTCAGGTTCTAATGTAGTTTAATTGAAGCTGCTGAGAGGCAATTAACTAATGTAGAACCTGCTTGGAATAAAGACCAGGACTGGAATGGATCTCAAGGGCCATGATTGAATACCACTGATCTATGAGTTTAAAATCAAAACCTTTGTTGAAAGGAGACTTTTCTTTTATTTGAACCGGCAACGTCCAGGCTATAGGGCACATCCTGCACTTCATGCGGAGTGCCTTTACTGGATGCACCACTCTTACGCCTTTTAATGTGGTTATGGTTGCAGTCAGAACTCCACACAATCCCTAACCTCAACAGGGACCAGTACCAACTGATAGACACGAAAAAAGAATCGACTATAAATCAACAATTCTGCTAGTGTTTTTTTTCCTATGTTTTTCACAGTCTCCCACCATTGTTGTTGTTTTTCCTAAAAGGGGATTTCCAGGGCCAAATCTTTTCAGCCTAGGTCTATAAAACCATAAATGGTCTTGATAAAGTTAAGCCAAGACTACTCCATGTTCAGAACAGAGAGAAGAATAAGAGGATAGAAATGGACACTGAGTAAAAGTGTGTGTAGAACAGAAGGTAGGAAGCACTTTTTACACAGAGTTATACCTGCATGAAATAGCCTGCCAGGTGAAGTAGCAGGATCTAAAACACTGGGAACATTTAAAAACAGATGAGATTCTGTGGTTTTAAATGAGTTCCCCCCAGTAGGGGAGAAAATGGCCTTTTTCTCGTTCCCAAATTTTTCTCATTCTTCTTGTATATGCATATAGAAAACCAGCAGTGTCTGTGTTCTCCCCTCAGTCATCACCACGGCGACAGCCAGTCTGACCTGGAAAGCTGTATGCACCCTGGAGGTCTGCCTTCCAAACCTGGAAGCATCAATTAGGAATTTTGTTCACATAACTCAGTTTATGAAAGTTTGAAGGGTACCAATTTTACCTGATTCCACTTTCTCAAATTGCTGTGAAGCTCTCAGCAGTCGCCCCCCCACCCTTTTCAACCCCCCCCCCCCCCCCCCCCCACCCCCCCTCGGGCTCATTTGCTGGCACAGCGACATTTCAGAAATGCTGGTCTATATTTCTGTGCTGGTTCTGGATGTAGTGCGCAACAGGAAAAGTTACAAATTATTGCTAGTGACAGGAAACAATTAGGTAACAGTTGGTGCCACGAGCCTGGGGAAAAACTTTGCAAACCTTTTGCTTTTTCAGTGCTGTATGTCATGCAAAGCACTTGTTGTTTGAGTAATCTGAATTTACACAACCAACTTTATATCAAGGAACAGCTCTGAAAAATAAACAACAAAATTGTGTTCTCGTCATTACATTTTAAACCTTTTCTCAGAACACTATGGATTAATACTATAGCGGCATTTTGTTTGGTTTTAGCAGTGTTTTACAAGTAAGGACAAGTATCTGTTTGTGGGCTTTTGCTAAATAAATGTAAACTTGGAGCATTATATATGACTGATATAATGTGTTGGTTTAAAAAATGATTCCAGGCATCATATGATATACATGGTACTTTATTTCTTAATAAGGGGATTTAGAAATGAACTTGTTCAGGTAGTAATTCAGATAGCGTGCTTGTTACAGTGATGTCAGATCAGCATGTATAATGTATAATTATGTAAAGCTCATGATAGACAGGAGTTGCGATGAATCTGTTCTACTGTAAAAGTTAAAGTGAATGTAGACGTGATATAAATCACACACTGCGTTATTTTTTGATTTCTAAATACATTTAAGCAGCTGTTATGTATTAACTATACACATGTAGCTACCATGACTTGTTTGAAGTAAAATTAAGGGTTAAGTTCTATGTTTTGGTTTATATATATATATATATATATTTATATATACAGCAGACCCCCGTTAATCCGTGCAGATTAAATTTATCCGAAATTGATAAAATATAATGTCCAAACAGTGGTCAAAATATATTCTGTACATAATCAGCGTTGTTCAGAGGCAGAGAGAGCTGGTTTAAAAAAGTCACTGATTTTGCTGAGTCTTTGTCATAACTGCTCTTCATATTCAGCTGCCAGGCTAAGAGAGTCTTAAGTTTGCTTTCTGCTCACTTGTCACTGGTTTCAGTAACTACAATACAGTACTGTCCATTGGCTTATGCTATACTTTACTAAATTGAATTGAATTAATTCAATTATGACCATCTTCGCATAGCTTCCGCACTAATAAAGCGCGTGAATACCCACTTCCGCATAGATCCGATGATTTCTGCACTAATACATTTTGATAATGTACTGTATTCAACTGCACAGATTATCGAAACACAAATTATTGAAACACGGATTAACGGGAGTCTACTGTATATTGTTTTTTAGACTGGAAGTCTTATGTGTTTGCAACATATTATTTTAAAGCAGCATTATGACTACTGTATACAGCAACTGACATGTCTACAAATAAACAGTGGTTTATAAGGGGAAACTCCAAGGTAAAACCAAAACTTATTCTAGGTTTGACATAAACACAGAATCTGACAGATATGTCTGCATTTTTGAGGACTAAGGAGAAGTAGGGTTTCTGTCATGCCATAAACCCTTTAAAGAAACAATAGAAGGTTTGGTCACGATAATGAACAGAAACATGAGTGGTACATGCACATTATGCTTCAGAAATGTCTTTCTGTATCGGTAATGTTATCTCATACCTCCCCTATGGAACCAGCAATCTCAACAGCACACAATTAGGAGCCTGCCTTCCACAGGAAGCTTCTGTATAATTCAAACCGTGTGCAGCTGAGTATGGTCTTGGTATGCTAAACGCTGAAAAAATTCAAACCGTGTGCAGCTCAGTATTGTCTTGGTATGTTAACGCTGAAGTAATTCAAACCGTGTGCAGCTCAGTATTGTCTTGGTATGCTAAACACTGAAGATTAGAAATCAATTGCAGTTTTAATTGTCATGTGAAACTTGCCTCTATAAGGTTGTGCTGTTCTTATAGTGCAGTTTATTTCATTGATCTAAACAGCGTTGGATCACTAATTTTATGAATTACAACAGGGATCTTTGTGCTGTTTATGAAAATGTAACGATGGCATTTAGATCTGCAGCAGATGAGACCTGTTTGTATGATTTTAGATCTTCTTGTAATGGATTACACAGTTTTGACCTACATTTTACTTTACATTTCTTAAAGTATTTCTTCATAACAAACAAAGTATTGATTTCTTACCTCCAATATGAACAAACCTCCAATAATTCTCATAATTCTCATAATTCTCATAATTCTCATAATTCTCATAATTCTTCAGATTTAATTGGGTGAACTGGTCTTATCTACAGACCTTGTCTGGATGTTGCAATGATGAGTACAGAAGTCAAAGGGGGTGCCAGCTTGACTGCATTACATACGCACTGTAGATTGTTCACTGCTTGTGGAAAACAAGATGTTAAAACATATGCTTAAAACAAAAAGACAGTTCAGATACTGGCAAACACATACCAGCTCTCCAAATACAGTGGTGCCATCTCTCCAAATACAGTGGTTACAAGCAAACACATACCAGCTCTCCAGCTTGCTATTCTAACAATAAACCTGCTGTGGGACTTCCTTTCTGCCTTTTTAATTTGATAGCAGCTTGTTGTTTTTCAATGCCCCTGTCCCACATCTAGTAATTACTGCAGTAAAACCCTTTCATTTGAGGGACCCACAATTATCTTGCTTGAAAACAGAAAGAATGCATCCAGCTAGAAAGAGCAGGTATTAAGCTGCTTTGAACAATTATACTGATTCGTAAAAAAAGAAAATAACTCTTAGAAGCCTTACGTAGCAAACCAGGATTTAATAACAGCTTTATTACGAAATGATCACTAAACCAGCATGTGTGGTCTTTTCTGAAGGCTTAAAATAGTTGCTACTAGTAAATAATATGTGTGATTTGACAAAAAAAAAAGGATCCGGTAAGCATAATTATTTTTTTAAAAGACTGTAACAGGGGGAAGTGTTACGTGTGTGGGTCTTCACTGAATAATAATGAAGCAGACACAGAGCATTGGGTGCTGACACGCCGCACAGGGGCGCAGATTTAATTCAAAACAAGTGCTGCCACTAGGGTACCAGCAATAGAAGCCCTAGTGTCAGATTTAATAAAGAAAACAAACAAAACAAAGCTAAAAATAAAAGTTTGCCACACAAGGTGAGTGATAGCCTCAGTAAAGAGACGTCCCACTCCAGGAACCTACTGCACTATGCAAACCCTCTGTAAACTACAGTCTGTAGCGTATCTGCCCGTCACATAACCACCCTACCCGTTTACCCGCCATGATCAATCACTTCAGCAAAATTAGTTTATTACTGAACAGAGAGGATTAGTTCAGAGATTGTAGATCCACCAGAGTTTTACTGCCGTCCCTTTTATTTGCAGTGCCAGCAATAAAGTCGCTGACTAGGTGAGTGTCTTTTATTTATTAGCCACAAACAACTGTAGCTGGCTTCCAGTCTCACACTGTAGGCAGGTACTGTTTCTCACTCAAAAAACTGACACACACTTTTTTAACGGCTCCTCCTCCATCCTTCACACGGAGCCGTGCAATCTAACTAACCCCATTCACTCCCGGCTGCACATACACACTCACATGCATACCAGTTTATCAATACACACAATGCGTACAACACATAACAACTATAATGGTATTTAAAACAGGATTCATTGTTCCGCCTTTTTACATATCCGCCCTTACTCTGGTCCAATGGCAGGCGGATATGCGATGGATTACTGTATTTGGGATCAACATCCCTTAAACTAACCTACTGCTGTTGCTCCTGAAGTCCCGGCCTCCCAGTGACTCCCGGTCATTGTGACGGTCATGGCTGGGCAGAGCCTTCACAGGCACCGTCTTGCAATTGAAGGGTTCCGTAGTTGTTAATCCTGTGGAATGGACACTCTCCTCCTCAATGTCAACATGGCGGTGCAGTTGCCTCGAGCTGTGGTGCAGATGCTTTTTAGCTCCCCGACCACACCCCCCAACCAATCCGGACCTCCTGATCAGCTCAGCGCTGGACGAGCCAAACTGCTCAATTGGTTGCCCAGCAATACGTCTCCTGTTCTGAGTCCCAGCTGCACATGTTTGCACACAAACCAACGACAGGGCCCTCCCTGTCACACAGACCAAAACTTTTTAAAAGTTCTATTTTCAGTTCTAGCGATTCCCCCACCTGGCCATAAACTGTATTTGCCAGAATTAGCAACCTTACTCCTAGGGGGAATAAAGAAGTGCCATGGCTTCACTACTGTCAGTAAATAGGTCGGGACCATGCTAAGCCATTGGCTGAGTTCAGAGGGGACCACCGTCACAAAGCACAGAGGGTTCTGTGGAGGCCATGCACTCCGTCTGAATGGAGAAAGACTCTCTGAAGTGCTTAATGCAATTTGTGTTTGTACTGAAAAAATGCATCACCATGGTTTTACTGTATCCTCCTGAGTATTTAGGTCCATATCATTGAAAAACTCTGTACACTACTGTTGACACAAGATCTCAAGCATAATTCAAATTTTTGGGTAGCACACAGACAAAAAAAAAACCTCCCTAGGAACTAATTCTGAATTAGCTGTTTGGCCAAAATGATTTGGAACAGGAACTGGGATATCCATGTCGGACTGAAGGCCGGATCTGGGGCATTCCTTGTGTTAACAGAGTTTTTTGTTTTCCATTCAATTAGGTCAGGTATCATACTCGGCTCCAAAGTAAACTGGTTTGAAAAGAAAACTCTTTAGTATCATTTCCCCTTCATTATAAAGTGCTTTGTGCTGGGCCTTAATGGACAAATAACCGATTGGAAGATCTGGGGTCTTAGTAATTATTTTTTGAAAGGGAACACTCAATGTTTGAGTTTCTAAAAGACTTGGCACTGTCAACTGGGTGTATCCACAAAGGCTTGTGAAATCCGTTCTTTATAGAGCTTTACTATTGGAATTCAGAACCCTGATGGGGATTCATTGTGAATATGTGATGATAAACTGGTTAGAAATGTATTAGGTAAAGGGTTTTCAGGCAATAATGAATGATTCTCAGCAGCTGCATTGCTTTTTTGGAGGAAACTGGAGAGACATCTTAAAGTGACATTTAAAGTGGAGATATCAAAATCACAAGCCAAGTTTCAAGAAACCATTGGGGCAACCTTGATCCTCACCGCCTTTACTGTTGTGCCTATTTGCTTTGTGCTGGCCAAGGAACTGATATGCTGATATGAAACTCCCCACCCCTTCAGTTATGGGGATGCTTTACAATTATTTAAAGGAACAGCTTCTGTACATAACTTACCCTGTTAGTTACCGTGCTTCCCAACCTTTTCCAAAGTGGGGACCAGCTTAGTGTTTAGGGATTTCCCCATGCACCACTCCCACCAGTGTCGGACCATACAAGTGCAATCTTTAAAATGGGAACTTGTTTTTTGGGTACAGTGGCATTGTATTTGCAGCACATAGTTACATTATAGCAGAAATTGATTCATTTTAGACAGAAAAAACGTTACATAATGAATGGAATGACAGTTAGGGTGCTGTGATGAGACACATTTCATGTTGGGTACTTTATAAGATGAAGTTTAACAATATGGGCAAATAGAAATAGATTGATGCAGGACCACCTGGGACTACTATCTTTTTTTAAAAGAGAAAAACATTATTATTACTATTATTATTATTATTATTATTATTATTATTATTATTATTATTATTATTATTTTTATAATTCAATGGTACTTTCTGATTGATGAAGTTCTGTAGGTCATAAGGTAATGAAAAGAGCACTACTGCCTGATACACTTGATTTGGTGTGAGTCATGGTAATCACTCCACACTCTAGATAAGCCATTCTGGAGAGCAGGCATCCCTGGAAGATGTCTTTCAGCACCTGGGGACTGGCATTGAGTCTGTACTTTGGCAGCAGGTTGCTCACACGGTGTAGAGTTTTGAAAGCTATGCGGAAAGCACCTGTTTTGTTTCAGCACCTTGCTATGTCGTGAAATCTTAAATGTTTCAGTAATTTATAGGAGCTGCTCCTTGATAATAATACATTCACAAAATGTAAAGTACTTTTAATCCCAACTTTTGGGTCATTTTTATTCTTTTTCTTGAGAAGGCCTGCAGGTTGTTTAAGGGTCTGCTCAGTTTACTGGAGGTAGTTGAATTCCAGTTAAAATCAGGGGGGACAGGACAGTGTGCATCAACCCTGTACATCATTACTGGAGGTAGTTTAATTCCAGTTCAAATCGGGGGGGTGGGAATGTGCATAATGCGCTGCATCAACCCTGTGCATCAAAACCAGTTCATTTCTTTATTTCTAGCAGGTGATTCTCCTTTTCTTTTCCTGAATCGCTGCACAAAGCCAAGACTCCCGTACTGTCTGTAGATTGTTAGACACAACCTTTTAAAAGCTTAACTTGCTGGCTTAACCACGCTCGACTGAGCAGATCCTGGTCCTGATCTGGTAAAGACAAAAACCTATTTGTGCAAATACAGACCAATAGAATACAATGTTACTTTAGGAGCCAGCTTCTCACCAAGCATGCTTTCACTTTCTATAGGGTTATGTCATTCTGAGAACCAAATTACAATACTATGCTGCAAGTGATTTGTTTCCACAATTCACATTGTTGTAAAGATTAGTCTAGAGCAGGGGTGCCCAATCCTGGTCCTGGAGGGCCGGTGTCCTCCTGGCTTTTGTTCCAACTGCCCCCTAAATTACTTAATTGGACCAATCAAGCACTTATTAAAAGCTTAATTGGTCCAATTAAGTAATTTAGTGTACAGTTGGAACAAAAACCAGGAGGGACACCGGCCCTCCAGGACCAGGATTGGGCAACCCTGGTCTAGAGCCTGACTTGAAATTAAAGTCCAGTTTTCATTTTTCAAAATTATGTCAAACCTTACTTTTCAAGATTTATTTAAAACATGTGTGTGTGTGTGTCTGTTTTTGTGTGTGTGTGTGTGTGTGTGTGTGTGTGTGTGTACATGTGTGTGTGTGTGCATTTGTGTGTGTGTGTGTGTGTGTGTGCGTATACGAATGTGTGTGTGTGTGTGTGTGTGTGTGTGTGTGTGTCTGTTTGTGTTTGGAGCAAACTCAAGCCTTCTCTGCCTGGTTCTCATTTGCTAGCCTGGGGATACGTGAGGACAGAGAAAATGAAGATAAACAATGAAAGCAGACTTGCATGATAGCAAATGCCTGAGTCGGTTACTCATTAATTAGAGTTCTAGAGAGAGAGAGTGAAGTATAGAGCAGGTGATGCACCTGCAGTTAGGGTGGGAGACGAACACCTTTCTGTTGCAATCAAATAATAACCTCAACTGTAAATGCTGCAGGCATCAGAATTCAAAGAACATTGGACAATAGGCAAACTAGGAACTAGACCTTAGACAAAACAGCTGCAGTGAACTGACACTAGCACAGCACCCAGTCCTGGTTCTTGACTGTACAAAACCACACAGGTCCTCTGGTTTTTTAACCTTGAGTTTAAACTCATAACAGAATCTACAGCAAATTTTGAAAATGAAATTAACTTGGATTTATTCTAAAACAACTTTACAGATCACATCATTGTTTGAACATCCTTCTAGTCTCAATTGAATAACCTCTGGAAAGAATAAAATAAATATCACACTAGATTTAGCTCTCTCATTCTTCTCACAGGAGGCTGTGTGGTCCAGTGGTTAAAGAAAAAGGCTTGTAACCAGCAAGTCATCGGTTCAAATCCCACCTCAGCCATTGACTCATTGTGTGACCCTGAGCAAGTCACTTAACCTCCTTGAGCTCCGTCTTTCGGGTGAGACGTAGTTGTAAGTGACTCTGCAGCTGATGCATAGTTCAAACACCCTAGTCTCTGTAAGTCGCCTTGGATAAAGGCGTCTGCTAAATAAACAAATAATAATAATAATTCCTAGCATACAGCATTCTAGGGAAACATTTAATTTCACAAATATGCACACTGTACAATCAGAATAATCATCCATCCCATGAAACAAGACTTTTACAGCTCTGTAATGTATAGGAATACTGCTTTGTGAATTCAGTGACTGACTGTGCAGTGCTCAAAGAAAATTGTCACACTGCCAGACGGTGTGACTTGACAAGACTGGCCAAGAAGCCTGTTGCCTGCTTGATGTCTAGATGGGCAGTTAAATAATGTGGCACCTGATTTGCTGTGCACTTGTACAAATGCCTTTCTATTTGGTTACTGTAAAGGAGGGGAGTGGGCGGCAGGCTTAGGCCAGGATTACTCAGCATGAAGTAAGGAGGGGAGCCCTTAACTAGGCACAGCTGCGATTGAACATTCCCGGCACCAGCTTCCCGGCCTCAGGATCAAATCTGTTTGTTGTCGCTGGATTTCCGTTGGTTAAATGAAATACAAGGCTGTGCTATCCAGCAGAAGAAAGTCATTACTGTAAGGGGTTTGGTGAGTTCACTAAAAGCATTTCCTATTTGCATGGGGCGGGGGGGGGGGGGGGGGGGGGCTCTTACACCCAGACCCCTCAGCCAGCTGTAGGCCTGATCCACTGTCCTGCTACACTAATGGAATTTGATGGATTATGGGAACCAGACGCTGAAAGTTAGTCACTTCTCACAGATACTATAGGTTACAATCTTGAACTCTTGAAAACTAACCCTTTTTGTATTTAAAGGGAAAACCTTTTTTTGTACTTTTGATAGATTAAGGTGTACATTAAGCCATGTTTGTTTTGTGGTACTAGGCCCTTTCCCATGGTATTCTCCATATTTGAAGGAGGGTTTTAGACTATGAAAGTGAGCGGTAATGTTGAAAACATGATATTTTCCAAGTTTTTAGGACCAGGCTCAATGTGTATGTGAAGGCTTTGTTCTAAGAGAGGAGTTGTGGCCCTCAGGGTTGTACACATACCTTTAAGGTCATAGGCGGTTGTGGCAAAGTGCCCCCCCTGTGTGTGTTATATGTTACGTGTTGTGTGTAAATGTTGGTGTATAGGCATTGGTACACGGGATATAAGCGGTCTGTGTTTCACGTGTGTGTAAATTGTATATTTGTATTTAGGCACGGGGATGGCACATCACATCACGTGCAAGTAAAAAGTAATATGTGAGCACGGGGAATTGCACTTTAATTAATTCACGTGCAGTTGTACCGAGATTCCAATTGAATGATTGACTAGCAATCGAATCTCGGCACAACTGCATAAAAGCTGCATGTTTTCACTCACTGGGGGTTGGTGTTCGGTGAGTGGAGAACGGGTTAGGAGACGGAGGGTATTATAAAGTAAAAGTAAAGTAAAATCGTAAAGATAAGTGTTTTCACTCACCGTGTTTGTTCGTCTGTCCTGCACCGTCTGTTTAGTGGTTAGTCGTTTTGTATGTCTGTTTATTTTGGCGCAAGTGCCGTGTCCTGTTTTTTGTGTTTTGTTACAAACGTTTATTTTCTGTCTGTTTATTCATTAAATGCTGAGCGAAAGCATTCGCTCAGCTCCACCAAACTCCACATCTCTCTGTCGTTTGTGTTCCTGTCTTCTGGTCTGACGTCACCCACTCAGCCATTCTTGTCACACGTGGTGTCAGAACCGGGACAACAGCGCCTCCAGGGCTCAGGCCAGAGCGGGAACCGCAGTTTTTTTTTGTGGAAAAGTAAATAAAAAAAAAAATAAAAAAAAAAAAATAATAAAAAAAAATGGAAGGCTGGAACTGGAGAGACGGCTGCAGTGAGCTGGAGGATCTCCTCGGCAGGTTGGAGGACCAAGGTTGGTGCCTTGCCTGCGGGGTGTATGGGCACACGGTGGCTGTCTGCCCCTTCCAGGAAGAGAAGGAGGAACCAGCCCAAAGGAGGAAGGTGAGCAGAAGGAGGCAGAGAGGGGGAAAAATGAGGAGGAAGCAGAGGGAGCCAAGGTGGTGCACCATGTGCATTGCATATGGGCATGAGGACGAGGACTGCCCAGAGCAGGAGCCAGGGGAGGAGGAGCCCGAACGTCCTGCGCCTGAGTGGGAGGAGCCCGAACGTCCTGCGCCTGAGTGGGAGGAGCCCGAACGTCCTGCGCCTGAGTGGGAGGAGCCCGAACGTCCTGCGCCTGAGTGGGAGGAGCCCGAACGTCCTGCGCCTGAGTGGGAGGAGCCCGAACGTCCACAGCCCGAGTGGGAGGAGCCCGAACGTCCACAGCCCAAGAGGGAGGAGTCGGTGCGTCCACGGCCCAAGAGGGAGGAGTCGGTGCGTCCACGGCCCAAGAGGGAGGAGTCGGTGCGTCCACGGCCCAAAAGGGAGGAGTCGGTGCGTCCACGGCCCGAGAGGGAGGAGTCGGTGCGTCCACGGCCCGAGAGGGAGGAGTCGGTGCGTCCACGGCCCGAGAGGGAGGAGTCGGTGCGTCCTGTGTCCGGAGGGGAGGAGCTGAAGGCCCAAACCCCTATTTTTTTTTGGGAGGGACGAGGGCGTGAAGCTCAGGCTCCACAGCAGCCGCTGTTTTTGCTGCTGAAGGGAGCCCAGCGGAGACGCCCGCCACCAGCTCTACCCCCGCTGTCGGAGGAGCCGGCAGCGCCACCAGCCCTACCCCCGCTGTCGGAGGAGCCGGCAGCGCCTCCACCACCACCCGAGGGAGAGGAGCAGGAGCTGCCTCTGCCTCCACCACCACCCGAGGGAGAGGAGCAGGAGCTGCCTCTGCCTCCACCACCACCCGAGGGAGAGGAGCAGGAGCTGCCTCTGCCTCCACCACCCGAGGGAGAGGAGCAGGAGCTGCCTCTGCCTCCACCACCTGAGGGAGAGGAGCAGGAGCTGCCTCTGCCTCCACCACCTGAGGGAGAGGAGCAGCAGCTGCCTCTGCCTCCACCGCCACCACCACCGCAAGGAGCAGAGGAGCAGGAGCTGCCTCTGCCTCCACCACCGCCAGGAGCAGAGGAGCTGGAGCTGCCTCTGCCTCCACCACCACCACCGCAAGGAGCAGAGGAGCAGGAGCTGCCGCTGCCTCCGCCACCACCACCGCAAGGAGCAGAGGAGCAGGAGCTGCCTCTGCCTCCACCATCTCCAGGAGCAGAGGAGCAGGAGCTGCCTCTGCCTCCGCCACCACCACCGCAAGGAGCAGAGGAGCTGGAGCTGCCTCTGCCTCCACCACCGCCAGGAGCAGAGGAGCTGGAGCTGCCTCTGCCTCCACCACCGCCAGGAGCAGAGGAGCTGGAGCTGCCTCTGCTGCCCGTACCTCCGCAGGGAGTACGGTGGCCGGAGCCCCAGAAAGGGGAGCTGCCGGCCACGAAGAAGGGGGAGGAGGTCTGGAGACCACTTTCCCCAGCAGCAGTTTCGCTGCAGGAGTTCTTGTGGCCGGAGCCCCACAGGAGGGAGCTGCCGGCTATGAAGAAGGGGGAGGTCGGGGGACCACCTGCCCCCGCAGCTTTTTCGCTGCAGGACGGGACCAGCATGCTGTCAGCCGTGCCACTACCGGCAGGGGAGCTGACAGCATTTCCAGCCATGGGCCCACTGAAGCCTCCCTTCCCAGCCCGAGACTTTTGCCTGGACTGCTGGGTATTTAAGGGGGGAGGTGGCCGTTGAGGCCATGTGTGCGTTGCACAAGGGGGGGTATATGTGGCAAAGTGCCCCCCCTGTGTGTGTTATATGTTACGTGTTGTGTGTAAATGTTGGTGTATAGGCATTGGTACACGGGATATAAGCGGTCTGTGTTTCACGTGTGTGTAAATTGTATATTTGTATTTAGGCACGGGGATGGCACATCACATCACGTGCAAGTAAAAAGTAATATGTGAGCACGGGGAATTGCACTTTAATTAATTCACGTGCAGTTGTACCGAGATTCCAATTGAATGATTGACTAGCAATCGAATCTCGGCACAACTGCATAAAAGCTGCATGTTTTCACTCACTGGGGGTTGGTGTTCGGTGAGTGGAGAACGGGTTAGGAGACGGAGGGTATTATAAAGTAAAAGTAAAGTAAAATCGTAAAGATAAGTGTTTTCACTCACCGTGTTTGTTCGTCTGTCCTGCACCGTCTGTTTAGTGGTTAGTCGTTTTGTATGTCTGTTTATTTTGGCGCAAGTGCCGTGTCCTGTTTTTTGTGTTTTGTTACAAACGTTTATTTTCTGTCTGTTTATTCATTAAATGCTGAGCGAAAGCATTCGCTCAGCTCCACCAAACTCCACATCTCTCTGTCGTTTGTGTTCCTGTCTTCTGGTCTGACGTCACCCACTCAGCCATTCTTGTCACAGCGGTTCAATTATTTTTTGTTTTTTGGAAGAAGCTGGACATCCTCCCAGCAAGGTAATGCCATTACAAACCCTCACACCGTGATATGTGCCAGAGGTTTGCTTTTTAATGCTTTATTTCTCATTGCTGAGATTCTGCATTGCTGTGATTCTGCATTGCTGTGATTCTGCAGTACTCCTTTTTTAATAGCATCATGCTATTCAGTTTTAGACATGGTTTCTAGCCCTTAGAGGATACTTGGGTAATACTTGTGGACCACCATAAAGAAGGCGACTGCTGTTGTAAAGGTAATACAATGTAATAGAAATCAAATGGGGATGGAGGTACAGGTACTGAAGCCACTGTAAAACATTACCAGCTATACGAGCTGTACAAAATCATTGCAGACACTTTCCTTTGGTCTATGGCATTTAGTACACATTCTGCTAGTCTTCAGAAATAAAAAAGCAATTATTAGTGTGACTTGAGAGCTGTGGTTTACCTGCTTGGTACAGGAAAAGAAAATGTCCTAGTGATTACAGGTAGAAGAAAGGGAAACCAAGTATACTGTATTTGACAAGTAGTGTTGTTGTATTTTGTATGTGTAAATGCGTATGTTTGTGCATGTGTATGTTTTTCGAAAATCACTCAATTTATCCACGCTTGCTGTAAACCTTACTTCCTCAATTCTAAAGAATGCTGTGTTGCAAGATCTGCACCTCACTTGTTTTCCTATTCTAATGTGATGTGAGTTTTACTCTTTCAAAATGTTGAAAGTACAGTGCAAGGTATGAACTCTTTCAGCACTATATCTCCCAGGGATGCGCCATATCTGGATGTAAGTAGATCATTTTACAGCAGGGGGAAGCACCTGGGATTGGATCCACCAGCTCTCCATGATTGTCTTGAGATTACCCCTCAAGATAGGTGAGTGATGGAATCCAGAGCGATCACCTGTGCTGTAAAATGCTCTAATAAAACTCAGCAGAGTATAGATTGATCAAACAAACAATTCAGGAACTTAGAACTAATATAACCAAATAAACAGAATCAGCATTTCATATGGGCAACCAAGTTATACAAAAAGAATACAGGTGCACACCCAAAGGTGGGCCCAGTTAACCCAGTTACTTGTCTTGTTCTGCAGTGTTGAAAGAGAAACACCATATGACGTGGTTTATTTCGATGAGGTCTTACTAATACATTGTAAAGATTTAACATTACTTCCCTTGATTTACATTCAACACTTTTCACAATATATCCAAGCATCTTGTTGGCCTTTTTATAGCTTCCCCACATTGTCTAGATGAAGACATTTCTGAGTCAACATAAACTCCTAGGTCTTTTTCATAGATTCCTTCTTCAATTTCAGTATCTCCCATATGACATATATACATTTTTATTGCCTGCGTGCAGTACCTTACACTTTTCACTATTAAATGTAATTTGCCATGTGTCTGCCCGGTTCTGAATGCTGTCTAGATCATTTGAATGACCTTTGCTGCTGCAACAGTGTTTGCCACTCCTCCTATTTTTGTGTTGTCTGCAAATTTAATAAGTTTGCTTATTATACCAGAATCTAAATCATTAATGTAGATTAGGAATAGCAGAGGACCTAATACTGATCTCTGTGGTACACCACTGGTTACCTCGCTCCATTTTGAGGTTTCTCCTCTAATCAGTACTTTCTGTTTTCTACATGTTAACCACTCCCTAATCCATGTGCATGCATTTCCTTGAATCCCTACTGTGTTCAGTTTGAGAATTAATCTTTTATGCGGGACTTTGTCAAAAGCTTTCTGGAAATCTAAATAAACCATGTCGTATGCTTTGCAATTATCCATTTTCAATGTTGCATCCTCAAAAAAGTCAAGTAGGTTAGTTAGACACGATCTCCCTTTCCTAAAACCATGCTGACTGTCTCCCAGGATATTGCTACCATATAAGTAATTTTCCATTTTGGATCTTATTATAGTTTCCATAAGTTTACATATAATAGAAGTCAGGCTTATTGGTCTGTAGTTACCTGGTTCGGTTTTGTCTCCCTTTTGTGGATCGTTATTACGTTTGCTATTTTCCAGTCTGTCGGTACAACCCCTCTGTCAAGTGACTGTTGCATGATCTTGGATAGCGGTTTGTAAATAACTTCTTTCATTTCTTTGAGTACTATTGGGAGGATCTCATCCGGCCCAGGGGATTTGTTTATTTTAAGAGCTCCTAGTCCCTTTAACACTTCTGCCTCTGTTATGCTAAAGTTATTTAAAATTGGATAGGAACAGGTCTACATGTGGGGCATGTTGTCTGTGTCCTCCTTTGTAAAAACCTGTGAAAAGTAATCATTTAATATATTTGCTATTTTTTTTTTCTTAATCTATGATTTTGCCATTTGTGTATCTTAGACATTTAACCTCCACTTTGAATGTTCTCTTGCTGTTATAATATTGGAAAAACATTTTGGAATTGGTTTTAGCCCCCTTAGCAATATTGATCTCTCTCTTGGCCTTTCTAACTTCCTTTTTGACTTGTGTTTGCAGTTCCAAGTACTTTGTTTTTGGTCCCTTTTAAACGCTCTGTAAAGTGCCTTTTTTCACTGAATGTTTTTTTTAATTGATCTATTAAACCATTTTGGCCATTTTGTTTTAGATTTAGATTTGTCTTCTTTTGGGATGTAATTGTTTTGCGCCTCTAGTACTACATTTTTTAAAAACAGCCATCCTTTTTCTCTGGATGTTTTCTCTATTTTACTCCAATCTACTTCTGTTAGTCTCTGTTTCATAACTTCATAGTTTGCTTTTCTAAAATTGTAAACCTTAGCTTTAGTCATTACTTTTGGGGTTTTAAAAAATACTTCAAATGAGACCATGCTGTGGTCTGAGTTTGCCAATGGCTCTCTGACCTCTGTTTTAGTTATTCTGTCTTCGTTATTTGAAAAGGCTAAATCAAGGCATGCCTCCCCTCTAGTCGGTGCCTTGACAAATTGCGTTAGGAAGCAGTCATTTGTCATTTCCACCATTTTAATTTCGTCCGTCGTGCTCCCCACCGGGTTCTCCCATTTTATACGGGGGAAGTTGAAATCCCCCATTAGTATGGCTTCTCCTTTTCTACACGCATTTCGAATGTCATTGTACAACAGATTATTTTGCTCAGCGTCTGAATTTGGCGGTCTATAGCGTGCTCCTATTATTATGCCATTTGAATTTTTGTCCATTATTCTGACCCATATTGATTCTGCATTGTTTTCTTTGTCCTGATTTAACACCTGGGCTTCAAGACTATTTCTTATGTATAGCGCTACCCCTCCGCCTCTTCTGTCCTGCCTGTCTTTCCTAAGCAGTGTGTACCCACTAATATTATATTCGTCTCCATCACTCTCAGACAACCCAGTTTCTGTAACACCTATCACATCGTAGTTACTTGTTAGTGCAGTAGCTTCAAGTTCTAACGCCTTTTAAATACATTTAATAGTTGTCTTACCTGAGTTGTTGCCCTTGTTTTGATGTGGTCTCCCTTCTGTTTTTTTGTTTTTTCCCCCTTCCTTTCTAGTTTAAATGCTTCTGGACCTCCTCAAGGATCCTTTCTCCGAGTAGATTGGTTCCCTTTCTGTTTAAGTGCAGTCCGTCCCACCTATATAGATAGTCCTAACGACAGTGCCTTCCTGTGTGCACCACGATTTCACCCATGCATTTTGATTTTGTATTTCCAGCTGTCCATATGGTCCTTTGCAAGGTGCCGGCAGTATCCCAGAAAATACCACAGTTTTGGTCTTGTCTTTTAATTTCCTTCCTAGTTCTCTGAATTTGTTTTGCAGGGATCTTGGTCTGTCTCTTCCAATGTTGTTTGTACCGATGTGGATGACTAATACCGTGTCGTCTCCTGTTCGTTCTAGGAGCCTGTCCCCGTTCTCAGTGATGTGCTTGACAGAGGCTCCTGGAAGGCAGCACACTGTTGTAGTAAGGGGGTCCAAACTGCGAACAGAACGCTGTGTTTCTCAATATGGAGTCCCCAACAATCATGACCTCCCTTCTTTTTGCTGCCTGGCCAGCACTGTTTATATGGTCCTGGATGTTGTTCCCTTCATTCTCTTGATGTTGGTTTTGGTCATCTAAATGTTGAGGTGGCTCAAATTTGTTGGATGTTTGGATTTCTAGTGGTTGTTTTTGACGAAGTTTCTTTTTTTTCCCTGCTTCTGCCTATCAGAACCCAGCTGTTTCGACTCTCTTCCATCTCCCTGGTGGCTTTCAGTCTGCTAGGGGTGCAGACTTCCATGAATTGTGGGTGTGTCAGCTCCTCCAACTCCTGTTGCTGTCTCATTTCCTCCAGCTTCGTTTATAACAGACGTACTCGTTGAAGCAACTCCTGGATCGTGTGGCACTTTAAACAAACCTGGTTGAGCTCTGTTGGGTTTTCTCGGATTTCCTACATCATGCAGTTGTCACAGGTTACTGGCTTGATGACCATGTTTTATTTATTTATTTTTTTAATGTGTTATTTATGTATTTTTTTGGAAGTTCAGTTTAGCTTCTGCAGCTGTCAACATGCTTTCAAACTGCTTCTAACTGTGCTGTATTTTTCCATGACTGTACTTCTCCCACGCTGTCGCTCTGAAAACTGGCTGCCTTTTGTTTGTTACTGTCTTGTGCTGCGGGCTCCGTCCCTCCCCCGTGTCCCAGAACGGCACGGAATTTGAATCAGCTGCTCCAAATTTCAGCTTGTTATCAGACGTACAAAGCATGAAGTACAAAGCAGCACATTACCATCAATGTGAAATTCATTCTTGCCAAACTCATTGATCCGATCTTTAGGGGTGATTGTTATTGTTTTCGGCACCTTTGAACAGCTCTGGATACTGACCGATGTAAACATAAGCCTCATTCAACACTGAACTTGAAAACCGGAAGCAGTTTTATTAGCAAACGGATTCCTAGGATCCCTGCTACTGAGCTACATAATCAAATTGGTCATGTGATACAAAAAGGCGGCCCTAAGTCTGCTTTGCATTCATAAATATGCAATGACAAGCCCTGCTTTTTCTGTTTTGGAGTGTTCACATATGAGAAAAAGCCCTGGGCCGCCTTAAATCGCAAGTGTGAACTGGGTCTTTAAGTCATTTCTGATTTGTACTTTTAGCTTTGTTTGGTTACCTTTGGTGTTCCTGGTGCTTCTTATTCAAGCATTATATTATTCAGCCCACCAAAATAGTCTGAAGCTGAAATTTCCCTGTGGGGATTACAGTGTGCTTCGGATGGATCATCTTGAGGTTGGATGTGATCTGAGTTGAAGCCTGGTTGGCTCATTGCTCTAATCCCCCCATCTGAATTGGGTTGGACTATAATCCTGTTTGCACTGGTTCTGGAACAGGAGGTGCTGTGACAAGTTCCGGGGAGGATGCAAGACTAGCAGTTGGCATTCAAGGCCCGTGGAGCTGTGAAGGGCCCTTCACTCACTCTTCATTGGCACACACAGGCCTATGTGATGTTTGTTTTGTTACAGGGCAGCTGCTGTGTGTTCTGAATGACTCACTGGTCCTTGTGGATTGCAGACTGACAGGTTTAGGAACCACATACAAAGGATGCCATCATTTTGGATGGTACTCAGCATTTATCCCTGTGGATGTCTTCTGCAGACAAGAATTAGAATTCAAAACATTCAATGAATTAAAAAAACAGAATCCACAGCGCTCAGGTTTTGAACACCAAAGAATCTGCAGTATCAGTGTTTTACAAGGAATTGCCTGTCTCAAAGCTAGTAAGTAATGTTTCCTTTCAGTTTCTCAGGGCTGAATCATTATGGTTAACAGTTGTAGTAGTTAATATAACCGATTGATTTCTCAATATATTCGAATTCTGGTTCCTAAAAAAAACATAATTTAAAAGATTTCATGAGCAGCTGACAACACGTATCGCAGGAAAAAAAAGTGAAAGTGCTTATTTATCTTAATTATGTGATGGTTTAAATGTATAGTTTATATACACAATTTGAAATAGGATACACAATTATTTAAACTGTGAACATATATGTATTTATGTACAGTATGTATGTATGTCCATCTTTTCAGTACTGACAAAAAACTTAGTGAATGTCTGTTCATAAATATGAATTTGTTCCGATGTAAACTGTGAGCTTCAGTCTTTTTTTCAGTGAAACGTGACATAGTTAGTGAAGGGTCAGTGCCAGGTTAGGCACTAACATCTGTCAGAGGCACACTGACTTCTTCCTTCCAGCTGTTTCAGTTTGGTTGTCTCTCCCCTCACCCAGACTGAGACTTCAGATGCAATGAAGTAGTTATTGAAGTGTCCATCAACGCAAGGGCTGCTTGCCAAGCCAAGTATTTGGGTTGGAAGTCATACCTCCTAAACTGCTTGAAAACAGGAAGTATCTCTGCTAAGTGATGGATAGCTCTACTTTGCAGAGAGGAAGAAAAGGCATGCTTTGCCTTTGGGCAGATTAATGAGTTCTACAGTGTATTCTATTGTGGGTTTGGGTGTGTGTATTTTTATAAAGATCTAGGTATAGAAAAAAAATCACAGGTGCATTAAATACTGTATATGTAGATATACTGAAGTTACATGTTAAATTATTTATAATATGAGCTTGAACATTAGAATAATATTATTTTAAAAATTGAGTTCATAATATGTATTTCTATATCTTGCTTTTCCTATGCCAATAAAGCTCTTATATACTATGTACACACCGTGAGTATTAGAGAACAGTAACTACAAATGCAGGTCTGTTTCTTTTACTAGTAACTGCAATGAAGTGTTATTGGAAGCAGTAACCTCTCCCTGCACCATTACACATCCTGCCTCCACAGCTGCTCAATGACTTGCTTACATCTCTGGTACAGTTCATATTTGAACACCTTCACATCCTGTACAAAATGGTTGCCTGACAGCCACCTCGCAGGCTGTAATGATACATCAACTGATTGGATTTCATTAAAACAGCAGTGTGCAATTACCTTGATATGTGTGCTGGTTAGATTTGGGAATAGCGGACTGCTGATGTTAATATTAAAAGATGTTCACTGGAAGGACAAATATGCCATCCTATGTAAAAGAACTGTCTTTGCTTATGAGTGGCTTTATGCAGGTGTTGTCTTCTTCTGTAGTCCAAGTTAGACATAGTTATGTATCTATACTGTACTGTGTGTCAGCATCAGTAAATGCTCTATACAAAACAAAAGATTTTGTACATAAGCAGTTTGTGTCAGTAGCTAGTCCAGGCACATCTTATCCCCAGTATTCATGGAAAACATTCAATACTTGTCCAAAAAGGCCTCCGGGATTCAAAAGGCTATAGAGTGATTAATAGGCTTTTAGAAAGCTTTATCAAAAGGAGAGCTTTTTATATGATTCTAAATCCTATTTTCTCCTTGTTTTGTATTGTGCAATAATTTGCCATCATTGTAACGTCCTGTTGTAAGATGTCAAGTTCCCTTTGTTAATCGACATGATTGTGTTATGTAATGTGTAGAAAAACCTGTAACTAGGTGTGTATTTTGATGGAACATCCTCATAATATGTTGATTGATTTAAAAAAACGCTGAAAGAGGAACACCTAGAGGAAAAGCAATGGTGTTGCTTTACCCAATCAGGAAGAAAAATGCAATGTTTAATTTGACTTAAATGCTGTACAATAACACTTGAGAAAGTGAAAACTGTCAGAGATGTCAATAACATCTTATAATAACATTTTAAGACTAAAAACTTTATTGAGTACTGTGGCAAAGTGGTTTGCAGTGCGCAGGTGTAGAGGTGGTGCAGTGCTCAGTAATAACAGATACAAAACAGCTGTTTTACTTGGCTGGGTTGCGTGCTCGGAACTCTTAAATAAAAATAACTGGCTCTACACACCAATGTGTATCGCTCAGTTAAACCACAGGGTTCAGTCCCGAAATAATAATCCACTAAACAAGACACACACAAACACAACACGGTCACAAGTCCAGAGTGAGTGCTCTCAGTGAACGTGGTGATTTGCAGGTTTATTCGTGTACAAGGGTGAAGTGGAGTCCGGGTTTAGCTACAGCTCCCGGAGGTTAGCCTTCTATAATGACAAATATAACAGTTAAATAGACAGGCAAAGCAACACACAAAAACTCACAGTTTCTTTTTTGTTAGTACATCCTTTACAGGTCTTTTGTTATTGTTGTTATTAATTTCTTAACCGACGCCCTTATCCAGGATGGCTTACAATTGTTACAAGAAATCACATTATTTTTACATACAATTACCCACTTATACAGTTGGGTTTTTACTGGAGTAATCTAGGTAAAGTACCTTGCTCAAGAGTATAGCAGCAGTGTCCCCCACCTGGGATTGAAACCACGACCCTCCGGTCAAGAGTCCAGAGCCCTAACCACTACTCCACACTGCTGCCCCGTAACCATAACAAAGGAACAGATTGCTTCGCCACATGCCACCTCCAATCCATGACTGACACATCGCCTACCGCCTGCTTTAAATAAATAAATAATAATAATAATAATAAAGTGTTGTTGAGTAGGAATCAGAAGAACATAAGAAAGTTTACAAAGGAGAGAAGGCCATTCGGCCCATATTGCGCGTTTGGTTGTTAGTAGCTTATTGATCCCAGAATCTCATCAAGCAGCTTCTTGAAGGATCCCAGGGTGTGAGTTTCAACAACATTACTGGGGAGTTGGTTCCAGACTCCCACAATTCTCTTCCAGACTCCCACAATTTTGAATGGCATTAACAGTCACACTGCTATATGTACAATAGCAAAACCAGGAACATTCTACAGTGTTAATGGTAACCCTAAATCGGCAGCACTCAGTAAATCTATATAGAAGAAAATCTCTCTGGTGGAGGCACCAAATGAAATGCAGCGGTAGCTGACATCTGTTGTGTTGGTGTATTAACTGCTTAACATGGGCAACGTTTGCTCGAAGAAGGGTTCTGTCAACGATAAGAAAAGAGCAGCAAGCATGATTTTCATTAAGACGCATTACACTTCTTGATGGATTTTATCCTTCAAAACTCTTAGGAATGTTTTATTTCTTTCCAGTAACAATGCAATGTGGTCAACTGACTTGACAATAACTGTATTTGAAATGTGAATAAGGATCTGTTATAATTACTCAATTACCTGCTCTTGCAAATGCTTGGCTTTCCTTGCAACATTTCAAACAAACGCTTGGTCAGTCTTTTGCAAAATAAGCAGAGCAAATAGACAAAAGATTATGTAAAAAGTTATAAAATAATAATAAATTGCGTTTTCATTTGTAAATACAATGAGGTTATTCAAAGAAAGAAATATTATGTACCAGTAAGAATGTTCCAGCAAAAATGAGTCTTGTTTCTTTCCTCTTCAATACTGCAGGAGCAGGCAAATGCGTGCCAGTCCTTTGTTTGGAAATGGAAGTGAGAAGCACATGTTATTCTGCCTGCTGTGACAGAGCTCATTGTACCTATTCTATGTTCCACAAGTAGTAAATATTTAAATAAATGCATGAGCACCACTGTGCAAACTCAGCATGGGCACCACTGTGCAAACTCAGCATGGGCACCACTGTCCAGACTCCGCATGGGCACCACTGTGCAAACTCAGCATGGGCACCACTGTGCAAACTCAACATGGGCACCACTGTGCAGACTCAGCATGGGCACCACTGTGCAGACTCAACATGGGCACCACTGTGCAGACTCAGCATGGGCACCACTGTGCAAACTCAGCATGGGCACCACTGTGCAAACTCAGCATGGGCACCACTGTCCAGACTCTGCATGGGCACCACTGTACAGACTCAGCATGGGCACCACTGTGCAAACTCAGCATGGGCACCACTGTGCAAACAGCATGGGCACCAATGTCCAGACTCAGCATGGGCACCACTGTGCAGACTCAGCATGCGCACCACTGTGCCACTTAATAGGACTGCCAATGAAAACATACAGCGTAATGCTGAATCTTAATTTAGTGCATATTACAGAAAGCATTAAAGTGCAGGAGTAAGCAGCATGCTTGTGCTAATAGTGGGAGACATGCTGTTTTACTGAGCTCAGCTCAGCTCCATTAGGCTTGTCAACTCTTTGCCCTTTAGTATTTTATTCACTGAAATAAGCAGTCATTCCCTCCACTTCCTGGGTCCAGTATTTGAGACACAGTTAAATGAGAGAACCCTAATGTGCTCTACAGCTATGACCAAAAGTGTTGCATCACCCTATAGAACTAACTCATTTTGCTTTGAATGAAACCTGCTGAATAATGAAAAGTTAACATATTGAATTACACACCGCTTTGTAGTTTTCCATATACTTAACAAAAAACTCACAACAATTGTACTACTATATGTCTTCCAGTACACTTTTGCGATATCCTTTTGTAGTTTCTTTGATTACAGGATGTTAAATAAAAGTTCAAAATGATGTTCATATAGTTTTTTTATTATGTCTCAATCCTAAAATTCTAGGTGATGCAACACATTTGGCCCTAGCTGTAACCTTGAATACCTTGGAATGAATGGAATGTAAATGTGTTTTTAAATGTTTTTGTGATTTACACACGCACACGCACATGCACACACAGGACTTTCATGATGTCAAAGGGATTCTCTCTCTGAAAGGTTCCTTTCACTTAAATAATACCTGAAATGTTTAATGTGCCTCGAGCCTCGATTATTGTATTTATTTTAATTGCTTGTGGCTTCATGCTCACAATGAGAAGCCCCAAGATTAGTTCTCAAATGTGCCCCTACATGCCAGGCTACTGGAGTGAGATGGCTCATTGTGTAGATGTTATGAGAATGGTATTCATTGCTGTGTTAGTATTAGTACAGTATGTGCAGGTTTAAAATGATTTGCATACTATATGAAAAATAACAAATACACCAAACCTAAGCAAAAGAGGATATTTTACCAGTGAATAAAACTTACTAGGTTAGCTATATGTGTTTCCCTCAAAAGTGCTACAATATTCAATGCAGTAACAGATACAAAACTGATTTTTTTTTATATTGCATGATTCAAAAACCATTGTATTCTTTCTTACACTTTCTAAGCGATTGGACAGGCCACAGCTAGAGGAGATTTAGAATGGCCCAGGGCACAGTTTATTAAAGGAGATTTGGAATGGCCCAGGGCATGGTTTATTAAAGGAGATTTGGAATGGCCCAGGGCACAGTTTATTAAAGGAGATTTGGAGTGGCCCAGGGCACAGTTTATTAAAGGACATTTGGAATGGCCCAGGGAACAGTTTATTAAAGGAGATTTGGAATGGCCCAGGGAACAGTTTATTAAAGGAGATTTGGAATGGCCCAGGGCATGGTTTATTAAAGGAGATTTGGAGTGGCCCAGGGCACAGTTTATTAAAGGAGATTTGGAATGGCCCAGGGAACAGTTTATTAAAGGAGATTTGGAATGGCCCAGGGCATGGTTTATTAAAGGAGATTTGGAATGGCCCAGGGAACAGTTTATTAAAGGAGATTTGGAGTGGCCCAGGGCACAGTTTATTAAAGGAGATTTGGAATGGCCCAGGGCACAGTTTATTAAAGGAGATTTGGAATGGCCCAGGGCACAGTTTACTAAAGGAGATTTGGAATGGCCCAGGGCATGGTTTATTAAAGGAGATTTGGAATGGCCCAGGGCACAGTTTATTAAAGGAGATTTGGAATGGCCCAGGGAACAGTTTATTAAAGGAGATTTGGAGTGGCCCAGGGCACAGTTTATTAAAGGAGATTTGGAATGGCCCAGGGCACAGTTTATTAAAGGAGATTTGGAATGGCCCAGGGCACAGTTTATTAAAGGAGATTTGGAATGGCCCAGGGCATGGTTTATTAAAGGAGATTTGGAATGGCCCAGGGCACAGTTTATTAAAGGAGATTTGGAATGGCCCAGGGCATGGTTTATTAAAGGAGATTTGGAATGGCCCAGGGCATGGTTTATTAAATAAGATTTGGAACGACCCAGGGCATGGTTTATGGAATAAGATTTGGAATGGCCCAGGGAACAGTTTATTAAAGGAGATTTGGAGTGGCCCAGGGCATGGTTTATTAAATAGGATTTGGAATGGCCCAGGGCATGGTTTATTAAATATGATTTGGAATGGCCCAGGGCACAGTTTATTAAAGGAGATTTGGAATGGCCCAGGGCACAGTTTATTAAAGGAGATTTGGAATGGCCCAGGGCATGGTTTATTAAATAAGATTTGGAGTGGCCCAGGGAACAGTTTATTAAAGGAGATTTGGAATGGCCCAGGGCACAGTTTATTAAAGGAGATTTGGAATGGCCCAGGGCACAGTTTATTAAAGGAGATTTGGAATGGCCCAGGGCACAGTTTATTAAAGGAGATTTGGAATGGCCCAGGGCACAGTTTATTAAAGGAGATTTGGAATGGCCCAGGGCATGGTTTATTAAAGGAGATTTGGAGTGGCCCAGGGCGCAGTTTATTAAAGGAGATTTGGAATGGCCCAGGGAACAGTTTATTAAAGGAGATTTGGAGTGGCCCAGGGCACAGTTTATTAAAGGAGATTTGGAGTGGCCCAGGGCACAGTTTATTAAAGGAGATTTGGAATGGCCCAGGGAACAGTTTATTAAAGGAGATTTGGAGTGGCCCAGGGCACAGTTTATTAAAGGAGATTTGGAATGGCCCAGGGCACAGTTTATTAAAGGAGATTTGGAGTGGCCCAGGGCACAGTTTATTAAAGGAGATTTGGAATGGCCCAGGGCACAGTTTATTAAAGGAGATTTGGAGTGGCCCAGGGCATGGTTTATTAAATAGGATTTGGAATGGCCCAGGGCATGTTTTATTAAATAAGATTTGGAGTGGCCCAGGGCACAGTTTATTAAAGGAGATTTGGAATGGCCCAGGGCACAGTTTATTAAAGGAGATTTGGAATGGCCCAGGGCATGGTTTATTAAATAAGATTTGGAATGGCCCAGGGCACAGTTTATTAAAGGAGATTTGGAATGGCCCAGGGCATGGTTTATTAAAGGAGATTTGGTCATTGCTTTACCTGGTCACTGAAATAAGTACCTTTTACCGGTACTGACAGGACTCTGGTAATTGGTGGTTTCTTATGTGGAATTACTGAACAATTAATAATAGAAGTTAGGGATAATGCCTGAGCTCACAGCACATGTGCTCCATTCACTTTTAGTGCTCAGCCTTGTATCAGAATTGATCATGCTGTGAGCAGTGTAGTACAGTAAAATGCAAACCTTGGGATGTATTGAGTTTGAACTGCATGCTGTTGAATTAATTCGTGTCTTACTATTATCAGTATTGGTGGTATTAATGTCATGGTGAACACTGAAAATACAGTGTATCCTGTAAATAGGGGGAGCAGTTACTCATGTATCACAGTGAGGAGTTACTCATGTATCAGGGGGAGGAGTTACTCATGTATCAGGGGGAGCAGTTACTCATGTATCAGGGGGAGCAGTTACTCATGTATCAGGGGGAGCAGTTACTCATGTATCAGGGGGAGGAGTTACTCATGTATCAGGGGAGCAGTTACTCATGTATCAGGGGGAGCAGTTACTCATGTATCAGGGGAGCAGTTACTCATGTATCAGGGGGAGGAGTTACTCATGTATCAGGGGAGCAGTTACTCATGTATCACAGTGAGGAGTTACTCATGTATCAGGGGGAGCAGTTACTCATGTATCAGGGGGAGGAGTTACTCATGTATCAGGGGAGCAGTTACTCATGTATCAGGGGAGCAGTTACTCATGTATCAGGGGGAGGAGTTACTCATGTATCAGGGGAGCAGTTACTCATGTATCACAGTGAGGAGTTACTCATGTATCAAGGGGAGCAGTTACTCATGTATCAGGGGAGCAGTTACTCATGTATCAGGGGGAGCAGTTACCCATGTATCAGGGGGAGGAGTTACTCATGTATCAGGGTGAGGAGTTACTCATGTATCACAGTGAGGAGTTACTCATGTATCAAGGGGAGCAGTTACTCATGTATCAGGGGAGCAGTTACTCATGTATCAGGGGGAGCAGTTACTCATGTATCAGGGGGAGGGGTTACTCATGTATCAGGGGAGCAGTTACTCATGTATCAGGGGGAGGAGTTACTCATGTATCAGGGGAGCAGTTACTCATGTATCAGGGGGAGCAGTTACTCATGTATCAGGGGGAGGAGTTACTCATGTATCAGGGGGAAGAGTTACTCATGTATCACAGTGAGGAGTTACTCATGTATCAGGGGGAGGAGTTACTCATGTATCAGGGGGAGCAGTTACTCATGTATCAGGGGAGCAGTTACTCATGTATCAGGGGGAGCAGTTACTCATGTATCAGGGGGAGGAGTTACTCATGTATCAGGGGGAGCAGTTACTCATGTATCAGGGGGAGCAGTTACTCATGTATCACAGTGAGGAGTTACTCATGTATCAGGGGAGCAGTTACTCATGTATCAGGGGGAGGAGTTACTCATGTATCAGGGGAGCAGTTACTCATGTATCAGGGGGAGGAGTTACTCATGTATCAGGGGGAGCAGTTACTCATGTATCAGGGGAGCAGTTACTCATGTATCAGGGGGAGGAGTTACTCATGTATCAGGAGGAGCAGTTACCCATGTATCAGGGGGAGCAGTTACTCATGTATCACAGTGAGGAGTTACTCATGTATCAGGGGAGCAGTTACTCATGTATCAGGGGGAGGAGTTACTCATGTATCAGGGGAGCAGTTACTCATGTATCAGGGGGAGGAGTTACTCATGTATCAGGAGGAGCAGTTACCCATGTATCAGGGGGAGCAGTTACTCATGTATCACAGTGAGGAGTTACTCATGTATCAGGGGAGCAGTTACTCATGTATCAGGGGGAGGAGTTACCCATGTATCAGGAGGAGCAGTTACTCATGTATCAGGGGGAGCAGTTACTCATGTATCAGGAGGAGCAGTTACTCATGTATCAGGAGGAGCAGTTACTCATGTATCAGGGGAGCAGTTACTCATGTATCAGGGGGAGGAGTTACCCATGTATCAGGAGGAGCAGTTACTCATGTATCAGGGGGAGCAGTTACTCATGTATCAGTGGGAGCAGTTACTCATGTATCACAGTGAGGAGTTACTCATGTATCAGGGGGAGCAGTAAATCATGTATCAGGGGGAGGAGTTACCCATGTATCAAGGGGAGCAGTTACTCATGTATCAGGGGAGCAGTTACTCATGTATCAGGGGAGCAGTTACTCATGTATCAGGGGAGCAGTTACTCATGTATCAGGGGGAGCAGTTACTCATGTATCAGGGGGAGGAGTTACTCATGTATCAGGGGGAGGAGTTACTCATGTATCAGGGGGAGCAGTTACTCATGTATCAGGGGGAGCAGTTACTCATGTATCAGGGGAGCAGTTACTCATGTATCAGGGGGAGCAGTTACTCATGTATCAGGGGGAGCAGTTACTCATGTATCACGGTGAGGAGTTACTCATGTATCAGGGGGAGGAGTTACTCATGTATCAGGGGGAGGAGTTACTCATGTATCAGGGGAGCAGTTACTCATGTATCAGGGGGAGCAGTTACTCATGTATCAGGGGGAGGAGTTACTCATGTATCAGGGGGAGGAGTTACTCATGTATCAGGGGGAGGAGTTACTCATGTATCAGGGGGAGCAGTTACTCATGTATCAGGAGGAGCAGTTACTCATGTATCAGGGGGAGGAGTTACCCATGTATCAGGGGGAGGGGTTACTCATGTATCAGGGGGAGGAGTTACTCATGTATCAGGGGGAGGGGTTACTCATGTATCACAGTGAGGAGTTACTCATGTATCAGGGGGAGGAGTTACTCATGTATCAGGGGGAGGAGTTACCCATGTATCAGGGGGAGCAGTTACTCATGTATCAGGAGGAGCAGTTACTCATGTATCAGGAGGAGCAGTTACTCATGTATCAGGGGAGCAGTTACTCATGTATCAGGGGGAGGAGTTACCCATGTATCAGGAGGAGCAGTTACTCATGTATCAGGGGGAGCAGTTACTCATGTATCAGGGGGAGGAGTTACCCATGTATCAGGGGGAGGGGTTACTCATGTATCAGGGGGAGGAGTTACTCATGTATCAGGGGGAGGGGTTACTCATGTATCACAGTGAGGAGTTACTCATGTATCACAGTGAGGAGTTACTCATGTATCAGGGGGAGCAGTAAATCATGTATCAGGGGGAGGAGTTACCCATGTATCAAGGGGAGCAGTTACTCATGTATCAGGGGAGCAGTTACTCATGTATCAGGGGAGCAGTTACTCATGTATCAGGGGAGCAGTTACTCATGTATCAGGGGGAGCAGTTACTCATGTATCAGGGGGAGGAGTTACTCATGTATCAGGGGGAGGAGTTACTCATGTATCAGGGGGAGCAGTTACTCATGTATCAGGGGGAGCAGTTACTCATGTATCAGGGGAGCAGTTACTCATGTATCAGGGGGAGCAGTTACTCATGTATCAGGGGGAGCAGTTACTCATGTATCACGGTGAGGAGTTACTCATGTATCAGGGGGAGGAGTTACTCATGTATCAGGGGGAGGAGTTACTCATGTATCAGGGGAGCAGTTACTCATGTATCAGGGGGAGCAGTTACTCATGTATCAGGGGGAGGAGTTACTCATGTATCAGGGGGAGGAGTTACTCATGTATCAGGGGGAGGAGTTACTCATGTATCAGGGGGAGCAGTTACTCATGTATCAGGAGGAGCAGTTACTCATGTATCAGGGGGAGGAGTTACCCATGTATCAGGGGGAGGGGTTACTCATGTATCAGGGGGAGGAGTTACTCATGTATCAGGGGGAGGGGTTACTCATGTATCACAGTGAGGAGTTACTCATGTATCAGGGGGAGGAGTTACTCATGTATCAGGGGGAGGAGTTACCCATGTATCAGGGGGAGGAGTTACTCATGTATCAGGGGGAGGAGTTACTCATGTATCAGGGGGAGGGGTTACTCATGTATCACAGTGAGGAGTTACTCATGTATCAGGGGGAGGAGTTACTCATGTATCAGGGGGAGGACCCTGAGCAAGTCACTTAACCTCCTTGTGCTCCACCTTTTAGGTCAGACGTTGTTGTAAGTGACTCTGCAGCTGATGCATAGTTCACACACCCTAGTCTCTGTAAGTCGGCTTGGATAAAGGTGTCTGCTAAATAAACAAATAATAATAATAATAATAATAATAATAATAATAATAATAATAATAATAATAATAATAATAATAATATGAGGAGCTAGCCAACTCCAGAGCCTTCCTATATATTTTCCTTGATGGCTTTTTCATGCAAAGTAATGAGCATACACTTTAGATTTCCATCTGCGTTCCAATTTACCAGTAGAGCAAAGCATGTGAGTCTCTTCAACACTATGCACAGGCAGGCTACAAAACACTGCTGCTTTCCCTCTGGCAGGACAGTAGAACGATTGCCACACATCCTTTGGCTCTGGAAGCAGAAAGCACACAGCAACCAGACTGATGCTGGACCCAATATTGACAATCTCTACAGGCAGTAGCAGCAGTTATGTTAGTAGGCTTTTTTCTATTTCTTTTTTTCATTTTTTTACTGTCACCAAAATATTATCCAGCATGTTAGTATTCCTCATCATCTTAGTCCCAAATTGTCAACAATAAAGCACAGGTGCCCAGGGCCAACATGTATGCCTGAAAGCACAATGTAAAAGGTGTGAAATGTAAAAGGTTTTGTCAGCAAGCAGAAACTAAAGCAATGGAGAATAAACTGTTCTCTCATTCCTCCAGCGTGATGGAAAAACAAAGCTGCATGAAGCAGTACACAGAAGTGAGAAACACAGTGGTATATGGAAACGTGGCAGGGGGAAGGGAAAGGGGAATACAAAAAGGAAACAGAATGCTTAATAAAACCATGCAAATGAAAACAAATCTAAATGCAGGTTATTTTTTTTAACTTTGTACATTTCTGAGGGAAAGGTGAAGAGGGAATTTCCCCAGTGCTGAATGGAAATGCATCTCTGTGACCTTTTATTAAGATTTCCATTACATGAGAGTAGATGTTAAAACTTCATGCTGATTTGAACTCGGCTCTCACCAAGATAAGCACCAGCTAAGACATAGCTTTATAGTAAACTAATGTGATCCATCTGTGTCTCCATCCATTTGTGTTTCCTTCCATATGGTGACGTAGATACCCTTCTGCCTGGTGTTGATGGCTGAAGTGTAATGCCGGCTCCAGGGATCAGCTTATTTTGCCTCCCCAGTGCATCAGCACACACAACGGCTGTGATGCTGGCTCCAGGGATCAACCACAGTGCGGTCTCCTCAGCACCTCAGCATGACAACTGTCTGGATTGAACTAAGTAGGGTACTTCTCTGGGGTCTTCAAGTGGGCACCTTCTATCCTCTGTGTTTCGTCGACTAGCCCATGACACCTCAAGAGGGCTCAATGGTGATTCTGGCATCCTGGCATCACCCCCCCTCCGTCCCCCACTCAACTCAGCCCAGGTTACTTACCTGTACATCTTTCTTTCTGTTGTGCTTGAGAGCCCCAACCAGAATCTTTCCGTCTCAACCACAGCCAGTTGCTGCTCCTCTCTGCTGCTTAGAGGATATTAAACATCCCACATGTGCTTTTACACTGTAATATTAGGAACCTGAAGTGTTTCAAAAGTAACTTTGTCAATATTTTTTTTTAAGGTTTGGAATTTTAAACTGCAGCTCTCGTCCAAACTTTTTTTTTTCCTTAGTACTACAATCCTTTTCTATATTTCTGTTTAATAGTATCTCGATTTCCTGAGCGTAACATGTTATTCCTTATCTTTTCCTCTGGGTAAAAGAACACTTGCAAAGGTTCCTATTCATTCCGTCTTGGTCATACAGGATTAGAGCAGGCTGTCTGGGTAGCTGTTACATGCTGCTATTTGTTTTGGCACTGTCAGTTCATAGAGTGGTGTGAGATTGGAGCACAGTGCCAGCACAGTGAGGCGTCAGCTATACATCAACTCCACGCTTATAGGATGCAAGCACCATGAGTGGGCATCATAAATCTTCAGGCCTTCTTATTGAAAATGGAGGCCTGTCCAGACACAAGTCAAAGAATGCTCATAGATTTTTCTTTTCCATTATTCAGATTGTACTGACAATCTGTAAAAAACACATTAAACTCCTTTTGTGCTTTGTTGGTTGATGGCAGTGCAGACAACTGACTCTGTTTTAATGACCAAAACCGCTTCAGATCTAAATACTGCTTTCCTAAAACCCATTCACTGTATCCAGTATTATATTTAGTCATCTTCATGGATTTTCTTTTGTTCCATGAAACCATACTTCCTTGACCATTGTATTTCTTCAAGATATCAAACTTATCAAACATATGCCTAAAATGTGGGCAGTTTCCAAATTGCAACATTTGAATAAGTTTGGTTAAGGGGAGGTAAAGATAAAACAAAAAAAAATGTAGATGATTTGCTTTATAAACTATGCAATTTCTGATTTATGTCTTATATGCTGCCATTTATAGGCAGCTTACTTAAGGAGTACAATATAACCCACTGTACAGGAGGAGCAGAGAAGAAACTGACTCAATACTCAGTTTAATCTAAGTGTAGCCAATACAACTATAGAGCGACCCAGGCACCAAATATGAGCAACATATAAGTTTCAACTTTATTTATTTATTTATTTATTAATAATTACAAACTGGCGTTTTGGAAATGTCCATAGAAAGCAGAATAAATGTTGACATCCTCAGACATTTTAAATGTTTATGTTATTTCTGACCAGCGACAGATCTAGCTTTCCGCAGATCTGTTTAAGCAGTCTCCACACAGGAATACATCTTCATTCTGGGGTGTATTTTGTAGAGATCAATTAACGTGGGAAACAGTAAGTTAAAGGTTACTCGGAGTATGTGAATGCAAATTTATACTTCTGACATTTGAAAATGAACGTGCAATGTAAACATGTGCACAATCACTGCACATAATGGCACTTCTGTAACCTGTTTCCTCAAGTTTAAAACAATCCACTGTGTGTGCCTCGAGCAGATCACTAGCTCCTTGAAAGTCAATGCAAAGAGCTGTAAAACTGGGAACAGACATGAGCCTGCTAGGAAAGGCATGCAGTATGGTTTCCCAAATATCCAATCTTAAGTGAATTAAGAAGCAACACTTTACAATCAAATGGATTATGTTTGATTAAAAACCTACATAAAATATTAGTATGCCAAATGTGCCCATTACAATGTACTGTCCTAATTAACACAAGAGGCCTACCCGTTGTAACAGCCCCATCCACGGCTGTTGAAACACATGGATCCCCTATTGCTTTATTATTATTATTATTATTATTATTATTTATTTCTTAGCAGACGCCCTTATCCAGGGCGACTTACAATCGTAGGCAAAAACATTTCAAGCGTTACAATACAAGTAATACAATAAGAGCAAGAAATACAATAACTTTTGTTCAAGTAAAGTACAAGTTTGACAAACCACAATTCAATAATACAGCAGGTAATAGTGATAGTTACATCAGGATATGATTAAATAGTGATAGTTACATCAGGATGTGATTAAATACAAAGTACTACAGGTTAAAAACTTGGCAGATTACAGTATTCTGAAGTACAGGATTAAATGCAGTAAAATAGGGGCTGATAAGAGCAAAATAAAGCACATTTAAATGAAGGGTGATAGTGTCCCAGGATACAAACAGAGGAGTTCTACAGGTGCTCTTTGAAGAGGTGAGTCTTAAGGAGGCGCCGGAATGTGGTCAGGGACTGGGCAGTCCTGACATCTGTAGGAAGGTCATTCCACCACTGCGGAGCAAGTGCTTTGTGCTGTTCTGTTTCTTGTCATGGTGAGAGGTAGCTGTCAGGGATGATAAACCATTCATCTTTACTGCTCAGGCTCTGACCAGTGTACTTGTAGCAGCCACCCAGGAGCACCCATCAAGAGGTCCCAACACCGCCACTAGGGACACTACTAAACTGAATTTGTAAATACTCGATTTACTAACAAAACCAAATCAACAGGTTCTTTGAATAGAGGTAAAGTGACCAGAGATAGCAACAGAGTGGCAGATAAAAGTTGTTACAATAGTCTCAAAGTTACATAAGTTAGTTCAAATAACCGATACAATCTATCACAGTTTTAATAAGAGAAAGGCAGTTAAATAAAAGGCAGTTCAATAACAGGAAGGGTCCTTAGACCAGAGCCTAGTAGCAAATGCACGTCTCATTGAGATTTAGATTTCCAGAAAGCTTTTGTCAAAGTCCCTGTGGCGGAGTGTCCCGCCCCTATTATTATTATTTGTATTATTGTTTGCGGCGCGGATAACAGCGCCGCGTATTTATTATTATTTATATTTAAAAACCTGTGAGGATGCATGACTGATCAGCTACTGATTATTTAACTAGCTGACAGTCACGCATCCTTACCAAACGCGTGCAGACTGTGGCCGAGGGGTAATATGATAATTAACAGCTAGTTAACCCCTCGGCCAGAGTATAAGAGAGGAGGTACGGGGAGATAGAGAGGAGACAGTCTTTAAAATAACAATTGCTAAAACGTGCTGGATTAGCCAGCACGACACTTACTTGTTTGTCTGTCTGATTCGTTTGGCCCTCGTGCCCTTTTGTTTTGCTGTTTTGTTAAAATCATTTGTTTTGTTTGTTAATAAATTCAGCTGAGTGCCGTAGCATTCAGCTTCACCCGCCCATCCATTGTTTTGGTTCAGTTACTTCCTGGTCCGTGACGTCACCACACCTCACCACTGCAAGCCATCCTGCCACGGTCCCGCATAAAAGATTCATTCTCAAACTGAACGCAGTAGGGATTCAAGGAAATGCATGCACATGGATTAGGGAGTGGTTAACATGTAGAAAACAGAAAGTACTGATTAGAGGAGAAACCTCAAAATAGAGCGAGGTAACCAGTGGTGTACCACAGGGATCAGTATTAGGTCCTCTGCTATTCCTGATCTACGTTAGTGATTTAGATTCTGGTATAGTAAGCAAACTTGTTAAATTTGTAGATGACACAAAAATAGGAGGAGTGGCAAACACTGTTGCAGCAGCAAACCTCATTCAAAATGATCTAGACGGCATTCAGAACTGGGCAGACACATGGCAAATTACATTTAAGAGAGAAAAGTGTAAAGTATTGCACGCAGGCAATAAAAATGTGCATTATAAATATCATATGGGAGATACTGAAATTGAAGAAGGGAACTGTGAAAAAGACCTAGGAGTTTATGTTGACTCAGAAATGTCTTCATCTAGACAATGTGTGGAAGCTATAAAAAAGGCCAACAAGATGCTCAGATATATTGTGAGATGTGTTGAATTTAAATCAAGGGAAGTAATGTTAAAACTGTACAATGCATTAGTAAGACCTCATCTAGAATATTATGTTCAGTTTTGGCCACCTCGCTACAAAAGGACATTGCTGCTCTAGAAAGAGTGCAAAGAAGAACAACCAGAATTATCCCGGGTTTAAAAGGCATGTCATATGCAGACAGGCTGAAAGAATTGAATCTATTCAGTCTTGAACAAAGAAGACTACGTGGCGATCTGATTCAAACATTCAAAATCCTAAAAGGTATAGACAATGTCGACCCAGGGGACTTCTTTGACCTGAAAAAAGAAACAAGGACCAGGGGTCACAAATGGAGATTAGATGAAGGGGCTTTCAGAACAGAAAATAGGAGGCACTTTTTTACACAGAGAATTGTGAGGGTCTGGAACCAACTCCCCAGTAATGTTGTTGAAGCTGACACCCTGGGATCCTTCAAGAAGCTGCTTGAAAAATTGGAAAATGAATACAAATAATTGTTAAAAATACAAACAGTATTCCTGTGAACAGTGTAATTTCTATTAAGATTTTTGTATCACAACATTGTTTTTTCTGGCTAATCTTTATTTACTTCCCGAGAACAATCTCTTTAGGCAATGTAATGCATTTGTTGACACAGATAGGCTTCAATGGAAGACTCGTAGTGGGTGCTCGGTTGGCAGCTGTCTCTGTATTGTGCCGGTACCGGTTAATATGTCTTTGACTGTCACCAGGAATACACTGATAGTGGTGTGTTTTAATCATATAGCAGCCTGTTCACACTTTGCTGAAATGTGTGTGTATATAGATTGGACGGTGGCCACTTGCAGTCTGCAGAACCATTGTTTCTGTTGTGTGGGTTCTAAATCTATTCATCTCTGCAGCTGACGAAATCAGCACCTCCCACAACTGACTGTAGATTGTGCTTCAACTACTCCATTGATATCTGTTTGTGTACGTTATATTAAACACCCAGTGTGCTGTTGGGATTTCTACACAGCTTCTGCATTGATATCTGTTTGTGTTGGCTATATTGGTGTGTTTGTTTGTGTACGGTATATTGGTGTGTGTGTTTGTGTAGGCTATATTGGTGTGTGTGTTTGTGTAGGCTATATTGGTGTGTGTGTTTGTGTAAGCTATATTGGTGTGTGTGTTTGTGTAGGCTATATTGGTGTGTGTGTTTGTGTAGGCTATATTGGTGTGTGTGTTTGTGTAAGCTATATTGGTGTGTGTGTTTGTGTACAGTATATTGGTGTGTGTGTTTGTGTATGGTATATTGGTGTGTGTGTTTGTGTAGGCTATATTGGTATGTGTTTGTGTTGGCTATATTGTTGTGTTTGTTTGTGTACGGTATATTGGTGTGTGTGTTTGTGTAGGCTATATTGGTGTGTGTGTTTGTGTACAGTATATTGGTATGTGTTTGTGTACGTTATATTGGTGTGTGTGTTTGTGTTAGGTATATAGGTGTGTGTTTTTGCGTAAGCTATATTGGTGTGTGTGTTTGTGTACGGTATATCTGTGTGTGTATTTGTGTACCGAAAATTGGTGTGTACGGCATTAGTCTTTTCTTTTTTCCTTTAAGTCTGAAACAAATTCCTTCCAGGCACCATAAAACTATGTTTCAATGTTGTTTTGTTTTCATGGATTCTGACTGAGGTGTGCATGAGAAACATGTCCAGTAAATTAGTTCCTTGGTCTATCACATGTATCAGTCAATGTTAATTCTTGCCCGCAAGACATCTTTATACTTGGTTCCACTCTTTTTCTATTTTGCCCTGAAGGACTAATTAAAACTCACGTTTCTTAATCCGACTATACATTTCATACACAATTCACAGTGCAACATTTCTGTCATGTGGTAACCTGAGTTTAGAAGTTTAGATAAAGCAATTGTTACAGTAAAAATAGGGTGGGAATAGAAGGCAAGTCACACTCATTCTAGAACTCTCTCTCTCTCTCTCTCTCTCTCTCTCTATATATATATATATATATATATATATATATATATATATAAAGAGAAAGGTAATGTAGGTACACAAAAATGTGAATAATTGATAACAAAATCTATTATATCAGGATGTTTCGGATACAAGTCCTTCAGCTGGATGGAAAAAGCAGTGCGTAAAACAAGCTGCTGTTAAAAACAAGATGTCTTTCAAAAGAAAAGTTCCAGAGAAATGTAAAATATTTACCTATCTATCTATACAGTATATATATATATATATATATATATATATATTTGTAACCCGGCCGGCACTCACGGTCGTTCGTTTGCCCCTTTCAAAGCAGACCCAGGACACAGGAAATGGAGTTTCAAGTGCGGTTGCGCTATTTTTAATAAACACAAAAATAAACACAAACACAAAACAAAACCTGACTCCGTTTTGGAGTACTTACTAAACGGGTTATTCCCTGACTAACTTGCAGGACGGCTAATCCGTTTACCTGGCACCACGGAACATAAACCAAAACCACACAGGTTTAACACAGCACGTACTTCTTTTCTGACTGCTCGGAAGCAGAGCACCTCTCTTCTGCTTCCTTCTACTCAGCAGCCCCGTGCAGACTGACTGCACATCTTAAATACCCCTGCACCTAGTACTAATTGTTAATAACTACCAGGTGCGGGTGATAATTAAACAAATAAAACAATTAATTTAAACAAAATGTGCATTTGCACATGTTTTTGGCAGGGAAGATTTTAACCCCCTCCCTGCCGTGTTACAATATATATATATCATCTTCCAAAAGCACTCCAGCCCATTTTTGGTCTTCTGTTGATTTTGCACATTTGGTTCTCCATTGCCAAAGCGAACTGTCCTTCATTTTCAAACCCGCTTCTAGGCACTGTCACGAAATCCGCGTGTTCAGATTTCTTTACGTACTCTTTCTATTTGCTCAGCATACATTCTTATCTCAGGGGAGACGTTAGGAGGACAGAGATGTTATTACTCCTAGTGGGATATAGTTCATGCTCTGGACCCGCAGTATATTCGGATGACCAATATAGTACCCAAGAAATTGACGTATCTAAAGTGTTTTTACGAATCAGAGTATGATCAGTACTCCTTCGGTTTATTAACAGTTAAATATTGGATTGAGTAGCTACAGGCTACTTCATATCCCCAGCTGACAGACGTTCTGGGCAGTCCAGTCCAGTGTCTTAACAGATATTAACGTTAACACTTTAATACATCTTTATGTATTCGTGCAACCGGCAGGCCTGGCCACGACCACGACACTAAATACACCCAGTAGCCTCTTTTCAGCACATTCAACAAATGTTATCCTATCTTCTAAACATAGCGTGAGTCCCTTATAGCAATACATGCAATACATGTGAGATAAAATAATAATTGATTAATGCTTACCCTTTAATATAGATCGTAAAAGGATATGACTGTCTTCACCAGGCAAATTAAACTGAGTTAAATCAGTTCAATTGTGTTTTTGGTTTGCAAAAGATGGACCACCTTGCCCTGTCTGGGATGAGTGTGGTACTGCATTGAAATTACTCTGGAGTTTTATAGGTTTTTCGTCTCATTGGAATACATGGGACACCTCAATTAAATCCAATCATTAATCAGGTGGGACAGTTCTTATCCATTTTACAAATAATAGTTTTCAAAAGATCCGGACTAACTTTTCAGAATTAATAGGTGTCATGGACTTCAATAAATTCAAAACTTCACATTTGTTTCAACTCTTATGATCTCATTTCTTTGCTTTCCTCCGAGCCCCTCCTTTATGTGAAACGTTAAGTGAACCAAGGTTCCCAGGATCTTGGTTTATAATATAAAAACACTACTGCATGCAAAACACTAATTTTATATGTGTTATATATGAGAGATGTTCTTAATATGTGACATCATCTTCTAAGTGATTATATTATGACAAATTAAAGGTATGTGTTTCTTTTATCTTCATATTGTTTCATCATTTTGTTAATGAGTCAGTTTTGATTCCATATACCATTGTCTAACAGAGTATTTGACAAAAGTTTGTCTCATACAATATTCAAGTCATTTAGTTTCACTAAGTTTAAGTGGTAATAGTTTTCATTACAATTATTTATCCATTAAGAGATGCACTGACCAGGCTCTGACCTGTACCTGACTCTGGGAATATGTTACTGCTAGCAGTTTCCACAGTCTCTTGTTTTTTCCAAGGTCAGAGTCTGTGCAAACACTTTTTAGATTTATGATCTATAAAGGTCTGTTAAGCCATAATTTTTGCATATTATTTCAAGATATATTCTTATCTGTGCTAAACCACTAATTCCATAAACCTTACCACCCCATCTCTATGAGGCTTGCAGCTCTGCTGAAGTGGAACCCAAGGACATTCCTTCTTTCTAGATAAGAAGAGAGGCCCTGGTTTCACTGTAGCAGTTTCAAATCACCACATTATAAGGAATGGGCAGCAGTGTGGAGTAGTGGTTAGGGCTCTGGACTCTTGAACGGAGGGTCATGGGTTCAATCCCCAGTGGGGGACACTGCTGTTGTACCCTTGAGCAAGGTACTTTACCTAGATTGCTCCAGTAAAAACCCAACTGTATAAATGGGTAATTGTATGTAAAAATAATGTATAATGTGATATCTTGTAACAATTGTAAGTTGCCCTGGATAAGGGCGTCTGCTATGAAATAAATAATAATAATAAGGAATCCATCTAACATCATTAGACAATAGTATAGTGGATTAATAACAAGGTACATTATAGTATATTATTACAAACTTAACACAAAAACATAACACAACACCTTTTAACTTCTAAATGATTTCCATTACACGAGAGTAGAAGTTAAAACTTCATGCTGATTTGAACTCGGCTCTCGCCAAGATAAGCACCAACTAAGACGTAGCTTTACAGTAAACTAATGTGATCCATATGTGTCTCCATCCATTTACGTTTCCTTCCATATGATGATGTAGATATCCTTCTGTCTGGTGTTAATGGCTGAAGTGTAATGCTGGCTCCAGGGATCAGCTTATTTTGCCTCCCTGGCGCATCAGCACACACAACGGCTGCGATGCTGGCTCCAGGGATCAACCACAGTGCGGCCTCCCCAACGCATCAGCATGACAACCGTCTGGATTGAGCTAAGTAGGGTACATCTCTGGGGTTTTCAAGTGGGCACCTTCCATCCTCAGTGTTTCGTCGACTAGCCCACGACACCTCAAGAGGGCTCGACGGTGATTCTGGCGTCCCAGCATCACCCCCCTCCATCCCCCACTCAACTCAGCCCAGCTTACTTACCTCTACATCAGCGTTTCTTTCTTTCTATTGTGCTTGAGATCCCCAGCCAGAATCTTTCCGTCTCAACCACAGCCAGTTGCTGCTCCTCTCTGCTGCTTCAGATAAGTTCTTCACTGTGCGACGCAACTCTTGGCCACTGAATCCGACATCTCTGAGAAACCGGGTTGTAGAGTGTGCCACAAATCCTCGACAACCCACTTCCACTGGGTAAACCCGAACTCTCCATCCTCGCTGTTCCGCTTCAGTGGCTAGTTGAGCATACCGCAGTTTCTTCCTCTCATACACCTCATCTACAGCATCCTCCCATGGCACTGTTAACTCTACCAGGTGAACAAGGCGTGCTGATCCAGACCACAAGACAATATCTGGTCGAAGGTTAGTGGTGGCAATCTCAGGTGGAAAAATAAGCCGTTGACCAACATCTGCCAGCATTTTCCAGTCTCTAGCAGCTTCCAGTTGTCCTGGGCGAGGATTGGTTTTAACACCTTTTCTTGGTGGTTGCTCTCCTGGGCGGATGAATGTTGTCTTTTGTGTGTAATGTTTTGATGGAACAGGTGGCAACTTCAATGGATATCATACTTCAATGGATATCATAATGTCTAGAAGTCTTATTGTTCAATAGAAAGAAGAATAAACTTGTACCATTTTCCCATTTAAGTAAATCGAATACTGCTCCAGGTTTTAATCTTCTTATCACTACAGCAAAGTCGTGAACAAGCAATAATACTTGTCAGTTTTAAATAATATGTTTTCTCATTATAGCAAATACTTAAAACATATTATTAATCTTATGAAATAAGTGTTATGAACTATAAACAGTTTCAATTAGCACTGAACCCGTTTCATTATAAGATAATCTTTCAATTAATTTACCTCTGTTTATCAATTGCTATAATATTATTTTGGTGAATCCCTTTTAGGATTTAAATCCAAATATAGGCCAGTATGACCCTTCTCTTTGTTCATACAAAATCCAGCCGAGATTTTTTCTCAAGACCTTGGCTGTTCAGTTTTAATGTTAATTTATTGTTGTATAGAATTCTTTTCTTATCTTGTTTTTGGAAAACATAAATTTGTCGGTGTTATTAACGTTCACTTTTAGCCGGAATGGTGCTTTTTATCAAGCGTCATGCTTTCTGAAGATAAGATATACTAGTGGTAAATCGTTCATTATATATATATATATATATATATATATATATTTTAAAAATTCTCAGATTGCAAAATGTTTAATTAGAACCATATGTAGACTGACCTATTTCATGGAGCAAGAGAGCCACCTACTAGTGGTACAAGGATACTCTTTCTTTATCCTTCCTAATATCTTTGACACTTCATTTTATAATACATTCCATATTTGAAATTGCCTATACCATGTCCTGCATATCCATATGTTCTCAGCAGGATTCAGCTTCTGTACCAGGTTTCGCTCTTAGTTGTTTCCACAAGAAGTCCCTTGATCCAATGTTTCTCCATCACAGGTGTGGATTTCCATGGCCTGACTTCATTCCTATAAGATACTTGGACACGTTTAGCTGTAAATATTATTTCTTTATATTTCCTTTTGTTCGCACAGAGTCACTTTGCGAGGTACGCCTTCCATCCAGAACACTGAAGGAGGCCAAAACTCACTGTTATTCATATTTTCTGGTATCCAATTACTGTTCTGCCTCACATCATCAGTTGGTGAACACAATACAACTGAATCTGATTCAATTGATGAACCATTTACTGTAGCTTACTGAGATCCTCCATGCAACGGAGTCTAATGTTCAGCGTCACCTGCGACAGCACGTTATAAAAATGAGGATGTCAGCAAATCATATCTGATTCAAATAGGCTACATTGATCTTCAGGCCCTTATTTTCCCAATCCAGTGTTTTGAATATGTGTTCTAGGGAGGCCGTGAAGAGCTTTGGGGAAATTGTATCTCCCTGACAAACTCCTTTTTCAATCTTGATTTTGTCGCTGTTTTTATGGAGTCTTACTGTGGAAGTTTGTGGTAGGATGGCTTGCAGTGGTGAGGTGTGGTGACGTCACGGACCAGGAAGTAACTGAACCAAAACAGTGGATGGGAGGGTGAAGCTGAATGCTACGGCACTCAGCGTGTTTAATAAATCAAATAAACAAAAGATTTAAACAATAACAAAACACTAAACAAAAAGGCACGAGGGCCAAACAAACCAGACAGACTAACAAGTAAGTGTCGTGCTGGCTAATCCAGCACGTTTTAGCAATTGTTATCTTAAATTCTGTCTCCTCTCTATCTCCCCGTACCTCCTCTCTGTACACCCAACCCCGCAGCACGGACAGCTGCAGGTTCTTATACTCTGGCCGAGGGGTTAACTAGCTGTTAATTATCTTATTACCCATCGGCCACAGTCTGCATGCGTTTGGTAAGGATGCGTGACTGTCAGCTAGTTAAATAATCAGTAGCTGATCAGCCACGCATCCTCACGGGTTTTTAAATAATAGAAAACAAATAACAAAAAAGACGCGACGCTTTTATTCGCGCCGCAAACAAATACAAATAATAATAAATAATTACATAGGGGCGGGACACTCCACCACAAAGTTGCATTCTTGTATATGGTGCTGATCAAGTTTCTGTGCGTTTTCTCAGAGAGCTTAATACAGATCTTGTGTAAACAGAGTCAAAGGTAGTTTGCACTCATTGCTGGTTTGAATCACTTGCCGTACAATTTGAAGATGATCCATTGTGCTAAATCCATTCCTGAATCCTGCTTACTCATTTGATTGTGCCGAGTCAAATTTATCTTGAAGTCTCTTGGTGAGTATCTTGTTGAAAATTGTGTAGATTATAGGAAGTAAGCTAATAGGTCTGTAGTTCTTGAGGTCTTCTTTATCTTCTTCATCTCCTTTCTTATGTAAAAGTCTTCTCCGGGTGCCTTTCCTGTCTTCATATGTTTGATAGCATGTTTCACTTCTTCCTGGGGTTGCATTTTTTCCGTCTCGTCTTCATCATCTGCTACGTTGCTTTTTTCAACTTTATATAATTTTCTGTAAAAGTCTTCACTCTCTTCAAAATCAGATCACGGATTCAGATCTGTTTGATTGCTAAAATCTGTTTTTTCCGAATGATTAGTCTTTGTTTTGCTTTCTTCATGCTACGGTTGTTTTCAATAGTTTTTTCTACCAACTTACAGTCGAACGACCGTATATCCTCAGTAATGCGCTTTCTTCAATTCAATTCAATTCAATTCAATAAGCTTTATTGGCATGACAGGAACAAACAAGTTTTGCCAAAGCAGAATAAACATACAAACAGACAGGTACAGTCTATAAACAATTTCTTACTGTCTTGCAGAGCTCAATGTATTAAATCTTTGACTTCAGAGCTGCTGTTTGTTTCATTTCCCTTCTTTTCTTCATGAGGTCTTTTGTCTCTTGCATGATCTTCTGGTCACATTTTGCACTGTGTTCCAGCGATGTATTTTGCTGTTTCTGCAATTACTTATGTCACTTCTTCATAGATTTTGTTTACCTCGATTGCTTCATCTTTTTGCAGATCTTGAAGAGTGCTCAATTTATTTTTCAGTTCCAGTTGAAACACCAGGCTTTGCTTCTGGAGCATTTCTACCTCAATTGTGTTGGATTTCGTCATCACGAGTTTCGCTCTCTCCAGTGCTGTGTTTAGGTGTATTTTGCGTCTTACAAGTCTGTGGTCACTTCCGGTGTTAAAATTGTTCAATACTGAGACATCTTGTATGGTGTGCTTCTTGTTGGCGAGTATATAGTCAATTTCATTCTTCACTCCGTTGGGTCCTCTCCATGTCCATTTCCTTCTGGAAGAAGGTGTTCATGATGAATACGTTCTTGTTCTCTGCAAATTCGATTAGTCTGTCACCCCTCTCATTCCTGTCACAATGTCCAAATTTGCCGCCCGAATTCTCGACCTCTTGCTGGGCTCCTATTTTGGCGTTGAAGTTACCGATGATGAACTTCTTGTATTTCTTCATAAAAATCTTCAAAACTTCTTCATCCGAATAGCTTGTTGTTGGTGCATATACTTGGATGACCTGAAGTTCATACTTGAATCTTTCACTGTATAGTAACACAGCCTTCGGCAAAGGCTCATTTGCCCCTACACTTTTTCTTCACTCTTAACTAACATGTTGGACGACTAAGCCGTTTACCAGCCACAAAAAACACCTGCTTCACACACAGTATACAAATGACACATGTTACAAGGTTCACACAGTACATTTTCTTTAGACCACACAGGTGTTTGGTCCTTAAACACAGACCCCGGCTTCACACAGGTGTTTGGACCTTACACAGAGACCCTGGCTTCACAGTCATCCTTTCTCCTTGATACGGATTGTCCTGTACAAACATTTCGTTCTGTTGAAATCCCTGCCTGCTAATCACAGACAGGTGTCCCTCATGCAATTTAGAGCCAGGTGAACCTCGTTCTGGCTCACTCCCATGGCATTCTGGGGAATGTTGTCCTGCAGCACCCTCCTGGACTACATCTCTTCTACTCCTCCTACTACTCTGCCATACAATATATATATATATATATATATATATATATATATATATATATAGTAACACAGTAGGGAGGGGGTTAATATCCTCCCTGCATAAAACATGGGCGTATGCTTGTTTAATTTATTTTATTGTTAATTATCGCCTGCACCTGGTAGTAATTGTAAATTAGAACCATGTGCAGGGTATTTAAGAGGTGCAGTCAGTCTGCACTGGGCTACTGTGTGAAGGAGACAGAAGGTGTGCTCTGTTTCCGAGCAGTCAATATGAAAGCAAGTGCTGTGTTAAAACGGTGTGTTTTGTTTATTGACAGGTAAACGGCTTAGCCGTCCTGTGTGTTAGTCAGGGACCTGTTCAAAGTGAAGTTAGGCTCTACGTTTGAGCTAGGTGTTTATTTTGTTTTAGTTTGTTTGTGTTTTTGTTATGAAAAATCAATTTCTGTGTCCTGGGTCTCTGTATTATAGGGGCAAACAAACGGCCGCGAGTGTGGCCGGTTACAATTTTATATATATATATATATATATATATATATATATATATATATATATATATATATATATATATATATAGTCCTGTACAATATACAAAACGTTTGTGTTTAGTTTCACAAACCCTGATTAGCACAAATCTTCGATTAACTTTGGTTACTTTACCAAATGATTAGCTCTAATGAAACCTGTCATTAATCAGTTTCACTGGTAGTACTTGTTGGGGGTAGTGTATATAGTTTATATACTATTGACTTGTCAATGTCATATACATTTTCATTCCACGTCAAGTGTTACTGAACAGACAGTAGAGTTTGCAACAAACAGATTACTTATCCTTGCAGCGTGATGTTCTGATAGTATTATACAGATATGAATATAATCAGTTTGAAATAATAATTTTTGTTTTGCAAACTTCATGTCAACTTCGCTTCAATATCTGTTGTTAGCATCTAAAATAACCAACATACTACACAGACCTGCCCATTTAAATAAAGGGGCAATACCTCCATGTGAATATTCATGAGAGACTACATAGTGATACATTCTGAGAGGCTAAATACTGTGTGACTTAGCAGGCTGAGTTTTCGCATCGGTAATGGTAGTTAGCAGTTGGTATCCCACCATCACCCAGCCGAATCCTTTTCTTCCTTTGCCATTTTACTCAAACGAATAAAAATGTGTCCATATGTTTATATGTTGTGCATTTGTTGGAGGATCTGAGGTTGTCAGGATCTTGTTGGGTTATATAAATACAGAGAGAACACACCTTATGTTCATGGTATTTCTTTATGGCACCTGAGATACAATGCTGTGCAGTGAAATCCCGATTCCAGATGTGCAGAAATATTCAGTGTGATCTGAACCACCTGCTACTCAGGACACTGTCATCCTCATCCACAGAGTGGCTCTGAAGCAGGCTATGGAGGGTCAAGCACGAAACAGAGGAGGTGCTTGCACCTGCAGGTTAAGTGCCTGGGACTGTATAATTGACAACCCAGGCTGTTTGGTGCATAGTTTAAAAACTTATCCAGCCAGTAGTCTAGACGGATATTTTTTTCTTCACTCCATATATGTACAGTACATATAAGTTATGGCAAGCTGTACTCATAAATGGAATAACACTAGCTTACAACCTCTGGCCTGCGGCATTATCTCAAGTTGTCAGGCATGATGATGGCTTCTCTACCCAAAGTTATAGTTATAATTATATATATATATATAATAACTGTGTACACAGCATAATAAACTAAAAATGTAGCATAGCGTGAATAATGACTTTCATTGCTCTTCTTCTCAAACCGCAGTTTCGTCTGGCAGTGTAACAGGTATTTACCATCTTGAAACAATGTATTAGAAATGTCCCATCTTTCTAACTAGATGCATTCATTACTGTAGCACAATTCATCATTTACTTGGGCATTTAATAAAGGACAGCTCCTTTGTCATGGGGGTTTAAGCAATCTGTTTCTGGTAATATCGTACTCTTCACTCCCAGGCCTGCTGTCTGGGTATTCTCTGTTTGGTGGGGGTTCGTTTTTGCAAAATTAGATTTTAAAATGGTCTTTGTGACATGAGGGAATTGTAGTTACATTTCATTACATTGTAAATGTAGTATTATTTTACAGTATGCAATTCATACACTGTAAAATGTAAAGGAATCTCAATTCTAAGTTTATATTGTTGCACACTATTAATAAATGAATCATGCTGCCATGAGTGTAGTACACAATGGGCTATATATAAATGACAGTGCCAATACATATATGTTCATATCAACCCTAAATCTAAAATCTATCCCAATAAAGTTACAATAAATTCAAATATTTAGCAAATCTGTTAGAATGATGTGATGTATAAGATAAGTGGGACTTGTCAAGTACTTTCACTTGTCTTCAGTTTAATGATTTATTTATTTTAAATCCTGGATTTACAATGACTAGTCAATTTCCCAGTGAACAATGAACCTCATTAGAAATGTGAGAATGGATCTTGTGATAAGAATTAGAGGATTAACAGAATTCCCCGTGCTAGACAAGCATGGTCACAGCATAGTATTGGTGTTTTAATTCATAATAAAAACACGACTGTCTTTCAGATAAACTAATACCTGCTTGCTTTATTATAATACAATACATGCAGGTAGAACAGGTTGTCCTGTGCATGTTAAAGCAGACCTAGATGACCCGTGGTAGAGTAATTAATACCAGGTATTTCTGTAACATTAAACATGTGAGCTTAGATAACGAATAGTTCCAATGTTTTCAGTATTTAATAGCAATCATGCATCTGTGGTTTTGCACCCTTGCTAAAAAATGAGTTTTTTGACTAGAATACAAGTGTTAATCCTGTTTTTTTTTTTTTTTGGCTAACATCGACCTTCTGTCAAAAGATTTATCTTCCTGGTCTGACATCACCACCAGTCACCCTGGTCACAGTGCCGTGATGAGATGCTTTTCTGACATCACCACCAGTCACCCTGGTCACAGTGTCGTGATGAGATGCTTTTCTGACATCACCACCAGTCACCCTGGTCACAGTGTCGTGATGAGATGCTTTTCTGACATCACCACCAGTCACCCTGGTCACAGTGCCGTGATGAGATGCTTTTCTGACATCACCACCAGTCATCCTGGTCACAGTGCCGTGATGAGATGCTTTCTTGTTTTTTCTGGCAAATCTGAGTTTGAGATTTATTTAAATGTTGGTAAGGTCTAAGGGCCTCATTTACGAAAGGGCACTAAATTTGGAGTTAGCGTGCACGTAAAGTAGAGAGCCTAACGTGTGTGATAAATCTAAATTTACTGCCCCTTTACTAACAGAGAATGCATTAATTTACATCCTCAGTAAAAGCCTTTTTCCTTTCTCCTTTAATGCATACGGCCCGCCCATTAGTTTCTAAAATTGCATTGCACTGTATCGTTTTGGAATTGTTCTTTAAAACAACAAGCCTGTTTAATATAACACGTGTATTCGACATGTGCAGTCTGCATTGTATGAGTGACATTCCCATTAAGCCAATCACAGCTCACAGAGGTAGTAAAATAGTCAATCAAATGGCACACAGGGTCTGTTTCCTCACACACGGCAGAATACAGAAGATTCCAAAATCGTTAGCCAGATGAATATTTTTTCACTGAATAATTGGCGGTAAGGCAATATCTGATTTGCAGTGCAATGGTTGCAGTTATGATGGAGATTATAACATACAACATCACTATGATAAGCTGCACAAAGCAACGTATTCTCAGTTTACTGGAAATGAAAGAAGCTGTGGAGCCTCAACAAAAGGTTTTTCTGAAAATGAGAAGAAAAAATGAAAGTGCTGTGGATGCAATTTTATTGTTAGAAAAGAGATTGCATGTGCTGCCAAACCTTTTTCAGATGGTGAATTTAGAGTTGCCAGGTATCTGGTTGTCGACCGGAAAGTTCGGTTGTAAGGGGGTCTGTACAGTCTCAAAAGTCAGCAATCTTCTGTTAAGCGTCCTGTGACAAATGCAGCTTAAAAGTAGCATAATATAACTGTCAAAACAATATATTTGATTTATTTTTAATCTTTGAACAACTTTCTAGTGCGCAACCACAAGCAGTGGAGCAACTGGCTTTTAAAGAGTTAAGTGCCTAGCAAGCAGGCACGTACAAACAATGTTCAACATTTAATGACGTAGCTAGCATCCTTTCTCTTGCGGCTAAACTGTGCTGCAAACTAGTGCGAGGTGAAATGGAGGAACCCCACAAGAAGAAGACTCGTAGGCTGTGCTCTTTTAAAGACGAGTGGTTGCAATTCCCGGAATATCGGAATTGGCTTACAAAGGCACATGAAGACATATTGTTCAATTTGTTGTGTTCAATTCACGGTTAAGTTTGATTCTGTAAAAGCTATCAAGCATCATGCAAAGACAGAGGGTCACAAAATCAAACTACGAGCACAGGTACGGTCGAGTTCTTTCAAAGAAGAACAACACTTGTGTGCGGCTGAATTGCTTTTAACATATCATGGAGTTAAACACCACCACAGTTACCATTCTCAAGATTGTGGAAATAAGCTGTACAGCTCCAGTTTCACCAATTCCAAGATAGTTTCCAAAATTCACTGTGGAAGGACAAAAGTAGAGGCTTTGGTAGAGAATGTATTAGAACCTCATTCAATAAAACTGGCTGTGCAAGACATTGGATCTACTTTTGTTCTCAATAGCAACAGATGCTTCTAATAAAAGGAACACAAAATCATTCCCAGTTGCCGTCCGCTATTTTAATAAAGATACAGGAACCTGCACATCTATCCTAGACTTTTTTGAGGATGCAGAAGAAACATCAGTGGGAATTGCAAACAATTTAAGAAGTTGTCTTCAAAATGCTGGTCTGATGTGTAATAAAAGTGTGGCATATGGAGTAGACAATGCGTCTGTCAATTTCGAAAAACACAAGTCTGTTTTCGTGTACCTAAAACGAATGTTGGATTTGCCAAACCTTGTGCCAGGGCATTGTAGTGCTCACATAGTACACAATACAGCGAAACATGGCTTGAAAATGCTCTTGTACGATGTAGAGAACTTGGTCATCAAGGTTTTCAGTGAATTCTCATCCAGTGCAAAGAATATTAGTGTACTAATAGTGTACAAGTTCTTTGACTTCATGGAGACGGAATATTCAGAAATCTTACGACATGTACCTACATGTTTTCTGACTCTTTTCAGTGCCGTGGACAGGCTACGAAAGAATTGGCCTGCACTCAAATCTTACTTTGTGATCGAAGGAGAGAAAAATGTGAACAGCGCAATACAGACCTTTATTTCTGAGCAAAGGGACGCAGTGTCCAACGATGAAAATATTACGCTTCCTGAGCTGTACATCTACATTGTGAGCCAATTTCACAACACCACAAAGATTACATTCAGGTAACTGAACTGTATGCTTGTGACAGGCTGGCTCGCAGTGGTGAGGTGTGGTGACGTCACAGACCAGGAAGTCACTGAAACCAAAACAGTGGATGGGCGGGTGAAGCTGAATGCTACGGCACTCAGCGTGTTTAATAAATCAAATAAACAAAAGATTTAAACAATAACAAAACACTAAACAAAAAGGCACAAGGGCCAAACGAATAAACAAGTACTGTTTAGCAGTCGTTTTTAACTGTTGTTATTTTTTCGCTCGTTCTCTCCGCTCCCCGTACTCTCCTTTGTACACTCCCCCCCAACCCGGACAGCTGCAGGTTCTTATACTCTGGCCGAGGGGTTGACTAGCTGTTAATTATCTTATTACCCCTCGGCCACAGTCTGCACGCGTTTTGTAAGGATGCATGACTGTCAGCTAGTTAAATAATCAGTAGCTGTATCAGTCATGCATCCTCACTGGGTTTTTAAATATAAATAATCAAAGACGCGGCGCTTTTACTGCGCCGCAAACAAAAATACAAATAATAATAAATAGGGGCTGGACACTCCGCCACAATGCTACATTCAACAAGCTGAGAAGAAAGATTCAGAATCGACAAGAGAAAGGCTTCTATGGGTACAAGGTGACACAGTTCTTGAAAAACCTACCTATTAACGAGCAGAATAAATTTGTTGGAGATGCCCAACGGGCTTACACATGCCTCATACAGTATCTAGAAAAGTGATTCGATTTCAGCGAAAACTCTTTCTAAAAGTTGTATGCACCACTCAGAACCAATGCCTCTGATATGTGGGTAGAATTCTTTAAGTGCTGCAAGGCTCCAAACTTACTTCAAATTGTGCAGCATGTGCTTGCTATACCACCCAGCAATGCATTTGTGGAATGCATTTTCAGCATTATGAAGAACTTCTGGACCAATGAAAGGAATCGGCACCAAGTGGACTTGGTGAAAGCTGAGCTATTCGTGCACTTCAACTATAAAATAGTTTGCAGGATTTCTGAAGACAGGAGCTGCTAAGGAGCTTGTAGTGGCAATAAGAAAAGAACAAATTTTAAGAAGTAGAAAGGAAATGAAGAAAAGGTATATTTCAGAAATTATTATTATTATTATTATTATTATTATTATTATTATTATTATTATTATTATTATTATTATTATTAAGTGATTTCCATTACACGAGAGTAGATGTTAAAACTTCATGCTGATTTGAACTCGGCTCTCGCCAAGATAAGCACCGACTAAGACGTAGCTTTACAATAAACTAATGTGATCCATCTGTGTCTCCATCCATTTATGTTTCCTTCCATATGATGATGTAGATATCCTTCTGTCTGGTGTTAATGGCTGAAGTGTAATGCTGGCTCCAGGGATCAGCTTATTTTGCCTCCCTGGCGCATCAGCACACACAACGGCTGCGATGCTGGCTCCGGGGATCAACCACAGTGCGGCCTCCCCAACGCATCAGCATGACAACCGTCTGGATTGAGCTAAGTAGGGTACATCTCTGGGGTTTTCAAGTGGGCACCTTCCAGCCTCAGTGTTTGGCCGACTAGCCCACGACACCTCAAGAGGGCTCGACGGTGATTCTGGCGTCCCAGCATCACCCCCCTCCATCCCCCACTCAACTCAGCCCAGCTTACTTACCTGTACATCAGCGTTTCTTTCTTTCTATTGTGCTTGAGATCCCCAGCCAGAATCTTTCCGTCTCAACCACAGCCAGTTGCTGCTCCTCTCTGCTGCTTCAGATAAGTTCTTCACTGTGCGACGCAACTCTTGGCCACTGAATCCGACGTCTCTGAGAAACCGGGTTGTAGAGTGTGCCACAAATCCTCGACAACCCACTTCCACTGGGTAAACCCGAACTCTCCATCCTCGCTGTTCCGCTTCAGTGGCTAGTTGAGCATACCGCAGTTTCTTCCTCTCATACGCCTCATCTACAGCATCCTCCTATGGCACTGTTAACTCTACCAGGTGAACAAGGCGTGCTGATCCAGACCACAAGACAATATCTGGTCGAAGGTTAGTGGTGGCAATCTCAGGTGGAAAAATAAGCCGTTGACCAACATCTGCCAGCATTTTCCAGTCTCTAGCAGCTTCCAGTTGTCCTGGGTGAGGATTGGTTTTAACACCTTTTCTTGGTGGTTGCTCTCCTGGGCGGAGGAATGTTGTCTTTTGTGTGTAATGTTTTGATGGAACAGGTGACAACTTATTGGTCATGTTACGCTTGTCTTCCAATGCTAAGGCCAAACATCGCAGCACCTGGTCATGGCGCCAAGTAAACCGTCCTTGGCTAAAAGCCACCTTACATCCTGTCAAATTGTGCCTTAATGTTGCAGGTGATGAACACAAAGGATATGAGGGATCCTCTCCTACCCAGAGGTTTAGGTTCTGTGGTGATGGGAGAACATCATATGTTGACCTGATGAGGAAACTGATCCTGCTCTGTTCCATTGACCATAGGTCTTGCCAGCCAATCTTGCGTTGTTCCACACTCTCCCATCTCATCCATTCTCCCTGCTTGGCCTGGGAAATGGCTTTTATACACCTCATCCTCTCCTCCTGCTTTTGCACCTCGTTGACTACCAGCTTCCTCCTTTGAGCTGGGGCTGCCTTGTGCCATGTAGGAGGAGCCGAACTGAAACCAAGACCCCCTCTTCCATGCTGAACTTGCCCCATGATATCACCAATTCGAAGGGCAGCCTTTGCATCTTCCACAGCTTTCTTTGCCGCCCACTTTCTTCCAGTTTTCAACACAGGTGCTGCCTCCCTTTCGCATTTATCGCGTGACTCTACTAATGTCATTTCCAGTCTGACCTTGGCGCACTTAAACTCCTCGGTTAGAGCAGAGACTGGTAGCTGCAGTATTCCTTTACCGTAAAGTCCCACTCTTCTGAGGCAGCGTGGAACTCCCAACCATTTCCTGATGTATGAACTGATTAAAGCTTCCAGCTTCTCTACTGTTGTCAAAGAAACCTCGTACACAGTCAGTGGCCACAGCAACCTCGGCAGTAGACCAAACTGAAAGCACCAGAGTTTTAGTTTACCTGGTAGAGCGCAGCTGTCTGTGCTCTTCAACCCTTCCACTGCTTGTTGTCTAACGTCATTTAACTAATGCATTTATCCAGGGCGACTTACATGATTATTCTATCATTAAAATATTATGTTACATGTATAACATTACACAATCTACAGGTAGTGGACAACAAAATGGAAACACCTGGGTAAATGAGGGACACCAAGTATATTGAAAGCAAGGGCTTCCACACAAGTGTGGCTCATGCGTTAATTAAGCAAATAACATCCCAGCATGCTTAGGGTAATGTATAAAAATGCTGGACAGGCCTGGTTGCCTATAATTATGGCTAGCATGACTGCAAGAGGAGACCTCAGTGACTTTGAAAGAGGGGTGATTGTTGGGGCGCGTTTGGCAGGAGCTTCAGTGACCAAGACAGCTCAACTTGCTGATGTTTCACGAGCAACGGTGTCTAAGTTGATGTCGGCATGGAACTCAGAGGGAAAGACATCATCATCAAAGGGCAACAGTGGGCGGAAGCGCATACTCCAGGATTGTGATATCTGTGCATTAATTCGAAGTGCAAGGCAAAACAGACGAGCAACTGCAGATCAATTGACTGCAAATTTCAACCTGGGGCATGAGCAGCCAGTTTCATCAAAAACGGTCTGCCGAGAACTCCACAGAGTGGGATACCATAGTGGCCCAATGCCCTATTAAGTGACTTTACATTGGTGTTTCCATTTTTTTTGTCCACTACCTGTATACAACACATTTTAAATGAACAAAATAAACAGTAATATACAACACATAATAATATACAATACCTAAAGTACAGAATAAATAAATATCTATTGAAATCTTTACTTGGGTCTTTCTTAGACATAAAAAACCATTCAGACTTTGGTGCTGGGAATTTGCTCTGTAAATAATTTTTATATGCAATGTGTTCTGTGTACTGTAATCAAATGCTTGTTGTAACCATGAGTGAAACTACGTGTCTGTGGAAAGCATTGGCTGGTTTCCTGTGCTGTGTGATTGGAACCCTGTGAGAGCTAATTTTCATGCAGTGCTACATTACAATGGCCTATATATTCATCTTTTTTGTTCCGCAAATTCGCTATTACCGACATAATACAATTCTATGGGTGATGCAAAAATATTGACGATAGCTGTAGTGTCCGGTGTTAAGAACTGGAATTAGGTGAATTTGTTAAAAGGTGCATGCTTAAAACAGCTGATGTAGTATTGTGACAGAAATACAATGATTCTTGGTTGTAAATCTCCCTCCCGACCTCTGAGGGCGCTAAGCAGCCAGAACAGAGTTCCTTGGATGGCCTGGTCTGACAGTTCTTTCCCAAGGTTCAAGGAAAGTCGGCCAGCCAGGAAGGAGGCGAGACTCCGTTGCAATAACGCATTGACCCGGAAGGTAAACGATGTGGCAGCCACAGATTGGAGAGGTGGTTGCACTCGTTTACCAAGGGGTCATGTGTGACAGCATAAAAGGGGACGGAGAATCGTAATCTGTTCCTTCGCATTGGTTTTGTGTGTATGAACCGAGAAGGACTGTGAGAGACCCCGTAACCACTGTTTCAGTGTTTTGTTTGTTTGTCTTTGTGTAATTTGTCTTGTTTGTGAATCACTAGACGGCTAACACGATTCTGGAGCTGTTGCCGATGGCCAGCACTCGGCGGAACAGCACTTCACTACTGTCACAAAATAAACTGTATAACCCTTCACAAGTACTACTGCACGCACCCAGGACTGGTGACCGTGTCAGTGTTATTGTGGGGCAGATACGTATTGTTTATTGTTTAGAGTTTAGAAGCCTGTTATTGTCTACCCCGTGCAGTACACATCATTGTCTACCCCGTGCAGTACACATCATTGTCTACCCCGTGCATTATTGTCTACATTTCATAGTGGTGCTGTTTACTATTTTGCATGTTCACAGCTTGCCAGTATCTTTTTTTCAGTGCTGTTAAAAGCATTATATTTTGGAATATAAGTTAAAGATTGAGACTTCCATTGAAAGTAAAATACAATGCTATTTCCTCCATTATACTGCATGTGTGATATTGAGGGTTTTTTTCTCAGTGTTCCAGGAAAGATGCTTCTTGTTATATCTGCCTATTTCTGTACTAAACAATACATGAAGTAATATGTTGATTAATTGATTGAAACCGTGCTTATTGATGACTAGGAATTGTGCAGTGGGGGGAATGTGTTTTGTGTAAAGTAGTATATTTGAGTATATTGGTCTACATACAATTTATATAGACATTTTCAGGTACATTACGATGTATAACTTTTTTGTTTGTTTTACGATGCAGCCCAGCAAGTGAAGTCTTGAAATAAATGGCCCTTGCTAGTGAATCAGTGAATGAAACAGACAAATCTGTTGAATTGATTCACTAAACTGAATGAATCAAACTAATCGAGTCAGTAAAAAGAATCGAACTGCACATCACTAGTTTTCAGGCCAGAAAAAGAGGTTTAAATACCATGCCTATCATTGGTTAAAGCTTGGTTTCCATTCGCACTAATAAATGATCACTTTAATGCGCACACTAAAATTAACACCCTTTGGTAATTACCATGTGAATACAGCTCATCTCATTATTCTGATCTGGATGCTCATTTAAATACATCAGCATACATAACCTTAAAAATCACATCTTCATTCTGATTACAACAGTGTGAAGCATAAATTTAGTGCAAGCCATAATTTGCAAAGTATCACACGCGATAAGGAATACAATTGCAATAGTACACACGGAAATCATTAACATGCTGCACACTAATTGCAATTATATTAGTGCTTGTATAATTGTAACAACAAGCAGAGAGGATAAAAGGATGGCAGCGATGGCAATGGATTTTGTTCTGCGATCAATTGAACCTGTTGAAACAAAAATAACAAATCAAAACCTGAAGTACAGGAAAGTTAATCAAATGGAAGAGGCTTTGAGATCCAGAATTCTAATCATGCAGGCTATACTGTGATGCGATTTGGTTTTCCCATGCTGGATTCAATAAGGGAAAGTCTCTTGTGCTCATGCACTGATTACTACAGCAGAAAGCAAATTTCTGTCATGCTTTATTTTAAGAGTGGTTTTTTTTGTTGTTTATTAACTAGTAACAAACATTGTTAATTTTTAGCTAAGGGTTAGTGTTAGGGTTACGGTTGATAAAAAACTGATTTAATTTGCTAAACATTACTACAGTATCAATTTGAACCAATTTCAAGCATATGATCGACTGGGTATTGATCATCCATAGGGCTCTGGTGTTTGATTGATCATCCATAGGGCTCTGGTGTTTGATTGATCATCCATAGGGCTCTGGTGTTAAGAAGAACATAAGAAAATTTACAAACAAGAGGAGGACATTCAGCCCATCTTGCTCGTTTGGTTGTTAGTAGCTTATTGATCCCAGAATCTCATCAAGCAGCTTCATGAAGGATCCCAGGGTGTCAGCTTCAACAACATTACTGGGGAGTTGGTTCCATACCCTCACAATTCTCTGTGTAAAAAAGTGCCTCCTATTTTCTATTCTGAATGCCCCTTTATCTAATCTCCATTTGTGACCGCTGGTCCTTGTTTCTTTTTTCAGGTCAAAAAAGTCCCCTGGGTCGATATTGTCTATACCTTTTAGGATTTTGAATGCTTGAATCAGATCACCGCATAGTCTTCTTTGTTCAAGACTGAATAGATTCAATTCTTTTAGCCTTTCTGCATACGACATTCCTTTTAAACCCGGGATAATTGGTTGCTCTTCTTTGCACTCTTTCTTGCGCAGCAATATCCTTTTTGTAACGAGGTGACCAGAACTGATCACAATATTCTAGATGGGGTCTTACTAATACATTGTAAAGTTTTAACATTACTTCCCTTGATTTAAATTCAACACTTCTCACAATATATCCGAGCATCTTGTTGGCCTTTTTTATAGCTTCCCCACATTGTCTAGATGAAGACATTTCTGAGTCAACATAAACTCCTAGGTCTTTTTCATAGTTCCCTTCTTCAATTTCAGTATCTCCCATATGATATTTATAATGCACATTTTTATTGCCTTCATGCGGTACTTTACACTTTTCTCTATTAAATGTCATCTGCCATGTGTCTGCCCAGTTCTGAATACTGTCTAGATCATTTTGAATGGCCTTTGCTGCTGCAACGGTGTTGGCCACTCCTCCTATTTTTGTGTCGTCTGCATATTTAACAAGTTTGCTTACTATACCAGAATCTAAATCATTAATGTAGATTAGGAATAACAGAGGACCTAATACTGATCCCTGTGGTACACCATTGGTTACCTCGCTCCATTTTGCGGTTTCTCCTCTAATCAGTACTTTCTGTTTTCTACCTATTAACCACTCCCTAATCCATGTGCATGCATTTCCTTGAATCCCTGCTGTGTTCAGTTTGAGAATTAATCTTTTATGCGGGACTTTGTCAAAAGCTTTCTGGAAATCTAAATAAACCATGTCGTATGCTTTGCTATTATCCATTGTCGATGTTGCATCCTCAAAAAAATCAAGCAGGTTAGTTAGACATGATCTCCCTTTCCTAAAACCATGCTGACTGTCTCCCAGGATATTGTTCCCATATAGGTATAGTTTCCATAAGTTTACATATAATAGAAGTCAGGCTTATTGGTCTGAAGTTACCTGGTTCGGTTTTGTCTCCATTTTTGTGGATCGGTATTACGTTTGCAATTCTCCAGTCTGTCGGTACAACCCCTGTGTCAAGAGACTGTTGCATGATCTTGGTTAGCGGTTTGTAAATAACTTCTTTCATTTCTTTGAGTATTATTGGGAGGATCTCATCTGGCCCAGGGGATTTGTTTATTTTAAGAGCTCCTAGTCCCTTTAACGCTTCTGCCTCTGTTATGCTAAAGTTATTTAAAACTGGATAGGAACAGGTCGACATGTGGGGCATGTTGTCCATATCCTCCTTTGTAAAAAACTGTGAAAAGTAATCATTTAATATATTTGCTATTTTTTTTTCTTCATCTATGATTTTGCCATTTGTGTCTTTTTGACATTTAACCTCCTCTTTGAATGTTCTCTTGCTGTTATAATATTGGAAAAACATTTTGGAATTGGTTTTAGCCCCCTTAGCAATATTGATTTCTATCTCTCTCTTTGCCTTTCTAACTTCCTTTTTGACTTGTGTTTGCAGTTCCAAGTACTCTTTCTGTGTACTTTGTTTTTGGTCCTTTTTAAACGCTTTGTAAAGTGCCTTTTTTCGCTGAATATTTTTTTTAATTGATCTATTAAACTATTTTGGCCATTTTGTTTTAGATTTAGATTTGTCTACTTTTGGGATGTAATTGTTTTGGGCCTCTAGTACTACATTTTTAAAAAACAGCCATCCTTTTTCTGTGGATGTTTTCTCTATTTTACTCCAATCTACTTCTGTTAGTCTCTGTTTCATACATTCATAGTTTGCTTTTCTAGAATTGTAAACCTTAGCTTTAGTCATTACTTTTGGGGTTTTAAAAATCACTTAGAATGAGTTTTAAAAAATACTTCAAATTAGGCCATGTTGTGGTCTGAGTTTGCCAATGGCTCTCTGACCTCTGTTTTAGTTATTCTGTCTTCGTTATTTGAAAAGACTAAATCAAGGCATGCCTCCCCTCTAGTCGGTGCCTTGAGAAATTGTGTTAGGAAGCAGTCATTTGTCATTTCCACCATTTCAATTTCATCCGTCGTGCTCCCCACTGGGTTCTCCCATTTTATATGGGGAAAGTTGAAATCCCCCATTATTATGGCTTCTCCTTTGCTACACGCATTTCTAATGTCATTGTACAACATATTATTTTGCTCAGCGTCTGAATTTGGCGGTCTATAGCATTCTCCTTTTATTATGACTTTTGAATTTTTGTCCATTATTCTGACCCATATTGATTCGGCATTGTTTTCTTTGTCCTGATTTAACACCTGGGCATCAAGACTATTTCTTATGTATAGCGCTACCCCTCTGCCTCTTCTGTCCTGCCTGTCTTTCCTATACTGTGTGTACTCACTAATATTGTAATCGTCTCCATCACTGTCAGACAACCACGTTTCTGTAACACCTATCACATCGTAGTTACTTGTTAGTGCAGTAGCTTCAAGTTCTAACATTTTGTTTCCTAGCATTAAGATAAATACATTTAATAGCTGTCTTACCTGAGTTGTTGCCTTTGTTTTGATGTGGTCTCCCTTTTGTTTTTAGTTTTCTCCCCCCTTCCTTTCTAGTTTAAATGCTACTGGACCTCCTCAAGGATCCTTTGTCCGAGTAGATTGGTTCCCTTTTTGTTTAAGTGCAGTCCGTCCCACCTATATTGTTTATTTAGCATACGCCTTTATCCAAGGCGACTTACAGAGACTAGGGTGTGTGAACTATGCATCAGCTGCAGAGTTACTTACAATTACGTCTCACCTAAAAGGCGGAGCACAAGGAGGTTAAGTGACTTGCTCAGGGTCACACAATGAGTCAGTGGCTGAGGTGGGATTTGAACCGGGGACCTCCTGGTTACAAGCCCTTTCTTTAACCACTGGACCACACAGCCTCCTATTGTTGTAGAATGTGCTCCAGTGTTCAAGAAAGATGAAGCTTTCCTGTGTGCACCACGATTTCAGACATGCATTTTGATTTTGTATTTCCAGCTGTCCATATGGTCCTTTGCAAGGTGCCGGCAGTATCCCAGAAAATACCACAGTTTTGGTCTTGTCTTTTAATTTCCTTCCTAGATCTCTGAATTTGTTTTGCAGGAATCTTGGCCTGTCTCTTCCAATGTTGTTTGTACCGATGTGGACGACTACTACCGGGTCATCTCCGGTTCGTTCTAGGAGCCTGTCCACTTTCTCAGTGATGTGCGTGACAGAGGCTCCTGGAAGGCAGCACACTGTTGTAGTAAGGGGGTCCAAACTGCGAACTGAACTTGCTGTGTTTCTCAATATGGAGTCCCCAACAATCATGACCTCCCTTCTTTTTGCTGTCTGGCCAGCACTGTTTATAGGGTCCTGGATGTTGTTCCTTTTGTTCTCTTGATGTTGGTTTTGGTCATCTAAATTTTGAAGTGGCTCAAATTTGTTGGATGATTTGATTTCTGGCAGTTGTGTTTGACGAAGTTTCTTTTTTTTCCCTGCTTCTGCCTATCTGAACCCAGCTGTTTCGACCCTCTTCCATCTCCCTGGTGGCTTTCAGTCTGCTAGGGGTGCAGACTTCCATGAATTGTGGGTGTGTCAGCTCCTCAAGCTCCTGTTGCTGTCTCATTTCCTGCAGCTCCATTTCTAACAGACTTACTCGTTGAAGCAAGTCCTGGATCGTGCGGCACTTTACACACACTTGGTTGAGCTCTGTTGGGTTTTCTCGGATTTTCCACATCATGCAGTTGTCACATATTACTGGCTTGAAGACCGTGTTTTTTTGGGGGGGTTTTTTTGGGAAGTTTAGTTTAGCTTCTGCAGCTGTCAACCTGCTTTCAAACTGCTTCTAACTGCTCTGGATGATTGATCATCCATAGGGCTCTGGTGTTTGATTGATCATCCATATGTCTCTGGTGTTTGCAGTTTTAGCTGGCTTATTATATTATATGCATTAACATGTTTATTAGCTGTTTGTTAACAGTTAATAAAAAAAAAAGCGTGACCCAAATTTCAGTTAGTGTAGAGTATCTTTCCATTGTTGTGGGGCTGTAAAACAAAAAATGACGAAAACTTAACTTCTTGCAAATAGTGTAGAAACACTGTTTCCTTGTGGCTATATGGGGATATCAGTTTTGAGCAGACTGGGGTTCTTAATGGGACGAGAGGTGCAACTGAAAGCAAATGGGTTGATAAACATATCATTCTTGTAGAATCTAAATGTTCTACCCTCGATATTACGAATAGTACTGTTTTCATTATCTTCAGTTTTAAACCTGCAGAATTGGCATGACTTTCCAGTAAGGACCTAGGGGGCAGTTTCAACAGTGAAAGGATAATGTTACTACATGCTTTCTAGATAACCAATCAAACACCCTATTCACACGCTACACAGACAGACTGAGAAAGACTTCCAACCCTCCCTTCTCGCAATACCAAAGTATGCAAATACCATATAATAAAAAGTGATCTTTAATTCCGTAGTCTTGTTAAAATCTTAACATGGCAAAAGTACTACGGCAGGAAAACCTCTAGGCTACAAAAGAAGCATGGCTCATTTCAACACAAAAGGAAACGCAAAAGATTCTGTAAACATAAAAAGAGGAATGAAAACAAACAAGCACCAACCGACCCCAAATAATGATTCTTTTCACAGCTCAAAAGACACCTGTGGCAAAGCTATTCTCCTTCCATATTCAGTGTTATGGAAGAAAGCACGGTGAATATTAAGGGCATGTTTGTCCTCACCCATTAATCTGAGGAATGAAAGATGCAGATTCTCCTCTGCCTCGGGATAGGTGGCATATTTACTAAACATGCCTACACTGGAATCATCTAGAGACCTTAACACTGTTTCTGCTTCACTGTGTGTAAATGTAACCACAAGGTGTCAAACTGCCCCAGTGAGAAGCAGCATTCAGACCATACTGGTCCCACCTGTGGAGAGAGAGAGAGAGCAGGACCAAGAGGAGCAAGAAGACACAGCTCCACTGTAGAGAGCTTCCTTTCATTAACAGTGACCCTTTCACAATCGCCATTACAATATCAAGAAGACATGGCTCCACTGTAGAGAGCTTCCTTTCATTAACAGTGACTCTTTCACAATCACCATTACAATATCAAGAAGACACGGCTCCACTGTAGAGAGCTTCCTTTCATTAACAGTGACTCTTTCACAATCACCATTACAATATCAAGAAGACACGGCTCCACTGTAGAGAGCTTCCTTTCATTAACAGTGACTCTTTCACAATCGCCATTACAATATCAAGAGGACACAGCTCCACTGTAGAGAACTTCCTTTCATTAACAGTGACCCTTTCACAATCGCCATTACAATATCAAGAAGACACGGCTCCACTGTAGAGAGCTTCCTTTCATTAACAGTGACTCTTTCACAATCACCATTACAATATCAAGAAGACACGGCTCCACTGTAGAGAGCTTCCTTTCATTAACAGTGACCCTTTCACAATCGCCATTACAATATCAAGAAGACACGGCTCCACTGTAGAGAGCTTCCTTTCATTAACAGTGACTCTTTCACAATCACCATTACAATATCAAGAAGACACGGCTCCACTGTAGAGAGCTTCCTTTCATTAACAGTGACTCTTTCACAATCGCCATTACAATATCAAGAGGACACAGCTCCACTGTAGAGAACTTCCTTTCATTAACAGTGACCCTTTCACAATCGCCATTACAATATCAAGAAGACATGGCTCCACTGTAGAGAGCTTCCTTTCATTAACAGTGACTCTTTCACAATCACCATTACAATATCAAGAAGACATGGCTCCACTGTAGAGAACTTCCTTTTGTTAACAGCGACTCTTTCACAATCGCCATTACAATATCAAGAGGACACAGCTCCACTGTAGAGAGCTTCCTTTCATTAACAGTGACTCTTTCACAATCACCATTACAATATCAAGAAGACACGGCTCCACTGTAGAGAGCTTCCTTTCATTAACAGTGACTCTTTCACAATCACCATTACAATATCAAGAGGACACGGCTCCACTGTAGAGAGCTTCCTTTCATTAACAGTGACTCTTTCACAATCACCATTACAATATCAAGAAGACATGGCTCCACTGTAGAGAGCTTCCTTTTGTTAACAGCGACTCTTTCACAATCACCATTACAATATCAAGAGGACATGGCTCCACTGTAGAGAGCTTCCTTTTGTTAACAGTGACTCTTTCACAATCACCATTACAATATCAAGAAGACATGGCTCCACTGTAGAGAACTTCCTTTTGTTAACAGCGACTCTTTCACAATCGCCATTACAATATCAAGAGGACACAGCTCCACTGTAGAGAGCTTCCTTTCATTAACAGTGACTCTTTCACAATCACCATTACAATATCAAGAAGACACGGCTCCACTGTAGAGAGCTTCCTTTCATTAACAGTGACTCTTTCACAATCACCATTACAATATCAAGAGGACACGGCTCCACTGTAGAGAGCTTCCTTTCATTAACAGTGACTCTTTCACAATCACCATTACAATATCAAGAAGACATGGCTCCACTGTAGAGAGCTTCCTTTTGTTAACAGCGACTCTTTCACAATCGCCATTACAATACCTCTTTATATGACTGTGGTGGAGCAGCCAGCCTTTCTCAGGAAGAAAACAGGAAGCACTTACGATGCTCCCCTCGAGTGTTGAACTCATTGACACAAGCAGTCACAAAGAACATACATTAGGAGATGATAAATTACAGGTTACATTTATTTTGAAGAAATTCAACAGCAGAAAATATAGTTCCCTTAACAAAGACATTTTTGTGGGGATTAAAGTACAACAACAGCAATGCCCCTTTAAAATAAATGCAGTTTACGCTGGATGTTTGCTAAGAAAAGAATATTTTTCTCACTAAAAACAATGTCTCACATGGTGAAATAATGAACAATAAATCAATAAATGTAATACACTTTTTTAAAGCTCCCCTCTTTGCCAAAGCGCTCATTATTAAACAGAATGGGGAAGTGTACTTTCTGCCTGCACTTTCAATTGAAGTTATTGTTTGATTTAGAAGAAAATAGCCTATACAGGAATTCAATAGAGCATTACTGTTTACTGAACAATCCCCACAGCTAAGCGGGCCAGGGTTTGCACAAAATATGCAGTTTTTTTTCTCTTTGTTACATTTTAGTTAAATCTCTAGGAGAGCTAAGATACAACAATATCCTGCCTCACTTTATAAAAGAACAATAACACTTACTTGTATAGATCTGAATGTTCCTCATATTGCAAAATATGAGATGGCATGTGTTAAATTACCAGAACTCTATTTTATAAAATAATAAGTCAATATAAAGATAAGGTAAACAAATCTCAGAAGCAAAAGTAAAAGAAAAACACCAAACACATCAAATGATGGCAAAATGAGGGATGATCAATGTATCACCTTCAGATATTTTAGAGTCAATGTTATACTATAGTAAGCAGCTCTGTAACATTTAAAAGTGCTAAAAACTCAGCTGTTCACAGGTTTGCCAGCAATCCATTCATAAATGAAAGCAGTGAGGGGAACCAACAGCATCAAACAAAGACAGACCGATCTGCAGCTATCTGTGAGGTATTAAAGTGGACGTGAGTTTCCTGTTTGGGGCTGATCAACAAAGAGGCAGCTGCTATTCGTGAATGTGTTTAACTGCAACTCCTGGTGTTTGCCAACTCTCCAGACTGCAAGAGACTTAATAGAATCCACTAGACTGGAGAATGTAAGTGGTGAACTTGATAGACTGATTACTCTGTTTTCACAAGCCTGTCATTTACTCCCCATTACCCTGACTGTGTTTAACATGTAATACAACTTAACATATTTGGAGGTCAGTTAGAAAACAACATTGTTCTGCCTTACTATGGAGGTATATCAAATCCTAACTGGACTCTGGATACCCCCGGTTACGTCACCTTATCATCAAGAGATCCAATAAAACAGGAGACAGCTTCTCTTACATACTCGAAACTCAAAAGAACACACTGTCTGCTAATGGGATACAATAGCAACAAACAATCAAACAAAATGGGCAAAGCACATTCTTAAAGGACAGAAGAAATTACTCATTGTGTAACTGTGATAAACACAGACAGCTATGCACTTACACAACTTCGTGACTCCCATTCATTTAAAACATTTCAGAACTGACTGGCTGCAATCCAATGGTCGCAACCCAATGTTTCTGCTTTGTTTCCTCCCAAATAAAGGTCCTACGACCACAGCTGTTTCAGTTGTGATCTGTAATATTAACATGACAAAACACCAGCAAGTGCACTGTATTCCTTCCATTATGGCACTGCTCCTTCATACATTGCTGACCTGCTTACTCCCTGTGTCCCTGCTCCTGCCTTCCTCTGAGGCTGGTCTGTTGCTTGTCCCCAACTCCAGGCGGCACACTCAGGGTGACAGGGCTTTTTCTGTTTATGCACCCAGACTTTGGAACGCCTTGCCAAATTATATTAAAAGTTCAGACTCTCTGGCATTTTTTAAAGCTTCTTTAAAGACTTACTATTTTAAATTGGCTTTTAACTGTACCTAACTGTACTTTTAACTGTTTTTTTTAACTGTACCTAACTGTGCCTTTTCTTTTCAAGAACATAAGAACATAAGAAAGTTTACAAACGAGAGGAGGCCATTCAGCCCATCTTGCTCGTCTGGTTGTTAGTAGCTTATTGATCCCAGAATCTCATCAAGCAGCTTCTTGAAGGATCCCAGGGTTTCAGCTTCAACAACATTACTAGGGAGTTGGTTCCAGAACCTCACAATTCTCTGTGTAAAAAAGTGCCTCCTATATTCTGTTCTGAATGCCCCTTTATCTAATCTAAAGTCCCCTGGGTCGACATTGTCTATACCTTTTAGGATTTTGAATGTTTGAATCAGATCGCCGCGTAGTCTTCTTTGTTCAAGACTAAATAGATTCAATTCTTTTAGCCTGTCTGCATACGACATGCCTTTTAAACCCGGGATAATTCTAGTTGCTCTTCTTTGCACTCTTTCTAGAGCAGCAATATCCTTTTTTTAACGAGGTGACCAGAACTGAACACAATATTCTAGGTGAGGTCTTACTAATGCATTGTAAAGTTTTAACATTACTTCCCTTGATTTAAATTCAACACTTCTCACAATATATCCGAGCATCTTGTTGGCCTTTTTTTATAGCTTCCCCACATTGTCTAGATGAAGACAATTCTGAGTCAACATAAACTCCTAGGTCTTTTTCATAGTTCCCTTCTTCAATTTCAGTATCTCCCATATGATATTTATAATGCACATTTTTATTGCCTGCATGCAATACTTTACACTTTTCTCTATTAAATGTAATTTGCTATGTGTCTGCCCAGTTCTGAATACTGTCTAGATCATTTTGAATGACCTTTGCTGCTGCAACAGTGTTTGCCACTCCTCCTATTTTTGTGTCGTCTGCAAATTTAACAAGTTTGCTTACTATACCAGAATCTAAATCATTAATATAGATTAGGAATAACAGAGGACCTAATATTCACCCCTGTGGTATACCACTGGTTACCTAGCTTGGTTAGCGGTTTGTAAATAACTTCTTTCATTTCTTTGAGTACTATTGGGAGGATCTCATCCGGCCCAGGGGATTTGTTTATTTTAAGAGCTCCTAGTCCCTTTAACACTTCTGTCTCTATTATGCTAAAGTTTTTTAAAACTGGATATGAACAGGTTGATATGTGGGGCATGTTGTCCGTGTCCTCCTTTGTAAAAACCTGTGAAAAGTAATCACTTAATATATTTGCTATTTTTTTTTCTTCATCTATGATTTTGCCATTTGTGTCTCTTAGACATTTAACCTCCTCTTTGAATGTTCTCTTGCTGTTATAATATTGGAAAAACATTTTGGAATTGGTTTTAGCCCCCTTAGCAATATTGAATTCCATCTCTCTTGGCCTTTCTAACTTCCTTTTTGACCTGTGTTTGCAGTTCCAAATACTCTTTCTGTGTACTTTGTTTTTGGTCCTTTTTAAACGCTTTGTAAAGTGTCTTTTTTCGCTGAATATTTTTTTTAATTGATCTATTAAACTATTTTGGCCATTTTGTTTTAGATTAAGATTTGTCTACTTTTGGGATGTAATTGTTTTGCACCTCTAGTACTACATTTTTAAAAAACAGCCATCCTTTTTCTGTGGATGTTCTCTCTATTTTACTCCAATCTACTTCTGTTAGTCTCTGTTTTATACCTTCATAGTTTGCTTTTCTATAATTGTAAACCTTGGCTTTAGTCATTACTTTTGGGGTTTTAAAAATCACTTAGAATGGGACCATGTTGTGGTCTGAGTTTGCCAATGGCTCTCTGACCTCTGTTTTAGTTATTCTGTCTTCATTATTTGAAAAGACTAAATCATGGCATGCCTCCCCTCTAGTCGGTGCCTTGACAAATTGAGTTAGGAAGCAGTTATTTGTCATTTCCACAATTTCAATTTCATCCGTCGTGCTCCCCACCGGGTTCTCCCATTTTATATGGGGGAAGTTGAAATCCCCCATTAGTATGGCTTCGCATTTCGAATGTCATTGTATAACAGATTATTTTGCTCAGCGTCAGAATTTGGCGGTCTATAGCATACTCCTATTATTATGCCCTTTGAATTTTTGTCCATTATTCTGACCCATATTGATTCTGCATTGTTTTCTTTGTCCTGATTTAACACCTGGGCTTCAAGACTATTTCTTATGTATAGTGCTACCCCTCTGCCTCTTCTGTCCTGCCTGTCTTTCCTATACAGTGTGTACCCACTAATATTATATTAGTCTCCATCACTCTCAGACAACCAAGTTTCTGTAACACCTATCACATCGTAGTTACTTGTTAGTGCAGTAGCTTCAAGTTCTAACATTTTGTTTCTGAGACTTCTAGCATTAAGATAAATACATTTAATAGTTGTCTTACCTGAGTTGTTGCCCTTGTTTTGATGTGGTCTCCCTTCTGTTTTTTTGTTTTCTCCTCCCTTTCTTTGTAGTTTAAATGCTTCTGGACCTCCTCAAGGATCCTTTCTCCAAGTAGATTGGTTCCCTTTCTGTTTAAGTGCAGTCCGTCAATGAGACACTGTCCATTTTGTTTGTTTAAATCTTGTGCCTTGGGATACTTGCTATTAAAGGTGATATATAAATAAAATGTTGTTGTTGTTGTTGTTGTTGTTGTTGTATATTTGTTCATTTATTAATCTCAGAACAATCCTACTTTACTATTTAAATTCTTCTCATCTACCCAGATGCATTAGCAATAAGACTGCACTTAAGCACATATCTACAGTAGTGTGCACATTTATTACAACACAGCATTGCTTCTGTAGTTTTGATTTGTTGTGCATATGAAATCAAACCACTGGAACTGAACATTTTCGAAAATTGTCAACATAAGAAAATTAGTGATAGTCTAATATAAAATATATAAATGAGAAATCTTAAAGTGTTCTAATAAAATGAAAATGGAAGTCCACCTGGCCCTGCCTGAGAACATTTGCACTTTGTGCCCATACTGCACCCCTCTTCATGAGGATTCAATGAGACACTGTCCATGCCATACTGCACCCCTCCTCATGAGGATTCAATGAGACACTGTCCATGCCATACTGCACCCCTCCTCATGAAGATTCAGTGAGACACTCGCCATGCCATAATGCACCCCTCCTCAAGAGGATTCAGTGAGACACTCGCCATGCTTTTTGATGGCTTCTCCTTGATCTTCACACTTGAATTACACTAACCAATTCACCATTTTTTTTTTATAAATGGTCAACTCAAAAACTAATTTTAGACATAGAAATAAGACTCACATTGCGTAGCAGTTTAATCCATTCCTATTGTACTCTGAGTTTAATAAGACACACCTGAGCTTGTTACCTATACACACTCTGACTAATCAGCTTGTATTAATACCTGAAATGTATAATTTGCTAAATTTGTTCTGGGAATAAAAGTGAAAATCTTCTCCTAAGTATACTATTTGAAAGCAGTTAATCAATTCCCTTGAAAAATTCAGATATATTTATAAAAATATATTTTTAAATTAATGTATGGATTACAATTTCAATGTAATACTTTTACCATGTAAATAAAATAAAATAAAATAAAATACATCAACCATTAGTTTTACAGGACTGTCACGTTAACACTAGAACCGCCATGCGGGTCAATTTGGCCCAAATTGCATTTAAAATGTTAAATACTCTTCTGTTGTAAATTGTGTGTATCCGTTTTTGACTTTTCCTAAATATATGATTTAAATATCCAGACGGTGTTTGATAGCCAGAATCACAAAAATTACAAAGTTATAAACAGTTCTACCTAGAACCGCCACGTGGGTCAATGTGACTCGTGCATTACAATACTTTTTTTAACGTAACGTAAGATATTCTATTTTTTTGTAAATGCAGCAAACATGACACGCCCCCTTCTCCTAGCACATGTTTTTTTTTTTTTTTTTTTACTTCAAGGCTTTCTTTGTTTGTAGACTGACTACGAGACAGAGATTGCTATGATTGTGGATTTGTCAAGATGCAAACTCAGTGAAAGCCTAGTTGCTTATTTTTCAATGTACCTGGGAGACGATCCTTCATTTTGTTCCACAAATGCAACTGGGAATATATCAGAAGGAAATATTTAATCTTGAAAGTAGTCATTTTGATTGGAATACGGCAAGATGCACTCAGACGCACACAGCAAACTGAAATGACAGGTAGGATAACAACTTATGTGTCTAATATGAAACATATGTTATATATTATTTTTTTATATTACTATTAAAAAAAAAAAGTTTGGTTTTACAGGTTTGTATGTACCAGTTTACATGTGTTTACACAATAGTGTTCAATGGAACTGCGTCTGTGTTTACAACACAGCTCCTGGTTGCAGGCACAGTCAGCTGGCAGACGTGTACGCTCCTCCATAGAGTACAATGCAGCCGTCATAGCGGAAGTAGTGTTATATTTTCTTTGTAGTATGTAGTATTAGAAACAATGTAGTATTAGAAACAATGATTACGGTTTTATAGTATTGTGTGTACATGTACCCATTTACACCTGTACACGGGTATATTTACATACCCGTTTCTTTTGAAATGTGTATTTTTTTATACTTTTTCACTGTTTGTAGTCGTGCTGTATATGCGCTCATTTTAAAAATAAAGCCTTTATGTTTAATTTTCCATTTAAATACAGTGTTTCTGCGATGCAAATGATGTTCATAAATAAAACTTTTCAGTTGTATCCGATAGTATGTCTTTCATTTTCATAATGAAGCAGTTTAAAAATGTATGGGTCACAGTGACCCACATGGCGGTTCTAGGTAGTTCGAAAATCTGGTGGTTCTAGTGTTAATAAAGAGGAACTACAGGGAGCCTAAAATGGAATATGAAGTACACAGTGGGTAATGAGAAAACAACACTATGGCTAAACAGGGTCTGTGAACACATCTGAAAAAAACATTTTACATAATTTTATGATAACCTATTAAGTGTGGTTCAGGGGGCAGAGCCTTTCATCACTCCATTTAAACCATTAGTTACCCCTATGTAGTTGTCTTGTGTTTTTTGTTCTATGATGATTTAATTTCAGCACCTCATGACCTGGCTTTGTTTACGGACACCTTGTTTTTGAGATTCGGAGATCTATTAATCAATCAACATGGTTTTCCAGTGTATGGCCTATGGAAATTGAAAACCTATCACAGCATCAAAAATCCACAGCTCTTCTTGAAATTTACCCAGTAGTCATGGCAGCTCAGCTATGGGGCCATCTTTGATCTGAGAAATCAGTATTATTCTACTGCGATAACATATCTACAGTGCATATTATCAATAAAGGCCATTCCAGTTCCCCTCTTATCATGTAACTACTACGGCGGCTAATATGGATTTCAGTATCTAATCATTTTCTAATACAAGCTCATCATCTACCGGGCATCTATAATAATGCAGCTGATGCTGTTTCTTGTTTACAGATTTCCAAATTTCAGCGTTTGGTTCCTACAGCCCTGCCAACTCCAGCAGCAACCCCACAGTTCAATCAGCTGATCTTCAACTGAACCCAGCTATTATTATTATTATTATTTATTTCTTAGCAGACGCCCTTATCCAGGGCGACTTACAATCGTAAGCAAATACATTTCAAGCGTTACAATACAAGTAATTCAATAAGAGCAAGAAATACAATAACTTTTGATCAAGTAAAGTACAAGTTTGACAAACCACAATTCAATAATACAGCAGGTAATAGTGATAGTTACATCAGGATATGATTAAATAGTGATAGTTACATCAGGATGTGATTAAATACAAAGTACTACAGGTTAAAAACTTGGCAGATTACAGTATTCTGAAGTACAGGATTAAATGCAGTAAAATAGGGGGCAGATAAGAGCAAAATAAAGCACATTTACATGAAGGGTGATAGTGTCCCAGGATACAAACAGAGGAGTTCTACAGGTGCTCTTTGAAGAGGTGAGTCTTAAGGAGGCGCCGGAATGTGGTCAGGGACTGGGCAGTCCTGACATCTGTAGGAAGGTCATTCCACCACTGCGGAGCAAGGGTGGAGAAGGAGCGGGCTTTGGAGGCAGGGGAGCGTAGCGGAGGTAGAGCTAGTCTTCTAGTGCAGGCGGAGCGGAGAGGTCGAGTGGGGGTGTAGGGAGAGATGAGGGTCTGGAGGTAGCTGGGTGCAGACTGGTCAAGGCATCTGTAGGCTAGTACAAGAGTCTTGAACTGGATGCGAGCGGTGATCGGGAGCCACAAGCTATCAGCAAACTGCTTAATTCAGCGCAAGCTTACATGGCTTCAGCACTCGCTCCCTCTACCAGATCCTCGTACTCTACAAGCTGGGTTACTTATGTAACCTTCTGTTCCCAAAGCAGGATTAATCCGACTCCATTCAACCAGGACTGGATCGTGGCTTTCATAGTACACGCAAAGGATTCTCTACATCGAGCTCCAGCTACAATCAAATCCTATCTGTCAGGAATACAATATCAATTTCGTTTGATGTCCATTGCTTCTCCAACTCTACTATCAATTCCAGCTGTCCGTCTCCTCCTGTGTGGAATCTCCAAGAGCTCTCCAGCTGCTTCTCCTTCTCACCTACCTATCTCAATAGACATTCTCAGCAATTTGATTTCAATCCTCCATCAAGGCTGCTTCTCTCCATTTGGTGACTTAACAATGGAAATCATATATCTATCTGCATTTTTGGGGTTTTTGAGATGCTCAGAATATACAGTTCCTTCTATTGACAGCTTTCCTCCTCTGGGTATTCGCTGCAGTGATCTCACATGCATTTTAGATTGCACGTGCATTTTTATTCTCTTCCAACGCTTTTCAAAAACTGATCAGCTTCGGCAAGGACAATGTATTCCGCTTTCAAAAATGGACTCTCCTCTATGCCCATATGCTTCCATGCAGAAATATATTGCAGAACGCAAACCCATTTCATCTTCTGAACCCCTGTTCATCAATTCAGGCCAGTTTGTTTTGTCAAGGCATTGGTTCACGTCTCATCTCTCCGCTTTGGTTTCCAGAGCAGGACTTCCCCCACAATTCTACACTCCTCATTCATTCAGAATCGGGGCAGCCACATAAGCAGCCATAGCAAAAATTAACCAGCATCTAATCAAAAATATGGGGCGCTGGACCTCATCATCAGTTGAGCTTACATTCGTTCTTCCCCATTTGAAATATCCTCTGCTCACCAGTCCATTGCTAGTATGTCCAGAGTGGGGACGACCTTTCCGCCAGGGCCACCAAAGGTGAAGATCGCAAAATAACTTGTTAGTGGGAATCAACAACATTTCATTGATAGTGAAAGAATCACTGCTAACAAGAATGCATGGATGGGTGGCTACTTTCATAGTCCAAATCAGGTATGAATTTAGGTATCAGGCTTATGGATCACAGTCCTAATTAAGACATTTATAGTAGGGTTAATATAAAAAGAAGAATAATAATCCGCTAAAATGTAAATGTTCAGGTTTACTGGAAGTCACTGTATATTAAAGGACTGCCAGATGGTTGGTATAGGGTGCACATTACATACAGTTTAGGAATACCATTTACAATGACCTCTGTAAACATGGCATTATGACTGGACTGCTAAGAGTTACTGACCACACATTGGAACAATGCTGCAGACTCTGTGTGCTTTTACTCTAATATAAGAATGATGACTCAGACCAGTTTATTAGTACAGTATGTATATTCATATTTAGAACTGTGTCCATCGGTTTATGAATGTCGAGAGCATTAACTAATACCGCATATGTATTTCCACACACACACATTTAATGATCCTTTTGTAGTTATCAATTTTGAGGCGTTTTTGCGGTGCTGGCTCAAATGTGTAAATATCTATGGTTCTTCACATTGATTAAACTGCAATGATGCTAAGAGAAGATGATCAAAACTAAAGGATGGGTATTGCAATCCCAATGAGTGCAATTTGCTTTGAAATGCCGCTGTTGGGATGCTCTATTGGTAGGTGGCTATCCAGTAGCAAGATGAGGTATTATTGTCAATATGTTGTACCAGATCCAAAAGCCAGATGTATCTGAGCTTCCATGGCTATAGTAGATTGCTTTGAGACAGAATTATTGAAAAGAATGTTAGACACCACAGCAAGGACAAGGACATGAACTGTCCAGATGAAAGCTCTTCCCAGAAAATGAATTTATGATATGGGGCATATAATAACTCGCAGCATGGGAAGTGGAATTCTTATGTTGCCATGACCTCAGCAGAATTCTCTCCACATGCCAGCTGGGATGTCATTATTATTATTATTATTTATTTCTTAGCAGACGCCCTTATCCAGGGCGACTTACAATTGTTACAAGATATCACATTATACATTATTTCACATTATACAGATATCACATTATTTTACATACAATTACCCATTTATACAGTTGGGTTTTTACTGGAGCAATCTAGGTAAAGTACCTTGCTCAAGGGTACAACAGCAGTGTCCCCCACTGGGGATTGAACCCACAACCCTCCGGTCAAGAGTCCAGAGCCCTAACCACTACTCCACACTGCTGCCACATGCAGTGGAATTGCATCCTTCCTCCAAAATCTGGCACCCTGTGCTATAAGATATACATCACATTGGCCATCCATAATAGATTGGTGTTCCTTTGCCAGATCACTAGAATTCCAGTGCTGGCAAGGCACCCATATAAGCTGGTTACAAGTTAGCTAGCAGTTATGGATAGTTATTTTGAGGTATGTAACTACCGAGATTTTTACCCATCCATTCTAATGAGAATCGGCTAAAAATGTATTTGTTGTTGTTTTTCTTCATATATACTTTTTCTATTTAATTAGTTTAATCTTAAAAGTTGCTGTCCAGTTCTCTCTCTTGTATTGACAGCCATGTGTATGCAAAGCTTTGTTGAAAGCCACATCATTTAATTCTGTTTATTTGGTTTCTGTATTTTGTTGGAGATTTTTTTAAGCTATCTCCTTACATCCAGGCTCCATAACTATCTCGGGCCTGATCGTGCCATGCTACGGATGACCAAAATAATTGGATTTTCCACTTCCATTAAATCCAGTAAATTATCCCAGTATGGGGTACATACAACATAAAACATAAACAAAAGGAAATTATGGAAATGGTGTCATTACAGAAAGGTTTTTTTTTGTAGCTTTCTACATTTTTTAAAAGTTTTGGGGTATCATTACTGCACAGTAAAAAATAAGACTGATGTTCCATGATGTCATTTTTCCAAGATCTCTCAATTATCATCTTTCATCATGACTGAATAATGAAGAAAATCAAGATGAAGACAAAACCTGCACAATGTGAGGATCCCCAAGCACAGCCTTAAAACCTGCACAATGTGAGGATCCCCAAGCACAGCCTTAAACCTGCACAATGTGAGGATCCCCAAGCACAGCCTTAAACCTGCACAATGTGAGGATCCCCAAGCACAGCCTTAAACCTGCACAATGTGAGGATCCCCAAGCACAGCCTTAAACCTGCACAATGTGAGGATCCCCAAGCACAGCCTTAAACCTGCACAATGTGAGGATCCCCAAGCACAGCCTTAAACCTGCACAATGTGAGGATCCCCAAGCACAGCCTTAAACCTTCACAATGTGAGGATCCCCAAGCACAGCCTTAAACCTGCACAATGTGAGGATCCCCAAGCACAGCCTTAAACCTGCACAATGTGAGGATCCCCAAGCACAGCATTAAACCTGCACAATGTGAGGATCCCCAAGCACAGCCTTAAACCTGCACAATGTGAGGATCCCCAAGCACAGCCTTAAACCTGCACAATGTGAGGATCCCCAAGCACAGCCTTAAACCTGCACAATGTGAGGATCCCCAAGCACAGCCTTAAACCTGCACAATGTGAGGATCCCCAAGCACAGCCTTAAACCTGCACAATGTGAGGATCCCCAAGCACAGCCTTAAACCTGCACAATGTGAGGATCCCCAAGCACAGCCTTAAACCTGCACAATGTGAGGATCCCCAAGCACAACCTTAAACCTGCACAATGTGAGGATCCCCAAGCACAGCCTTAAACCTGCACAATGTGAGGATCCCCAAGCACAGCCTTAAACCTGCACAATGTGAGGATCCCCAAGCACAGCCTTAAACCTGCACAATGTGAGGATCCCCAAGCACAGCCTTAAACCTGCACAATGCGAGGATCCCCAAGCACAGCCTTAAACCTGCACAATGTGAGGATCCCCAAGCACAGCCTTAAACCTGCACAATGTGAGGATCCCCAAGCACAGCCTTAAACCTGCACAATGTGAGGATCCCCAAGCACAGCCTTAAACCTGCACAATGTGAGGATCCCCAAGCACAGCCTTAAACCTGCACAATGTGAGGATCCCCAAGCACAGCCTTAAACCTGCACAATGTGAGGATCCCCAAGCACAGCCTTAAACCTGCACAATGTGAGGATCCCCAAGCACAGCCTTAAACCTGCACAATGTGAGGATCCCCAAGCACAGCCTTAAACCCTTCATTTTCAAACTCTGGTGCTCCAAAAACCATAACCAACAGTTTACACAAGACCAATCCTGGGATTGAATGAATCATTGATTGAGGCTTTGCATGTTAGCCAAAAACTAGAGACTGTAACTCCGTTTGGGAATCAATGACGTCAGCAGGAAACTCTGGCGTCAGCAGTGTCACTTACAATCTGTATTTCATTGAGTTATGAACTTGGGGAAGAGTAATGTCGCCATTGTAATAAAACGATACATAATTTGGCTGAGTGGCCAGGTTTCAGTCTGCTAATGCAGGAGTGCCTGCAATCATGCCATGGATCTGGAGCTGTGCTCTATGAGGTTTGGCTCCAGTCTGGAATGCATTACATAATCAAAACACTTACAGGTGTTGGATTTCATGGTATTCAGCCAACCCTGATTGAATATTCACCATCATTTCAGGTGTGTAAAAGAAGTGCAATATCTGGGTACAATTTTTGATCTTCACATTGCTAGACGCATTTTTGATTCACTCACCTACAGTATGAAAATGACAAGGATGGCAATCAGAGTTTAGGGAAAATATGTTGCGAACAATAAACAAATTTATGTTAAAACCACAGCGCACGAAAATATTGCATCACATAGAATTTTAGGATTGAGACAACATAATAATAATAAAAAAAAAAACTATATGAACATCATTTCGATTTTATATTTAACATCATGTAATCAAAGAAACTACAAAATGATATTGCTAAAGTCTACTGGAAGCCATTATAGTAGCACAGCATTGAAATGTCACATTATTCAATTTTGTCAGTTTTTAAGTACAGTATATGGAAAACTACAAAGTGGTATGTAATTAAATATGTTAACGTAACATTATTCAGCAGGTTTTATTTGACTTTATGAAGCAAAATAAGTTGATGCAACACTTTTGGCCATAGCTGTAGAAACACTAGGGCTGTGTATTGAGTGCAGTGCCGTTATGGGTTAGGTTAGGGGTCCCAGAGTGTAAGTGCTTCTGAGAGAAAGATACACACCATGATTACTGCCTCCAATTCTTTCAGGAGGGGGGTTGTTCTCCACATTGGCCCGCAGAGTCACTTTTGAGCTTGAACCTCATTAAACATCTTTACATTCTGCCAACAAAGGGGCTGCTATCAGCCTTCTATTAGTCTATCAGACCTGCTGGTGTGTGTATGGAAGCTGAGACTGATGTGTAATATTGAGATGGGTCTTTGTATAGCTGTAAAGGACATGAGAGGGACAGCTCCTATCTTAGGTGCTCTTTTCTGTCCAGCACTTGTATGATTGTAAACTAAATAATAATAATAATAATAATAATAATAATAATAATAATAATAATAATAATAATAATAATAATAATAATAATAATTTGTTCCCTGTTGCTATCCAGGCGATAGACCTGCTTTTTAATTGCCTTACGCACCTGAACTTGGTGATACAAAAGTACGGATCCGCACACAATCGAAATACAACGTTAAGTTGCTCTAGTTCATTCATATTTATTTGTTAAAAACAGAGAACAAAAGTAACAGACATGTTTTGACTCACAAAAAGCCATCCTCAGTGTTTAAAAGAAAGCAAACAATCACCACTCTTAATATACGTGTGTCCAATTAACAATCAAATCATTTCAGGGAAAGACATAACTGATCACAACAATGGTTTAAAACATCAACATATTATATCTTTCACATTAATAAACTCAAAAAGGAAGTTCAATCAATCTCTTCATTCATACCATCAGGTGTCATTGTGTTTAGGGTTTGTATCCAGAAAGATTCCTGTTTCTTATTGTTTCTTATTGCTATCACCGCCTCTTCTACCTGCCATGGACATGATAATAAGTAAACAATATGTGTGCTATTACATGTGATGCGATTTTTAATTGAAAATCTTTTTTCCAGAAGTTGGATATGCAAATGTTGTTGTTTATAATATATAACTACAGGAAGCACATTGACATGGAAAACAGCCAGGGGGAATGGGAAAGAATGGATCTGGAGGAGTAAAATCATCCGCTCATACCAAAGAGTCTCTCAAACTGCGCCTCTTTTATAAGAAAAAAAGGGGGGATTTCGAAAGGAAGCTGCCAAAGAGTTATCCCATTCCAAAATCTGCCAATGTTTGCTAACAATAGAGCATATATCTCTATTAAATAGACCAAATGTAGACAAAAAAAAAACACAGAAAATGTTTTCTCTTTTTTCATTTTTGGTTTTAAAAGATTATTTTTTTTACTTTCAGTAAAGGTGATTGTAACCGTTTTCCAGGATAACCACAGTCACAAAATCTTTGTATCATCTCATTGGCATTCCTTTGAAAATCCTCTTGTGTGTCATTGGTCACATGGTCATTCCTGTACTCCCTGCCTGCATCGTTTCAGATCTCTGTTTAAAAACAACACACTTAAAGCCCTGCATGTTGCGAAACTCTTGGAAGACAATTAAGTGACTGCAATGTTGACAAAATCTCCCATCTTTATTTCTGTGGGTTGTTAGAAGGAAAAGCCATTTCCTGACATCTGGCTTGCACCTGCCCTGCAAAGACAGTCAGCTTTGTTTAACAGTGACATGTTTAATTCTACATACTGATTAGGAAAAATGTCACACTTTGAGAAGTTAAGAAAAACTAAACTTTATTAACCCTCCAGAAAGCATTATATAAAGCATGAAACATTCCTGGTCACCTCTCCACACTACTGTAGAACAGTGCCTTCAAACTACAACATTTGTGCAACTGTAAACTCTGCCGCCTGGACAACTGTAGCAACTCTCTGCATAATCAGTTACAGAGATTACAGCTGAACACCCTCCGTGGTCAGTTCTAAAACCCCTCACTTCAATTCAAAAGACATTAGTAAGGAAGTCTGGTAAAAAAATATCTGAATCAAATGTAGAATAAAACTTTGTTGGTCTTACAAAAATAAGTCACTTGAAGTAAGATTTTGAATTTGCTTGTTCCTGTTTTTGTTCATTTACTATTGTCCAACATTTTGTGTCCTATCCAATAAAAAAATAAAAAAAAATAAAAATAAATTGCAGACAAAGCTGTAAAAAAGACTCGCCCCCCCTAGGTGAAAGGATCAACCGACTTGTTATGTAGCAGTCGTGCGATTGTGTTGCATTTGAAACTATTAAACAGAACTGTTTAATAAATAGACTACTGTAATTGTAGGGTGGGGTTGTTTTTATTGTGGGCTGTGGCTCTTGTCATGTGTATTGCAGTTGTGCAGTCCCTGGATTATTACTGTCAGAAGTACCGTTCTTAGATAACCATCCGATAGCTGGCATGGTTGCTATGCCACAGCCTTACAGGTTGCTCTCACCTAAACTCATTGTCTGTGTTTGGAAACCACATTATGTATGATTTTACAAAATACTTATATTCAAGCACTAGATGACTGAAATCATTTGAGTGGGTTCTGTACAAAACTGAAGTAACTCACATAATTATTTGCAACCTAATACAGTGGTAGAAAGTAGTGGTCCTTCAGCCACTTGTGTCACTCAACCTGGAGCCTACTATGTACAGGTAAACTGTACACTGGCTGCTATATCTAATGGGCAAATCCACCCACTTTGACCTGAATGATGACTGCTAATTTTGTAGTGAATAGGAAAGTGTGAAAAAGGGGGATGAAGGGGGTTATATTACAGCCCTGTCGCCATCAATGATATTGTACTTACTCATTTATTTGCACAATGTATTTAATGAGGACCACTGAGTAAAGAGTAACAATAAAGGTAATAATGAAACAAGGTATATATGAATATTTGATGTGTGAGTGTTTGCCTTTACATGTCATGCATGTATGTCTGTCTGTGAGATCCAGCAGGGATGTATGAATCGGTCCTTGACACAACCTTAGTCACTTTCTCCATTACAGTAGTTTACTTCATTAAAATAAAATCGTTTATGTAAGATCTGGGAAGATCAACTAAACATATTTGCAAAAATCTCTCATAAAGGGTTGCCAGTTGCTTTCAAAATCATTATTATGGTGCATCATCAAGCGTTATCGTTGTGTGTTGGTAAACAGGGAAGATATGCTGGATGGCTGAACAAATGTGTGCTTTCAGATACTTCTCATTGATGAAAACGAGGCCTAGTTAATACAGAATCACAATATCTCTTTTCATCCCAGAAGGATCTTTTGATGGCGTAGTGTGTCTATAGAGGAAAGTTAGCCCTCACAGAGTTAAACGCTAAGTTGTTATGCTATTTTACAGAAATAATTATCTGAGAAAGGATGATGTAAACCAATGTAAGGCATTAAAAAAATAACATATGAAATGAGTTAAGTGAAATGGGTTAATCTTGTTTCAGATCACAGCTCTGTGCAGAGAAGCTGCTTTGTTGGCGCTGCAAGAGGACATTCAGGCCCAGAAGATTATGGGAAGACACATCAAAAGTGCTCTAGAAATCGTTCCTGATTCACTTATCTAGTTCTACAGCAACTACCATAAGCACAATGGTCTGCATATACTTTGACCATATCAGAAAATCTGAGATGCATCATTTGAGTCGCTCCATTTTACTACAAACTGTGTACCAGGAGGGTCACTGGTACCATAGAGTCAGGTCCCTGCGCTTTTGCTTCATTTCATTGTTTTAGTGAAGGGTATTTAAAATGCATGCCTGGTGCCTGCCAGATACTTGAGAGGAGAGGTGGATGCTGGTTATCCTGGTCACATTTCTAGAAATCCAGGATTGTACAGTATTTATCATCCTACCTCCATTCAGGGGAGCAACCTCCAAGAAAAAGGTATTAAAACCAAAATTCGTCAAGGACAACTGGAAGCTGCTAGAGACCGGTAAATGCTGGCAGATATTGGACAACAGCTTATTTTCCCACCTGAGATTGCCACCACTAACCTTCGATGTAATATTGTCCTGTGGTCTGGATCAACACACCTTGTTCACCTGGATGAGGGGTATGAAAGGAAGAAACTTCGGCATGCTCAACTAGCTGCTGAAGAGGAACAGCGAGGATGGAGAGTCCAGGTTTACCCAGTGGAGGTGAGTTGTAGAGGATTTGTGGCACACTCCACCACCTGGTTTCTCAGAGATATTGGATTCAGTGGTCAAGAGTTGCGACTCATAGTGAAGAACTTATCTGAAGCAGGAGAGAGGAGCAGAAACTGGCTCTGGTTGAGACAAAAAGATTCTGGTTAGGGACCTCAAGCACAGTAGAAATAGGAAATAGGTTGTGTTTGCTGATGTGCCAGGGAGGAAAAATAGGCTGATCCCTGGAGCCAGCATCACACTTCAGCCATCAACACCAGGCAGGATATCTACATCATCAGATGGAAGGAAACGCAGAGGATCACATTAGTTTACAGTAAAAGAAGCTATGTCTTAGTTGGTGCTTATCTTGGCTAGAGATGAGTCCAATATCAGCATGAAGTTGTAACACCTACTCTCATGCAATGGAAATCATCATAACTGCCTTTACCAGAACCAAATCCCTGAACCTTTAGTGCAGGTGTGCCCATATTTTCTCTTTGTAATATCAGTACATGATCATTTTGCTATGCCTTTTATTTAGTCATTAACAGAAAGTCCTCTAGTCTGTCACCCTGTTAAAAGACCAATGCTTGCACTGATGTTAAAATTAATCCATTAAATGTCATGAAAGTTGTTTGCTGTATATTAATTATAATCTCTTACTTAAAAGGATGAGCAATATTTGAAGATAATATCCTTAAGGAATAGAAAAAAGACAAGCATTGAATCGATAACATAACTGACAGAAGGCACAGGTGTCGTTGTCCATCCATCAGCAGTCCAAAGCACCTTTGACCATTGTTCCATAGTCCAATTTCTGTGTTCTTAAGAACATAAGAACATAAGAAAGTTTACAAACGAGAGGAGGCCATTCAGCCCATCTTGCTCGTTTGGTTGTTAGTAGCTTATTGATCCCAGAATCTCATCAGGCAGCTTCTTGAAGGATCCCAAGGTGTCAGCTTCAACAACATTACTGGGGAGTTGGTTCCAGACCCTCACAATTCTCTGTGTAAAAAAGTGCCTCCTATTTTCTGTTCTGAATGCCCCTTTATCTAATCTCCATTTGTGACCCCTGGTCTTTGTTTCTTTTTTCAGGTCAAAAAAGTCCCCTGGGTCGACATTGTCTATACCTTTTAGGATTTTGAATGTTTGAATCAGATTGCCGCATAGTCTTCTTTGTTCAAGACTGAATAGATTCAATTCTTTTAGCCTGTCTGCATACGACATGCCTTTTAAACCCGGGATAATTCTGGTTGCTCTTCTTTGCACTCTTTCTAGAGCAGCAATATCCTTTTTGTAACCAGGTGACCAGAACTGAACACAGTTTAACTTTTAACATTACTTCCCTTGATTTAAATTCAACACTTCTCACAATATATCCGAGCATCTTGTTGGCCTTTTTTATAGCTTCCCCACATTGTCTAGATGAAGACATTTCTGAGTCAACATAAACTCCTAGGTCTTTTTCACAGTTCCCTTCTTCAATTTCATATCTCCCATATGATATTTATAATGCACATTTTTATTGCCTGCATGCAATACTTTTCTCTATTAAATGTCATTTGCTATGTGTCTGCCCAGTTCTGAATGCTGTCTAGATCATTTTGACCTTTGCTGCTGCAACAGTGTTTGCCACTCCTCCTATTTTTGTGTTGTCTTCAAATTTAACAAGTTTGCTTACTATACCAGAATCTACATCACTAATGTAGATCAGGAATAGCAGAGGACCTAATACTGATCCCTGTGGTACATCACTGGTTACCTTGCTCCATTTTGAGGTTTCTCCTCTAATCAGTACTTTCTGTTTTCTACATGTTAACCACTCCCTAATCCATGTGCATGCATTTCCTTAAATCCCTACTGCGTTCAGTTTGAGAATTAATCTTTTATGCAGGACTTTGTCAAAAGCTTTCTGGAAATCTAAATAAACCATGTCGTATGCTTTGCAATTGTCCATTGTCAATGTTGCATCCTCAAAATAGTCAAGCAGGTTAGTTAGACACGATCTCCCTTTCCTAAAACCATGCTGACTATCTCCCAGGATATTGTTACCATATAGGTAATTTTCCATTTTAGATGTTATTATAGTTTCCATAAGTTTACATATAATAGAAGTCAGGCTTATTGGTCTGTAGTTACCTGGTTGGGTTTTGTCTCCCTTTTTGTGGATCGGTATTACGTTTGCAATTTTCCAGTCTGTCGGTACAACCCCTGTGTGAAGAGACTGTTGCATGATCTTGGTTAGCGGTTTGTAAATAACTTCTTTCATTTCTTTGAGTACTATTGGGAGGATCTCATCAGGCCCAGGGGATTTGTTTATTTTAAGAGCTCCTAGTCCCTTTAACACTTCTGCCTCTGTTATGCTAAAGTTATTTAAAACTGGATAGGAACAGGTCGACATGTGGGGCATGTTGTCCGTGTCCTCCTTTGTAAAAACCTGTGAAAAGTAATCATTTAATACATTTGCTATTTTTTTTCCTTCGTCTATGATTTTGCCATTTTAACAAATTTCTTGTGCATATTTTAGCCTTTTAGTCTAGTTCCCCTTTATCAACAGAGGTATTCTTACTGCAACACATTCTTACTGTGCATCTTTTGGCAAACTGAATTAATTAATAACTATGATTAGCTAGACCTGCCAGGCAGTTTTACAGCTTCCAAGCTCAGGACCAGTTGGACATTTTGGAAAGCTCAAGTGTCAGCAACAGATCAGTTTTATGGAGCGATTTCAATTGAAAATACTGCATTAGTTAATTATCTCATGACACTTTATAACTTTAAACACCATAGTAACCATGACCCTATCTACACACTGTAAGGAGTTATAAACTAGTTTTACATTTGACCTTAAGGAGAGGTCAAAGGCTACGATCAAGGTAATTTTTGAATAGAGCATATATGTGTTCCATAGTAACCATTACCCTATTTGCACTCTGTAAGGTGTCATAAGCTAATTTTACATTTGACCGAAGATTTTGAAAGGTTTTTAAAGAAATGCGGCCATATTGGTTTACGCACAAACACCATTTTTGAAAAAGTCAATTGTATTGACACAGGAATGATGCTTGTCGACTTTGGAGTTAATCAAATAAACTGTTTTTCAACTGTGTGTGAACACGAGCAGTTTAAAGTTTTGGGATGAAAAACGACATTAAAAATAATAATAATAATAATAATAATAATAATAAAAAAAAAATCTTTACAACAACAACAGGCTTCCCAAGCCAGCTTGGGAAGATTTGAAAGATTCTTGATCACTTCTTAACCTCTATTAGTTTTTAGTGTGTTGTGTTACAGTAAATATTTTTAACAAAATGTACCCCATATCTAGTCACACCCATATTTGTAATATTTTGTAATACCTCTCTCATCCATGGCAATATATATATATTGCCATGGATGAGATATACTATATATATATATATATATATATATATATATATATATATATATATATATATATATATATATATATATATATACATATATATACAGTACATGTTGTGAGACAGCAGGGAGGGGGTTAAAACCTCCCTGCGCAGAAAACATGTGAAAATGCACACTGGTTTTAGTTTAATTGTATTTGTTTATTGTTAATTTAAATTGGTTAATTGTTTTATTGTTTAATTATCCCCTGCACCTGGTGGTTGTTATTAAATTAGGACCAGGTGCAGGGTATTTAAGGAGTGAAGCCAGAATGCTCAGGGCTGCTGAGGAGAAGGAAGCAGGAGAGGTGCTCTGCTTCTGAGCAGTCCGGAGAAAGAGGTACAGTTTAAACCTGTGAAGGTTTGGGGCAGGTAAACGGCTTAGCCGTCCTGCGAGTGAGTCAGGTTCCAGTGTGTATAGTAAGCGCTCCAAAAACGGAGTTAGGAGTTTGTTTGTTTTGATTTGTGTATTATTAAAAATAGCACAACCGCGCGTTTAAAATCCATTTCTGTGTGCTGGGTCATAGTTTTTAAAGGGGCACGAACCCGAGTGAGTGGCAAGCTCGCTCACAATATATATATATATCTATATATATATATATATATATATATATATATCTATATCTATATATATATATATATATATATCTATATCTATATATATATCTCTATCTCTTATTATATATTTATATTATTATTCCATTCAGAAATAGGGTACTCCTACTGGGTAAAGAATAAAAAATCTAATTTACAAAATGATTAACGGTATTAGAAACAATCATGTTGTATATTTATTTAATTGATTAACACCAAAATTGTATTTTAAGAAACCTAAGACGGCAGATCTGAGTAGCCCACACGTTTGACATATTAACAAAACAATAGCTTGTGAATTCATTGAACTGCATTAATGGATTCGATTTACATTAAGCTGCAACAACTGATTTGGTTTCAACATAAATCCGTGATTACATGCATCTAACCAAAGCAGGAGTATTTTTTTTTAATCAACAACATGTATTTGTAAACAAGCAAAGCTTAACTTTTGCTGTAAATGAAGAGGCTTGCGAACACAAAACATTATTTGCAATGTACTGTTGCCTGTTAAGTCCACTTTTGCCCACATACCTTTTTGACTTGCTGAACAAAGATGTAATTGATAACTGTGTAAAAGTCTGCTGCGACATGTTTGCTACCACTTTCCCACACAACACGAATATTCTCTCCTGTGTATGTGTATGTGGATGAGTGTGGGTGGGTCATATTAGCAGTCTAGACCCAATGAGAAACTATCATCCTCTATGGTTGCTAAGGAATAAAAAAAGTAAAAATTAAAATTAAACATGTCTACTGATGCCAGGTTTTATGTTGCTGGCGATATTGAGGTAAACCAAATTTGCATCCCTGAGCATTTTACACGCATGTAAAGAGCACATTAAATCTCACGGCAGTCCACGGGGCCCCCTAAACGGTTGGGGCCCTAGGCGGTTGCCTTGCACGCCTAGCCCTAAGGCCGGCCCTGGTTGTAATGCACGTTTTTCTGGTGTCCCATAATGTGTGGTATCCCGCTTGCAGCTTGTTCAGAATACCACCGCTAGAATTCTGACTAAAACCTGGAAAAGTTAACATATTACCCCTGTTTTGGCCTCTTTACACTGGCTCCCTGTGCAGTATAGAATTGATGTTAAGATTTTGCTGTTAACTTACAAGGCCCTGAATGGATTAACACCTAGTTATTTGCAAAAATTACTGACCCTGTATCTTCCAAACTGCACTCTGAGATCACAGTATGCGGGGCTGCTGGTTATTCCTAGGGTCAACAAAAGCAACACAGGAGGCAGGGCTTTTTCTTGTAGAGCTCTGAGATTATGGAATGCTCTGCCTTCGTTTGTTAGGGAAGCTGGGACCCTTATAGTTTTCAAGTGAAGACTAAAAACGCACTTTTATAAAATTGATTTCTTATCTTAGTGGGTTTTAATATAACTTTAAAATTGCTGCTTTTATATTATTATTATGTGTATACTGTTATTTAAATCTGTTATTTAAATGGTCTGACTGTGGCAGTTGTATGTGTGACATGCTATGCAAATGTATTGTGGTTTGTTCTTTTTTTCTGCTATGTACTGTACAGTGCTTCGCGATACTTTTGTATAAAAAGCGCTATATAAATGCAATAAATAAATAATACCCTAGTGGCAAACAAGTTGTAGTTTTCAACGAATATTTCAAATGTTTGTATATTGCATGTGGTAAAAATAGCTTTCATCTTTCATTTTATATTTTGTTTTTCCACCCTCAATTTACAATTTAATTTCTGTTTTAGTTCTGGTAGTTAACCCCACCCCAGCCCCCGGACTAAAACTGAAGACAGACATTGATAATTGCGGTTTAGACTGTTTACAGATTGTTAACAAGAGGAAGTGATAGAAAAGACCATTTACCAGTAGTCTGAGGTTTAGTGGTAAAATCGGCTATCACAGTCATTAATGATGAGCGATTTCCTTAGTCTGTCGAATCTGATGCCGACCAAGCAGGATAAATGCGTATTTCAAATAAGTGTTATCATTATCATTGTTAACAACTTTTAGTTAAATTCAGTGATTACATCGTTTTATATCCACTTGGATGACAATCAACGCAATGGTTTTTTTGTTTGTTTTTTTTTGTATAAATTACAAGTGCGAATTAAACAATCTGGTGACGTTGTCTGTAAACTTGTCTGATTGCAGTCGTTACTTTGCTATTAAAGTCGTTAAACATGTGTATTGTTGTGGTTTCCTGTCCGCGTCTGAAAGGACGTGTGTGTGTACATGCTGCAAACAGCAGGTTGCGATGCATGGCACATCTCCATTGATTTTCCATGTGAATGGGGTGATAGACTTTATATTGAAGTTCCCATTCTAATGGCTCTAGCTGTGATGTGTCCGCCACACCAATCAAACCAGACAGGCGACAACTGGAGGAGCGCTTCTGTTTTTCTGCCGTGTGCTTAGCTTTTAAGGTGGGTACAATTACCACGGTACACAACAAGCGTAAGACGGCTTGGTCTCCCTCCTGCAAAGATCCCACGTAAAGGGAGGGACGGACGACTGTTTGTCATATGTGTGTCTTGCTTGTGTCCCTTCAACTGTATTTTGTGTGTGTGAGTTATTATTATTTTAGAAGACGCCCTTATCCAGGGCGACTTACAATTGTTACAACATATCACATTATACATTATTTCACTTTTTTTTTTTTTTTTTACAGATATCACATTATTTTTTACATACAATTCCCCATTTATACAGTTGGGTTATTACTGGAACAATCTAGGTAAAGTACCTTGCTCGAGGGTACAACAGCAGTGTCCCCCACTGGGGATTGAACCCACAACCCTCCGGTCAAGAGTCCGGAGCCCTAACCACTACTCCACACTGCTGCCCGTTATATATATATATATATATATATATATATATATATATATATATATATATATATATATATATATATATATATATATATATATATATATATAAATAATATAATGCCTGTGTATTTTTATAAATACAGAAAGCGTTCCTAAATCCCCGTGAATGTGTTTAAAAAAGTCTAACTTTTCCAATACTGGGAATGGTATTTGCATTCTGACGATCAGCCAGCCAAGACTATTGACCTGCTGATAGTCTGCTGTAGCCAAACAGTCAGTTCCACCTTAAGGTATTCACGCCTCTCTCCCTCGCCCACCCTCCAACATATGGCCAATCAGTGGCGAGCGGATGCGATGTATCCTGTTTCACTGGACTGAGTAGCCAATGGGAGCAGTCTAAATGAACAAACAGGAGCCCGAGATTCTCATTCATGCAGTGGAAGAGACCGCTGTGCAGAGCGATTGAGTTGCTGCAAAGTTGGTAGTTGCGTTCAAAGAACAACCAGCGTAACGCTTTATGTACCTGCTTCAATATTACCAAGCGGCAGGGCAGTGCAAACCTGAACCTGGATGTAAAGTAACAACATTGGACAAGTGTGTACATTTACATCACGGGTTGAATTAGGACACACACGTACATACATATAATATATATATATTTATATATTGTGCGCGGTTTAACAAATACAACCTTGTTGTGATCGTCTGCATTTGAAACGGCGTCTCCAGACTTGTGTGCACTCTCCTGCGCTTGTTTGCTTGTTGATCTGGAAATGTACGTGGATTTACTTTTGCGGAACTGTTATCTCGAAGGTGGCGAATGAATGCAACCATTTGGAAAGAACGCACCCTTTTCTCTCGCTGGATATACAGTCTTCATTATGTTCAGTGTTTTTAGCAGTTCATTGGTTAAGGTGATTTCATTGGTTGAATCTTAGGTGGATCTATCGGCTGGTGGATTTGGGAAGCACCGATGATTGTAAATAGGTGCGTTTTTTTTTCTAATTTTCCAGTAAATGTGTGGTATGCAATCAATGCTTTAATGTGTTTATAATATAGTGTGCGTAAAATGCTTTATTTATTTATTTTATGCAGTATTATTATTTATTATTATTTAAGAGTTAAAAGAATAATTGTAGACACAATCCTTCAAATGTACGAAGTTGGGAAAACGCTGGTTTGTAATTTATTGCTAAAGGAAGAATAGCCATGATTGATTTTTAATAAATCAGACATGTAGTTTTTGATGCAAGTCTAAAGGGAATTGCATGATTTTTCTACAATAGCCGTGTGAGAACCAAAATATTTAACATGGTACCGTTCCTGTGTGTTATGTAGGCCGTGTTTGTGTTTAAAGAACTGTGCTGCTTTGATCAAGGTTTGGAAATGCGCCCTCCTGCGGTGACGAACACATATTTCCACTCCCCCGTGGAGACCTTGTTTTCATTCATAAGTTTTTCCTTCCTCTGCGTGTCTTCGAGATCTGTTTATTAATTCGTTCTTGAATTGCGATGAGGGTACAGCTACACCACCTGCACCATCATCATCATCATAATAATAATAATACTTGGACTATAGTGCGGGGATATTTGTTAGATACCACCAGTGTACAAGTTCGGAATATTTTTTAAACACTGTATTATGACATCTGTTTTTGAGACATGAGTATTTATTTATTTATTTTTTTTACTGCGCGAGGTGATTGGAGATCTTGTGCAAATTTGGTAAGGAGTTCAACACATTTTCGTTTATCCAAAATTCAGTTTTATTTACATCAAGGTACGAGATTATTTGCACCCTCTCTTGAAGATCGGGTCATTTCGGTTTGAAATGTGATGGTTTGTACAAATAAACGATTACTTTTAACATTTCCAAATGTTTCATACGCTTCTGGTTTAGGAAACTCGATTTCACGCACTGTTCCATGGGCGAGCGCTTCTTTGTGTTTTTTTTTTCTTTCTTAAGATTACATACGAGTCTAAATGTTTTTCAGTAACTTAACAAATGTCATTTATTTTATTGCATTTTTAAAAGAACCCCAGTTTCCGCATTAACATTAGCTCGTGCACATAGAATGCACGTTTTAACCACCTATTTGTTAAAATAATTTTAAAATAAAACAAAAACGCAGAATTGTGTCCTTCCGGACAGGATACTCGGGTCGCGGTGTTGCATTCTAATGTTAACTAGCTATACACATGCAAATGGACAGGTATTTGTTATGAAATGTAAGTGTGTGCAACGGCTGTTATTAAGGTCTTTAGAAAAAAAAAAAAAAAGCGACGCAATTAGTTATGAAACTGTAGTATGTTTACTTTTAACTTATCGCTTTAGTATTTTCACCTTGGTCGAACATTCAGTGTTTGTTTTCAACTTTTATATTTGTTTGTGCATGTCCTGTGTTTTGTGATTTTCTAATTTTCTAAAACTGCTGCAGGATATAATGTGTAGTTACAAATGAATAGTCCCATGTTAAATTCTCTGAGTGTACCAATGCATTGTTCAATTGGGCTTATTCCAGGGATCAAACATCACTGAAGGAGAGCATTGTCAGTTATGCAGTATGTATAATTTATTTATTTTTGTGTTTATTTTTTCACTCTGCACAGGAGTTCAGATGCATGTCAAGTCCACGGTGAATGTCAGAAGCTGTGATCCTCTCAGATGGAGCTTCAGAGTCCACATGGCAGTGGCGGTTCATTAGTTGTGATTCAGCAGCCTTCCTTAGACAGCAGACAGAGGTTTGCCTATGAAAGAGGGATTCAGCATTCAGCCATTCTCTCACTGGACCAAATCAAGGTTATCCGGTCAAGCAATGAGTACACAGAGGGCCCTTCTGCAGCGAGAAAGCCTGCTCCCAGGATAGTTCAAAGGCCAGAGAAGCATGAAAGGACTCACGAAATCATACTGATCAATGTGAATAACAACTACGAACACCGGCCTTCTACCCAAGCAGGAAACGTGGGAGCACAGTACAATGCTAGGGTGCCTGCATTGGGTCGGTCCACCAGCACAGGGAGTGCTGCAAGCTCAGGGAGCATCAGCAGTGCCTCTTCAGAGCAGGGGCTCCTGGGATGCTCGCCTCCAACAAGGCCTGGTCCAGCCCACCGAACAGACGGGCCTGTTCAGACACAGCCCAAGTCTTCTGCTTCGCTCGGGGACAAGCTTAAGAGTTCAGGGAAAGAGGAGATTGCGAAGCACCAGTTTATCTGTGAACAGTGTGGGAAGTGTAAGTGTGGTGATTGCACAGCACCGAGGACTCTGCCTTCCTGCCTGGCTTGTAAGCGCCAGTGTTTATGCTCTGCAGAGAGCATGGTGGAGTATGGCACGTGTATGTGCCTGGTCAAAGGGATCTTCTACCACTGTTCAAACGATGATGAGGGGGACTCGTGTGCGGACAATCCTTGCTCCCTGTCCCAGTCACACTGCTGCTCTAGGTTCATGTGTATGGGATTAATGTTGATGGTGATGCCTTGCTTACTCTGTTACCCTCCAGCTAGAGGGTGTGTTAAGATGTGCCAGGGCTGCTATGACCAGATAAACAGGCCTGGGTGCCGGTGTAAGAACTCCAACACTGTCTATTGCACACTGGAGAGCTGCCCCTCACAGGGTGAGGCCAAACCTTGATTTCACTCGGAACTCTCCCCAGTCTTGCTGTTTTAATTCAACGTTATGCAGCTCCCGGCCCTTTTACCCCTGAAAATTCCTCTCTGGAATAAGCATGGAGTACGATGCCACTTTTGCTACCCTCTCACCCTTTTACAAGCCAGTGTTTGCGTTTTCTTTTGTTTTGGGCTACTCCATTAACACACTTGATTCATTGTAAAGAAATGCTTTCTAGGGAGGGCTGTCCTCTATGCTTCAGCTTGGTGTGAGACCATATCCTTAACATATCTGTGAAGGACTATTGAGACAGTAATACACTAGTATATGTATGTGTGTATAGCTGTTACCAGATTTCCATTGCAGCCCAGATTGTAGTTGTTTGTACATCTTAATTATAAATGGGTGCCATATAAAACTGTAGCTAATTCTGTTACTATGCTGTTAGCATTTTGGTAAACTTAATTTATCTTAAAGTATTCATGTCCACTTCTCTCCCCCCCACCCGGCCCCCGCTGTGCCGTTTCTAGGACCAGCGCTGTGCCATTTATTATTATTTTGTGTACATTTTATGTATAAATCCTAAAGTTGAATTCTGACTATTTTTAAAGTCTGTTTTAAACATTTTTTGTTGTAAAAAATATTTATTATGTGAAACTCTATTTTATGATATTTATTGCAAAAGACTGTTGAAATTTTACTCATGTCTGAAATATATTAAAATATATATATATCAATACTTACTGAAATTAAAGGGTGGCACAAAAGAATACATATTATGTTAACTATAATGCAGAAAATATATTAATTAATGAAAAATAATTTCTACTTGTCCTGTGTTCTTTTAATTTCTCTAAATTAACCTATGATTGATTTTGAAATTTTGACTGATTTTATAAAGAATACTTTTATATTTGTACCACAGTGAGCTAGTGTCTGGGTTTAGGAGTAAAGATTACTTTTGCCATATAAAAAGTAACAATGATGGATAAGGAAAAGGGTCATTTGGAGATTCATAATGGAGAAATTATTTATTTTTCTCCATAGATTTAAAAAAAAAAAAAAAAAAAGCCATATGTAACAAGTCCTCTTCATTTCCTAGATTTAAGAAAACAAGACTATGAAACAGTGAGCAGTGGGGTTCCGAAAAAAAATCACGTTCCACGTCCCTGCGTGCTGCTACAACGGTTTAAATATCACATTCCACGTCCCCGCGTGCTGCTACAACGGTTTAAATATCACGTTCCACGTCCCGGTGTGCTGCTACAACGGTTTAAATATCACGTTCCACGTCCCCACGTGCTGCTACAATGGTTTAAATATCACGTTCCACGTCCCCGCGTGCTGCTACAACAGTTTAAATATCACGTTCCACGTCCCTGCGTGCTGCTACAACAGTTTAAATATCACGTACCACGTCCCCGCGTGCTGCTACAGCGGTTTAAATATCACGTTCCACGTCCCCGCGTGCTGCTACAACAGTTTAAATATAGCGTTCCACGTCCCCACGTGCTGCTACAACGGTTTAAATATCACGTTCCACGTCCCCGCGTGCTGCTACAACAGTTTAAATATAGTGTTCCAGGTCCCCACGTGCTGCTACAACAGTTTAAATATAGTGTTCCACGTCCCCGCGTGCTGCTACAACAGTTTAAATATCACATTCCACATCCCTGCGTGCTGTTACAACGGTTTAAATATCACGTTCCACGTCCCCACGTGCTGCTACAACAGTTTAAATATCGTATTCCACGTCCCCATGTGCTGCTACAACAGTTTAAATATAGTGTTCCACGTCCCCGCGTGCTGCTACAACGGTTTAAATATCACATTCCACATCCCTGCGTGCTGCTACAACGGTTTAAATATCACGTTCCACGTCCCCGCGTGCTGCTACAACAGTTTAAATATAGCGTTCCACGTCCCTGCGTGCTGCTACAACGGTTTAAATATCGCGTTCCACGTCCCTGCGTGCTGCTACAACGGTTTAAATATCGCATTCCACGTCCCCGCGTGCTGCTACAACGGTTTAAATATCGCATTCCACGTCCCCATGTGCTGCTACAACGGTTTAAATATCGCATTCCACGTCCCCGCGTGCTGCTACAACGGTTTAAATATCGCGTTCCACGTCCCCGCGTGCTGCTACAACGGTTTAAATATCGCATTCCACGTCCCCGCGTGCTGCTACAACGGTTTAAATATAGCGTTCCACGTCCCCGCGTGCTGCTACAGCTGTTTAAATAAACTGACCTGTCAATTATTACACGTCCCTGCGTGCAGCTACAGCTGTTTAAATTAACTGACCTGTCAATTATTACACGTCCCTGCGTGCAGCTACAGCTGTTTAAATAAACTGACCTGTCAATTATTTTCATTAACAACCTGACCGCTTTTTACACTTAAATTTTTTTTTTTCAAAGCTCTTTTTCAAAATGTCGGCTCTCGTGCACTGATAGCGTAAGAATTATTGCCCACATTGTCACACATGTAACACAGCAATAACAATCCACGATTGTTATGTTTTTTTTGCAGTGATTTAGAGGACAGATTTCAAACCCCAGTGCACTAGAGCGACCGTTGTGAAGAGAGCTTTGAAACAGACTTTAAAGTTAGAAGTGTAAAAAGTTGTGAGGATGTTAATAAAAATAAATATGACAGATACGTTATTTAAACAGTTGTAGCAACACGTGGGGAGGTACAGTGCCTTGCGAAAGTATTCGGCCCCCTTGAACTTTGCGACCTTTTGCCACATTTCAGGCTTCAAACATAAAGATATGAAACTGTAATTTTTTGTGAAGAATCAACAACAAGTGGGACACAATCATGAAGTGGAACGAAATTTATTGGATATTTCAAACTTTTTTAACAAATAAAAAACTGAAAAATTGGGCGTGCAAAATTATTCAGCCCCCTTAAGTTAATACTTTGTAGCGCCACCTTTTGCTGCGATTACAGCTGTAAGTCGCTTGGGGTATGTCTCTATCAGTTTTGCACATCGAGAGACTGAAATTTTTGCCCATTCCTCCTTGCAAAACAGCTCGAGCTCAGTGAGGTTGGATGGAGAGCATTTGTGAACAGCAGTTTTCAGTTCTTTCCACAGATTCTTGATTGGATTCAGGTCTGGACTTTGACTTGGCCATTCTAACACCTGGATATGTTTATTTGTGAACCATTCCATTGTAGATTTTGCTTTATGTTTTGGATCATTGTCTTGTTGGAAGACAAATCTCCGTCCCAGTCTCAGGTCTTTTGCAGACTCCATCAGGTTTTCTTCCAGAATGGTCCTGTATTTGGCTCCATCCATCTTCCCATCAATTTTAACCATCTTCCCTGTCCCTGCTGAAGAAAAGCAGGCCCAAACCATGATGCTGCCACCACCATGTTTGACAGTTGGGATGGTGTGTTCAGGGTGATGAGCTGTGTTGCTTTTATGCAAAACATAACGTTTTGCATTGTTGCCAAAAAGTTCGATTTTGGTTTCATCTGACCAGAGCACCTTCTTCCACATGTTTGGTGTGTCTCCCAGGTGGCTTGTGGCAAACTGTAAACGACACTTTTTATGGATATCTTTAAGAAATGGCTTTCTTCTTGCCACTCTTCCATAAAGGCCAGATTTGTGCAGTATACGACTGATTGTTGTCCTATGGACAGAGTCTCCCACCTCAGCTGTAGATCTCTGCAGTTCATCCAGAGTGATCATGGGCCTCTTGGCTGCATCTCTGATCAGTCTTCTCCTTGTATGAGCTGAAAGTTTAGAGGGACGGCCAGGTCTTGGTAGATTTGCAGTGGTCTGATACTCCTTCCATTTCAATATTATCGCTTGTACAGTGCTCCTTGGGATGTTTAAAGCTTGGGAAATCTTTTTGTATCCAAATCCGGCTTTAAACTTCTCCACAACAGTATCTCGGACCTGCCTGGTGTGTTCCTTGTTCTTCATGATGCTCTCTGCGCTTTAAACGGACCTCTGAGACTATCACAGTGCAGGTGCATTTATACGGAGACTTGATTACACACAGGTGGATTCTATTTATCATCATTAGTCATTTAGGTCAACATTGGATCATTCAGAGATCCTCACTGAACTTCTGGAGAGAGTTTGCTGCACTGAAAGTAAAGGGGCTGAATAATTTTGCACGCCCAATTTTTCAGTTTTTTATTTGTTAAAAAAGTTTGAAATATCCAATAAATTTTGTTCCACTTCATGATTGTGTCCCACTTGTTGTTGATTCTTCACAAAAAATTACAGTTTCATATCTTTATGTTTGAAGCCTGAAATGTGGCAAAAGGTCGCAAAGTTCAAGGGGGCCGAATACTTTCGCAAGGCACTGTATACCATATTTTTTCGGAATCCCGCTACTTAATCCAACACTAATAACAGAAGAAATGTCCTGATCAAAACAATAACCAATTTAATGCATGACATTTTTCTCAATGCTGGTGAATTTTAAAATACTATATTTATTTATCATAAATGAGCAATTTTCCAATTAGATGTGTTGTTTAACAGCAGTTCTCTTTGTGCTTGTTTACATGTTTTATAGCATCATACAAACATGTGATTTTTTGTTTACCCAACATGAATTCAGTTTGATCATAATTGGAGTAAGCAAGCCTGTAAGCATCTTTAAATTCCTGTACCCAGAATTTATCCCATTTCTACCTTAAACGTTGGGGGGTTTGTCTATTATTTATAGATCTAGACCCAAATCAAGGGGCTTGCAGTCTTTTAAAAAAACACACATGTTGCATAAACCACAATCCTTTTTATATGTACTGTAGCCTTCAGACATTCATCTGCATGTTTGTAGGTAATCATGGGATAATCCTAACAGAGTCCTAATTCATTCTCATTTAATTCTTAAAAATTACCTAATGTCTCTAATTCCACAGCCAGTGGGTAATGCTTGGTTATAGTTTAGTGTTACTGACCTTAATAGCCATTTGACTAAACGCAAGAGCTGAAATATACTGACGCTAACAACAACAGTCCTTTTATATTGTGGCATTATGTTTCCTCTAATTTCCTGATTGCTCAGCATATCGCCTTTTGAATGATTCGAATCTATCTTCTAGTGGAAGTGTCTTGTCTGTTCCTTGCCCAGATCTGACAGAGCTCCTTGTGGCTTTGACCAAGAACATATGCAACTTCTATAAATACCAGGATTTTCTCTGAGTAATTAACCACAAGGTATTTTTAGATTCCTATAGTTGGGCCTGAGGGCTATGTAATGAGGTTACTATTCTCTGGATTGTTGGATTGTGGTATTTTGGGTAATTGTAGCTCTGGAGGTAAACAGCAGAGAACAAAACATGCATCTGGTAGGTTTTCATTTGATAAGATAGTTAAAGTATACCAACATATATGTATGACACAGTCTTGTATACTGAACATGGCAGTGTTTGATATGCATGCATTGAGAAGATGAATGATATGGTAAATATAATCCTGTATCAACCATGCCTCTACTGTTCTAGAACACATGACCCAACAGAAACTTAGAAATATGTTCCTTTTTTCCATGCCCATGAATTGAGTTGAAAAGGCTTTGTACATGGAGCCCCGGCTTTGTAATGGAGCCCCGTCTTAGATTTCAGCTTGTGATTTCTTGTGTTTTGCAGGAATGTATCTTTTGTTACTATGAATAGTTTAGTGCAGATTAGCAGTTTGCAGTTTCCTCTTGCCTTTCAGAGCTGCAATTTAAACTCCATTGCTGTGCTGGCTCTTGCACAATTGAAAACAAGAGAGACTTTCTCAGGCTTCACTTTGGAGCTCTTGGACAGAGGGGAAGTGGCTAAGGCTGTGCTTTACAGGTAATTAACAGAGGAAAATGTTTGCTCAGGATTTGAAGAGCTGATAAAGAGGCAGGAGGACACATTGAACGCCCCACTTGCACTGCTTGCATTGGGATCTTTAGGGACAATGGTCCATGCTCTGGTTTGACAAGTAAACCTGTTGACATTTTTGAATAACTGCTTGACAGAATATCACATTTCAGGATTTAGTCAATGCCCTTCCTGCCATTTAAAAAACGATGTACATTGTTTCATCTGTCTTTCTTGCCCCTCAAACAACACAGCCCACCGCATTCATATTTTAATAGGTTTTGATTAGAAATTTCCTTTGAATTTTCATTTGACTTTATCTTAGACATTGCCTTCACTTAGGAGAAGAAGAGGTGACTTGTTCTCACGCTTGCTCTTTTAACACCTGCTGCTAGTTTAGAGCTGCTAGTGCATATCTATTCAGATTGAGAGCTATGGCACTTGTGCCTTTACCTTCAATGGCTGCTTGTCTTCCAACAGTGTATATGCCAAACAAGTTTATTCAAGGTAACAGCAAAAGGGCCTATACTCAACACTACTTAGTGCTGCATTTCCCCAGAGAACTGGGTGCAGGCAGTTTGTAATGGCTTAAAGTCTTTCTGCGGATTGGCATGTGCATTCATTGGAATGAGTGCTGACTCTTTTTATTCCCCTAAGGCACTGGGTAATGGAACAGGGTAGAGAATGGGCGTGACCCTGCACACCGCAAGCAAGCATCTTAACCTCTATGCAAAAGAGCCAGACTTGTCTGCATTCGTGGTTATAGAGCTTTTAACCTCATCTCATCTCACCAACGGGACAGAATCTGTAACGGCAGTGTATCACAATAACAATAGGGTCTATTACATTGATCTAAACTATGGCGGATCTAACTACCCCCACTGTTTAAATAAACAATAAAGGGTCCAAGGTTATGGAAATCAGACCTCCAACAGTATCTGTTAATCCCTAGCATGTTGGTAAAAAATCTATGAGGTTATATTTTAATGCTTTTAGTGATAGCTTTAGATATGCCAACGTCCTTGTTTAAACTGTCTTGTGTATGTTTAAAATATTTTGTATACAATCAGACTATTAGTAACCGTTTACTGCAAGGTAATTTCATTTATCATGTAGTACACAATGGCGTCCAATGTAATTCTCTCAGTTTACACTAGCTGACTGCTTAACTTGGGGAAATGCAGATTAAGGCTCATACTGTATTTTAATGAAAAAACAAAATGTAAATTGAGCAAAAGTATTAGTATTTTTTCCAATCAAATGTATACAAAAAAAATGAACATCTTATTTTTAAATATGACCACGCGCGCCTCAGACATTAAGAGATAAGTGACTCAAAGGGGTCTTTATATCCAGTTTATCATCCAGGAATTCCAGACTGATCACTCATTAACTGAAGTTGCAGGCTGGCATGTACAGTGCATGGAGGGGCACCATGTAGTCGGAATGACCTGATTCACTTGGTTTTGTTTTTGCAGCTCGTATCATCCCTCTGTCACACTGCGTCAGTTTGACATGCAGGGCTGCTGTGGCAGTTTGGCTCTAGTCACATTGAACTGTCACTTCTAAAAAGAAATAGCACTGGGAAACTGCAGCAAAAAAAAACACACAGGATTTACAGGATCTGACAGCTCTCATGTTGTTTTCAATGGGGCAGAGACCTTGGACAGTGATCTTTTGCCCCAAGTAAATCACACTTGGTGCCTGAAAGGTGCATTTGCAGAGTTTTACCACTTTTTAACACTTGATCCAGATTGTCAAGATACTCTGTTTCACTGGTTCCAGTAATCAAGAGGTCGTCCAGGTAAACGGCAGCATGGGGTATACCTTGTAAAAGGTTGTCAATGGTAATGGTTAGGGTAAACGGCAGCATGGGGTATACCTTGTAAAAGGATGTCAATGGTAATGGTTAGGGTAAACGTCAGCATGGGGTATACCTTGTAAAAGGTTGTCAATGGTAATGGTTAGGGTGAACAGCAGCATGGGGTATACCTTGTAAAAGGTTGTCAATGGTAATGGTTAGGGCAAACGGCAGCATGGGGTATACCTTGTAAAAGGTTGTCAATGGTAATGGTTAGGGCAAACGGCAGCATGGGGTATACCTTGTAAAAGGTTGTCAATGGTAATGGTTAGGGCAAACGGCAGCATGGGGTATACCTTGTAAAAGGTTGTCAATGGTAATGGTTAGGGTAAACGGCAGCATGGGGTATACCTTGTAAAAGGTTGTCAATGGTAATGGTTAGGGTAAACGGCAGCATGGGGTATACCTTGTAAAAGGATGTCAATGGTAATGGTTAGGGTAAACGTCAGCATGGGGTATACCTTGTAAAAGGTTGTCAATGGTAATGGTTAGGGTGAACAGCAGCATGGGGTATACCTTGTAAAAGGTTGTCAATGGTAATGGTTAGGGCAAACGGCAGCATGGGGTATACCTTGTAAAAGGTTGTCAATGGTAATGGTTAGGGCAAACGGCAGCATGGGGTATACCTTGTAAAAGGTTGTCAATGGTAATGGTTAGGGCAAACGGCAGCATGGGGTATACCTTGTAAAAGGTTGTCAATGGTAATGGTTAGGGTAAACGGCAGCATGGGGTATACCTTGTAAAAGGTTGTCAATGGTAATGGTTAGGGTAAACGGCAGCATGGGGTATACCTTGTAAAAGGTTGTCAATGGTAATGGTTAGGGTAAACGGCAGCATGGGGTATACCTTGTAAAAGGTTGTCAATGGTAATGGTTAGGGTAAACGGCAGCATGGGGTATACCTTGTAAAAGGTTGTCAATGGTAATGGTTAGGGTAAACGGCAGCATGGGGTATACCTTGTAAAAGGATGTCAATGGTAATGGTTAGGGTAAACGTCAGCATGGGGTATACCTTGTAAAAGGATGTCAATGGTAATGGTTAGGGTAAACGGCAGCATGGGGTATACCTTGTAAAAGGTTGTCAATGGTAATGGTTAGAGTAAACGGCAGCATGGGGTATACCTTGTGAAAGGATGTCAATGGTAATGGTTAGGGTAAACGGCAGCATGGGGTATACCTTGTAAAAGGTTGTCAATGGTAATGGTTAGGGTAAACGGCAGCATGGGGTATACCTTGTAAAAGGTTGTCAATGGTAATGGTTAGGGTAAACGGCAGCATGGGGTATACCTTGTAAAAGGTTGTCAATGGTAATGGTTAGGGTAAACGGCAGCATGGGGTATACCTTGTAAAAGGTTGTCAATGGTAATGGTTAGGGTAAACGTCAGCATGGTGTATACCTTGTAAAAGGATGTCAATGGTAATGGTTAGGGTAAACGGCAGCATGGGGTATACCTTGTAAAAGGTTGTCAATGGTAATGGTTAGGGTAAACGGCAGCATGAGGTATACCTTGTAAAAGGTTGTCAATGGTAATGGTTAGGGTAAACGGCAGCATGGGGTATACCTTGTAAAAGGTTGTCAATGGTAATGGTTAGGGTGAACGGCAGCATGGGGTATACCTTGTAAAAGGTTGTCAATGGTAATGGTTAGGGTAAACGGCAGCATGGGGTATACCTTGTAAAAGGTTGTCAATGGTAATGGTTAGGGTAAACGGCAGCATGGGGTAAAAGGTTGTCAGTGGTCCTCTGAAAAATCGCTGGATCACTGGACACTACAAATGGTAGGTGATTGTACTTGAACAGTCCAAGGTGCGTGCTGATGGTAACATATTGTTTTGACTCCTCATCCAGTAACAGCTGCTGGTACGCATGGCTCATGTACAGCTTTGTGAAAGATTTTCCTCCAATAGTGCAGTGAAAAAGTCTTCCACATGAGGTAAAGGGTATGCGTCCAATTTTGATGCCTGGTTTATAGTCAAATGCGAATAGTGCCATCACTTTTGAGTACAGGCACAATTGAGGCTGCCTGGTGTGAAAACTGTACAGGTTCAACAATCCCTGCATGCTGCAACCTGTCCAGCTCTTCTTCATCCTTCAACAGTCCCTGCATGCTGCAACCTGTCCAGCTCTTCTTCATCCTTCAACAGTCCCTGCATGCTGCAACCTGTCCAGCTCTTCTTCATCCTTCAACAGTCCCTGCATGCTGCAACCTGTCCAGCTCTTCTTCATCCTTCAACAGTCCCTGCATGCTGCAACCTGTGCAGCTCTTCTTCATCCTTCAACAATCCCTGCATGCTGCAACCTGTCCAGCTTCATCCTTCAATAATCCCTGCATGCTGCAACCTGTCCAGCTTCATCCTTCAGTAATCCCTGCATGCTGCAACCTGTCCAGCTTCATCCTTCAATAATCCCTGCATGCTGCAACCTGTCCAGATTCATCCTTCAATAATCCCTGCATGCTGCAACATGTCCAGCTCTTCTTCATCCTTGCCCTTCATTGCATATGATACTGGCCTGGGTTTAAAAAATGGGGTGGAACCTGAGAGTCCACAAATAACTGAATAGTCTCCCCATGAATTGTGCCCAGCCCATCTTTCAACACATCTGGATACCCCTTCAGGACCTCTTGGTAACTGGTTGACTGAACCTGCTTTATTACACCCCAATGGAGCCGTAGTTTCTGTAGCCAATTGAGTCCCAGAAGGCTTGGGGCTTCACCTTGGACTACTAGAAGTGGTAATCTGGCCTACTGGTCTTTGTATTTTACATCAACATCCAGTGGTCCTTGGTCATTTCGACCCAAAGAAAGAGCTTATCCTGTCGTGTGATGCCTCTCTGTATGGCGTTGGAGCAGTACGTCCCGTACACTTACAGTTGCAGAGAAGGACTACTCGCAGCTGGACAAAGAAGGACTGGCATTTGTGTTTGAGGTGAAGAAATACTTGTACAGAAGGCCATTTTACTATATGCTCAGACCACAAGCCACTGATGAGCTTATTTAATGAGACAAAAGTTATACCACCCATGGCTTCAGCAAGAATCCAACGCTGGGCACTTACTTTATCTGCCTAGTATACAATTGTGTAGAAGGCTGGCAAGGACAATGCTTATGCCGATGCCCTAAGTTGTCTGCCTCTCCCAGACAAACCTGTCAGTACGCCACTACCTGGAGATACCATATTTTTGATGGAACGACTGTCAGAGTCACCAGTGAAGGCAAAGCAGATGAAGCTGTGGACGGCTTGGGATCCAGTGATGTCACAAATTCAAGGTTGGCCAGATAATGTAGACGACAGTGAACTGAAGCCTTACTTTATGCGTAGAAATGAGTTGAGTGTACAAGATGGTTGCATACTGTGGGGTTCACGTGTAGTAGTGCCAACCCCAGAGCACACACGATTCATGGATGAACTACATGAAGCCCACCCTGGGATTTCACGCATTGAAAAGCTTAGCCTGAAGTTTAATTTGGTGGCCAAACATGGATAAAAGCCTAGAAGAAAAGGTCAAGTAATGTACAGAGTGCCAAGGAAGCCGGAAGACAGCCGCACTGACGCCGTTACACCCATGGGAATGGCCAGGCCAGGCCATGCTTGATCTAGACTTCATATAGACTTTGCAGGACCTTTTATGGGTCACATGTTTCTGGTAATTGTGGATTTCCACTCAAAGTGGCTGGATGTTCATTCGGTGAACAGCATTACAGCTCAAACCACCATTGATCAGGTTTTTGCTGTACACAGATTACCTGAAGTTGTCATTACTGACAATGGAACGACTTTTCCAGGGGCAATGTTCCAGGAGATCATGTGTAAAAATTGAATTTGACATGTTCAGACCACGCCTTTCCACCCATCTTCTAATGACTTAACTGAAAGGGCTGTTCAGACAATGAAGGCAGGATTGAAAAGGATGTCTAGTTAGACTGTTGAAACCAAATTAGCACGTTTTCTTTTCAAATACAGTATTACTCCACAAACAACTACTGGATTGTCCCCATCTGAATTATTAATGGGGAGGAAGCTGAGATCACATTTGGATTTGTTACAGCCAGATATCAGAGCTAAAGTTGAGTTAAAGTAAGCAAAGTAGAAGGATTTGCATATTCAGTATGGAAAACAGCAGACCAGTTTCCTACATAGTGAGATTGATTGATGATTCGATTCGTGTCATTCAGCAACATCATGATCATGTTTGGATTCACTATGTTTCTAAATCAGTAACCATTGAGATAACAGTGGAGTCATCTGTCTTGGACACCACATAGTCTACAGACCAGGAAGAGGTACCTGAAGGGCAGGACTTCTGACGCAGTTGTCCCTGAAATGAAACCAGGAGTTCAGTTGTCAAGGAGTTCCCCAGTTAGACCTCTACCCCTTCCTGCGACGCTGTCTCTAGTTCCTGACAGCTCTGTCCCCATTTCTGGGGAGACAAGAAGTGTGACAGTCCATTGCAAATGCCCAATAAAACTGAACCTGTAACTTTGTCCCGTGGGACTAGGCTTAAAAATGGAAACACAGTTAGTTTTTGTAAAAAGAAACACTTTGGGTGTTTGTTTTACAAAAGAGGTTTGGGAGTTTTGTTTTTTAAAAAAATTGTTCAAGAAAAATATGTGGTTGGGTCAAACAAAACAATGTAAGCACTACAATATGGAAAGTATTCAAATGGCATTAAGCTTAAAGGGAGAGGAGTGTAGTAACTGTAATTTATCTTTTCGATGGGCTCCACTCCCAGCCTATAGTATAAGTACTTGTATCAGCAGAGGGCTGATGAGATCGGCTGATACGTTGCTGTAAGACCACTGTACTCATCTTTATCAAGTGTTGTTTCTAAAAAAAGGGCTTAAAAGACATAAACCAATTGTTTCCTTCCCAAGATACCACATGGGTTTTTAGGGTTATTTAAAGTGGTGCCCCCACACACCCACTGTAGATCTCAGGGGAGGAATTGCTCACTCTTTGTCATTCTGTAAAAGTTAACATTTATGATCAGCCTCTGAGTCAGAGTGGAAACACTGTCCTGTACGTTGCATGTAGGCAGAATAACAAAGAAACAAAGCTACCATCTGAAAGGTTTAAACTGTGGAAGCATATTAATCACAAACAGCTGTCGTCACTCAGTTTCCAAACATCATGTGTTTTTCATTATTTTCTTAATACCATAAAAGTAGAAATTACTAATAGGGATCGGTGGAGTTATTTTTTTTTCTTCATATGAACTTTCTATTTATAAAAGTAGGAGGAGAGTGGAGATCTTTGTGCCATCTGCATAAAGTTACTGAAGTTTACCAAAGGTGCATAGGCAGCGGAAGCTTTTTACTAGTGAGGGGGGGGGGGGGGGGAGGGAAGCTTCCTCAGTGCTATTTTTAGTGTTCCCACTGAAACACAACTTGTGAGTTAATATAGAAAATAATTAAGGCCCTACCTAACTTGCAGCAAGATATTCAAACAATACAGCTCAATTGTGGCCAAAGCATGAAAAAATCACTAAAAGAATCGCATGCTATACACTTGGCAGTATCTCAAAGATTTATAGAGTGCATTTTTGTTTGAAATGCAATGCCTGTGGTGTGAACTGTATAAACAGGTATGTCTGCGGGCTCGCTTTTGTGTTCCAACCTTATTTACTGTGAAATACTGTAAATGCACCGGCCACTCTACAAAGTTTGCTGGACTTGATTTTTTGTAAGTGATTTACTGTCAACCATTTCTACTTATACATGTATATAAAATTGTCATTAAAAAAAAGCATGCCAGTTGTTTCACATTTCTGCAATTTCAGATCGGTATTGTTATGAAAAGTGTTGAATTTAAATCAAGGGAAGTAATGTTAAAACTTTACAATGCATTATTAAGACCTCATCTAGAATATTGTGTTCAGTTCTGGTCACCTCGTTAGAAAAAGGATATTGCTGCTCTAGAAAGAGTGCAAAGAAGAGCAACCAGAATTATCCCGGGTTTAAAAGGCATGTCGTATGCAGACAGGCTAAAAGAATTGAATCGATTCAGTCTTGAACAAAGAAGACTACGCTGCGATCTGATTCATGCGTTCAAAATTCTAAAAGGTATTGACAATGTCGACCCAGGGGACTTTTTTGACCTGAAAAAAAAAAAACAAGGACCAGGGGTCACAAATGGAGATTAGATAAAGGGGCATTCAGAACAGAAAATAGGAGGCACTTTTTTACACAGAGAATTGTGAGGGTCTGGAACCAACTCCCCAGCAATGTTGTTGAAGCTGACATCCTGGGATCCTTCAAGAAGCTGCTTGATGAGATTCTGTGATGAATAAGTTACTAACAACCAAACAAGCAAGATGGGACGAATGGCCTCCTCTCATTTGTAAACCTTATGAAATAAGAAAATGAAACACTGTTTGTTGGCTTTTTTAATAATATGTTTCCATATTATTATTATTTATTTCTTAGCAGATGCCCTTAGCCAGGGTGACTTACAATTGTTACAAGATATCACATTAGTTATTTATTTTAAAAGTACCTTGCTCAAGGGTACAGCAGCAGTGTCCTTTACCTGGGATTGAACCCACAACCCTCCAATCAAGAGGCCAGAGCCCTAACCACTACTCCACACTGCTCCACATTACCCCCTCCTTCCCCAGTACCCATGAAGTCTGAACTTGTATTGACGGGGGTTAGAAATAGAAACATGGCAGCGATCTGAAGAGAACCACTTGAAAGCACTTTTCAAACTGTCAACAGTTGTGCCTCACTTTAATCAATCCATGCTATTCAGAGATGTTTGCATAGAGTGCTGGTTACTGTTCAGATATGTTTGCATAGAGAGATGGTTGCTTTAGAGATGTTTGCATAGAAAGATGACTACTATTCAGAGATGTTTGCATAGAGAGATGGTTGCTATTCAGAGATGTTTGCATAGAGAGACGGTTGCTATTCAGAGATGTTTGCATAGAGAGCTGGTTACTATTCAGAGATGTTTGCATAGAGAGCTGGTTACTATTCAGAGATGTTTGCATAGAGAGCTGGTGTACACTTTCTCTCAATCAAACTGACACCATTGTTGAATTGACTGTATATTGAATGTGTTTCAGTACCTTCCCCGAGATTACGTAGAGGACCAGAGTAATGAAGAAAGATTGAATCCAGCCTTGCAACCACTCATATCCCTGTCTCTCCCAAACTCGTTTCAGGAGCCAAAACAACTGGGGTTTTCTAACTGAGAACAGTGAAAGCTTTTATATTATTACAGAGTAACTAGTAGTAAAGATGGCAAACAAGTAGGCACTCGTCATTTCTTAAAATAGAAGCCTGGGGGAGGCCTTGCCGGTCAGAGCCGTTCTGAAACAGTAACGCAAGGATCTTATTTAAAAACAGGAAGGAGGCTATGAATTATTCATAGGAGTGACTGTGTCATCATTACACTCACAGATTTAAAAAGAATGCAAACGCTCATGGAATATAATTAAATAAAAAGAACAAGCCAATTACCTTGATTCAGTTGCTCATAAATACCTGTTTAGGAAAGGCAGTCCCTGAGTGCAAAGACTGCACCTTTTTATTTAACAAATGAAAAGTATATTCGTTTTACAAACCTAATTATAAACAACTTGGGTGGATGTAAACCCTTACATAAGCAGGTATTTAATGTTAACAGTTGCCTTGTTCCTTTTTTTTAAAAATCATTTTACATTTTGGCCATCCTTTTTACTATTTCTACACTGATTTGGTTTAATTTTGAGTCACTTTTTAATGTAACACCAGAATGAATCAGGTCATGATAATTCTAAGATTTCCATTACATGAGAGTAGATGTTAAAACTTCATGCTGATTTGAACTCGGCTCTCGCCAAGATAAACACCAATTAAGATGTAGCTTTACAGTGACCTAATGTGATCCATCTGTGTCTCTGTTTGTGTTTCCTTCCATCTGATGATGTAGATATCCTTCTGCCTGGTGTTGATGGCTGAAGTGTAATGCTGGCTCCAGGGATCAGCTTATTTTGCCTCCCTAGCGCATCAGCACACACAACGGCTGTAATGCTGGCTCCGGGGATCAACCATAGTGCGGGCTCCCAAACTAAATACTCATGTCATAACGGTGTTATACTAAAGTAAAGTAAATCTCATTAATGAATAAATAAAAATGGGACTAATAAACTGATCTCTGTGACTTCTAAAGTTGGAAACGAGGTCACTGTTTTTTGGGCACTAGTAGTGAAATGTCTGTAAGTTTGTCCTTTACTCACTCACAGTATGAACAAAACAAATTACCTTCAGTCTTATCTGAAGTGAGGTTCTTTATGCAGAGTAGCTGAGCCTGTCTGCTGTAAACGGCCTCAGTGACTCCCCTAGAACTCTGAGCCACTGACCTATTGATATGCGAGACAGACTCATGGTGCTGGCCTGACAATGCAGTTCCCAGGATATTCCTAAAGGAGTTTTGAATAGCTCAATAACCCTACCTGGTTAATAAAGCTAATTCGGTAAATTACTTCAGGATGTGTGTGGACTGCAGCTGCCCACATCGGGTACAAATGGGAGCAAACATTCAATCTGCCTGCTATATTTTAATTATATTAATCACTGTACCCCTTGCATGTATCCCCTGCCATTTCTCACTAGTTCAGTCCTCCCCCATCTTGTGAGTTACTCGCATGTCTTACAGATTTTGGTTATTTCATATCAATAAGCCTCAGGGTTGTCCTAATTTACCCACCATGTAGTATTGATTCTGTGAGTGAGTTTTAGACTCAGACCTTTAGTGCAGTATTTTAACTGGTTTTAAATAATGTAAAGTCTAACTTCTTGAACAGAAATTGAAATCTACCAATGCCTGAATTACCTTGTCATTGTGCTGTATGACCAGGAGATGTTTCATATTGTTTCAAGATGCTAATTGATAAAGTGAGGCAAGTCAAGTTTTTACATATTGCTTCCAGTCACCACCAAATCCCATTAGCTACCTAGTGCCCTGCTCATTAAACACACAGGGCTGGATCCGCTAGACTGTTACTGGAACAGGCCTCCTCTTCCCCTGTGAACTCCCCCCATGCTCAGCTCACATTCAAATGATAAAGAATGCAGCTATGAAATAAAGCCTTTCCTCTTTATTGAGGGCATTTGAATTTGCCAGGTAGCAACCAAGATCACAGCTTTTCACTATCAACACATGACCAAGGTAAGATTGTTTGTGGTGGCAGCTCCGAGCTCTGCTGTGTGAATTTCTAAAGGACACCTAGTTGTCCCCTCACAATTTGTAAATCAGAATGGATTAAAAACACTGTGTTAACATGTTGCCATTGATCTTTGAAACGATCAGATTTCAATCTTCAAATAGTAGTTCAACCACACTTGGCACACTAGTTAAATGACAGGAAATAGTCAAGGGAAAAGTATTGGATGTATTTTTTCCCTCCAAATGGAGACATCAGTAGCTTTTCCTATTGACTGGGCAGTAGAGGCCAAAACCTCATCTCTGTTTTATTGAACATATTTTTTCCTGTTATTAGAAATTGCAACATAATCAACGGTCCCCTTTGTCTTGAAGATCTTTTTGTTATTTGCATTTTTTTGTTTTGTTTTGGATATACAGACATTTAAAATACACCACTATGCTTTTTAGTACATAATAATGATCTAACGATCTACTGTAACTGCAATCAGTCCATGTGACCAACTGTCCCAAGAGGAATAAGGTTAATTAATTTAATCTATAGCATTGTATAAAAAAATATAATTCAAGTACTAAAAGATTTTCAGCAGAGTGAATTAGTAAGTCATGCTGGAAGTGGGGGAGGAGGGGGGTCATGCTGGAAGTGGGGGGGGGGTCATGCTGGAAGTGGGGGAGGAGGGGGGGTCATGCTGGAAGTGGGGGGGGAGGAGGGGGGTCATGCTGGAAGTGGGGGGTTCATGCTGGAAGTGGGGAGAGGTCATGCTGGTAGTGGGGGGTCATGCTGGAAGTGGGGGGGAGGAGGGGGGTCATGCTGGAAGTGGGGGGGGGGGTCATGCTGGAAGTGGGGGGGAAGAGGGGGGTCATGCTGGAAGTGGGGGGTTCATGCTGGAAGTGGGGAGAGGTCATGCTGGTAGTGGGGGGTCATGCTGGAAGTGGGGGGGAGGAGGGGGGTCATGCTGGAAGTGGGGGGTTCATGCTGGAAGTGGGGAGAGGTCATGCTGGTAGTGGGGGGTCATGCTGGAAGTGGTGGGAGGAAGGTCATTCAGGGATCAATAAGCTACTAACTAGGGATCAATAAACTACTAACAACCAAACGAACAAAATAGACTGAATGGCCTCCTCTCGTTTGTAAACTTTTGCTCTTATGGAAGTGGGGGGGGGTGGGGGTCATGCTGGAAGTGGGGGAGGACATGCTGGAAGTGGGGGGTCATGCTGGAAGTGGCCTGCAGTGTGGAGTAGTGGTTAGGGCTCTGGACTCTTGACCGGAGGGTTGTGGGTTCAATCCCAGGTGGGTGATGCTGCTGTTGTACCCTTGAGCAAGGTACTTTACCTAGATTGCTCCAGTAAAAACCCAACTGTATAAATGGGTAATTGTATGTAAAAATAATGTGATATCTTGCAACAATTGTAAGTCGCCCTGGATAAGGGCATCTGCTAAGAAATAAACAATAATAATAATAAAAAAAAGTGGGAGGGTCATGCTGGAAGTGGGGGGAGGGGGTCATGCTGGAAGTGGGGGGGTCATGCTTAAAGTGGGGGGTTCATGCTAGAAGTAGGGGTGTCATGCTGGAAGTGAGGGGGTCTTTCTGACTACTATCAACCAGTTTGCTTTCTCCTACTGCTCTCAGTTATTATTTTTCCGATTCTTTCAATCTGAGATATTAACATATAGAACAACACGATACAGTGGCCTACATTCACTTTTTTTTAGAACTGTTCAATATTTGTACTTTTGTTTTGAAAGGAAATAACTTACTGCTTGTGGATTAACAAGTAACAACATGTACCAGCACAGGAACCCTTAAATTAGATTCTGAGTTATTGAAAGAACGTGTCTAGAATGATTCCATGCTTTAAACATGCAAATAAGTTGGCAGTTGATGTTATGACTTTTTAGCTAAGAATATCCTTGAAATTAAACTTAGTGTGGTTAGAAGTTGAGATAGGAGAGGGGAGAGGAGAGAGGGAAGAGGGGAGAGAAGATGAGAGAAGAGAGAGGGTAGAGAGAGGAGAGATGAGATGGAAGACAGGAGAGTGGAGAAGAGAGAGGACAGTGGTGAGAGGGGGGGGAAGAGAGGAGAGAGGGTAGAAAAAAAAAACTAAACATGAGATCTTTTTCAATCAGTTGTTGGAACATACAGGGTTTGTATTCCCTGGCTTTCGGTCCGAAGAGCACAGACCCTGAGTTTAGAGACATGGTGCTACACAGACGTGATCACTCACTGTCCCTCAGGCTACAGGGAAGTCATAGTGCCATCCATGAAACTGAGCACAGTCTGGCGCGACAGGGACTCCGGGGGAATTCTAGTGTGGTACAGAGGGGAGCTGGCTTACTACATCAGCCCAGTCAAACAAGGACCAACACACACACGTGGCTCAGAATAAATAAAGGCATAGCCCTGTGTAACAAAGATATATATCTATGTGCAGCCTACACCCCACCTTCTGAATCCCCCTATTACAATGAGGAATACTTTAACACCCTCCACACAGAGATCGGCCACTTCCAGGCCCAGGGAAATGTGCTGCTCTGTGGGGATTTCAATGCCAGGACAGGCACAGAGCCTGACTGTATTAGCACACAGGGTAACAGCCATGTATTTGGACAGTCCCCTCTATGCCACACACACATGACTACAAACAGAAATAGCCAAGACAGTGTAGTAAATAAAAATGGGAGACAATTATTGAATCTCTGTCAAGGCCTAGGCCTATATATCATGAATGGCAGGATCAGAGGGGACCACAACCCCCCAGTCAGACCACAGCCAAACCACTGTTGATAAAAAGAACAGAGCAGATCAACACACAGACACAGCCCTGTAAGCTGTACAATCAAAACCATTCCTACAGATGGGCTCCAAACAGCACAGAAATATACAAAGAAGCAATTGGCACCAATGAAATAGAAACCCTAATACACACATTTCAAAACACACAGTATCAACACACAAAAACAGGAGTTACTCTGGCTGTAAAAGATTTGAATAACATATTTAGAAAAGCAGCAGAAAAATCTAAATTAAAAATAATAAATTAAAGAAAAGTGGTTTGATGAAGACTGTAAAACTAGAAGGAAAAAACTAAGACAGCTATCCAATCAAAAACATAAAGATCCAGACAGCCCAGATTTACGCCTCAGATTCTGTGAGGCACTGAAACAATACAAACACACTCTAAGAAAAAAAAAACAAGACTATATTAATAAACAACTCAGTGAAATTGAGTCAATAAACCAAAATAATTGTTGGGAAACCTGGAACAACCTAAATTCAACAAAAAACTGAAGAATCGGCCATCCAAAATGGAAACATTTGGAAAAAACATTTTGAAAACCTTTACAAAGAAATAAAAAACAAAGAACAAAAAACTCAAAATGCCATTTGCGAAAAACTAAAAAATTTAGAATCCTGTATTAGGACAATCAGAACCCCCTAGACACCCCAATCACGATGGAGGAGCTAAATGATAAACTCAAGGCCCTCAAATGAAGATAAGCAAGTGGGCCTGACAGCATCAATACTGAGATGCTGAAACACAGCAGCCCCGAGCTGTAGGAGGCCTGCTCAGACTCCTCAATCTTGTATGGAGAGCTGGTTATTTCCCTGAGACCTGGAACCAAGGGCTTATAACACCCATATATAAAGAGAAATTCAACCCCAGTAACTACCGGGGCATCTGTGTGAGCAGTAATTTGGGGAAGGTGTTCTGCAGTATCATTAACGCCCGGATACTGGCCTTCCTTACCGAACACAGTGTCTTGAGTAAGAGTCAGATTGGATTTCTACCAAAACACGGCACTTCTGATAATGTTTACACCCTACACACCCTAATAAATAAATATGTCCACCAAACTAATAAAGGAAAAATATTCGCCTGCTTTATAGACTTTAAAAAGGCATTTGATTCAATTTGGCATAAAGGACTATTTCTTAAACTTCTTCAAAGTGGTGTAGGGGGTAAAGTATACAACATCATAAAATCGATGTACTCAGAAAATAAGTGTGGTGTGAAAATTGGCAACAAAAGAACAGAATTCTTCACACAGGGGCGTGGGGTGAGACAGGGCTGCAGTCTGAGTCCAACACTGTTCAACATCTATATCAACGAGCTGGCCACAGTTCTAGAGCAGTCTGCAGCCCATGGCCTCACTCTACATGACACTGAAATAAAATTCCTGCTCTACGCAGATGACCTGGCAGAGAAAGGACTTCAGCAGAGCCTGGCACTGCTAAAGCAGTACTGTCAGACCTGGGTCCTGGCAGTAAACATGAACAAGACCAGAGTCAGGATATTCCAGAAGAAAGCCAGATCTCAGGGAAATAAGTACCACTTCACTCTGGACAACACCACCCTAGAGCACACCACCAGCTACACATACATGGGTCTGACCATCAGTGCATCAGGGAGCTTTAACCTGGCTGTGAAAGCACTAAAGGAGAAAGCAGGCAGGGCTTTTTATGCCATGAAGAGGAGGCTCTATAATATAAATCCCCCCATCTAAATTTGGCTCAAAGTTTTTGAAAGTGTGATTCAGCCAATTGCACTCTATGGCAGTGAAGTGTGGGGTCCAATCACCAACCAGGACTACACAAAATTGGACAAACACCCCACAGAAACCCTGCATGCAGAGTTCTGCAAAAACACCAAACAATGCATGCAGGGCTGAATTAGGCCTTTATCCATTGATTATTAATATCCTAAAAAGAGCATTAAAAGACTGGATTCATCTAAAAAGTAGTGACCCAAACTCACTCCATCATAAAGCCCTGCAATACCAAGAGCTCAGCCCAGAAAACAGTCCCCTCAGCCAGCTGGTCCTGAAGCTCACTCAGCTGAGCAACACTGACATCAGTCAGCTTCAGGACAGCACTGCAAAAACAATTCCAATTAGTGTCAACCAAATTATAAAACACCTGAAACACTCCTATCTGGACCACTGCGATACAAACACTAAAACACAAAACAAACTAGAGTGCTATTGGACCCTAAATAGAAATTACACCCTGGCAGAATACCTGTTAACTGTCAGAAATACAAAGCAGAGGCAGATCCTGACCAAATACCGGCTCAGTGACCACAACCTGGCCATTGAAAAAGGCCGACAGAGGCAAACCTGGCTGGCCAGGGAGAACAGGCGCTGTGGTCATTGTGAGACAGGAGAGGTCGAGACAGAGATTCACTTCCTGACACACTGTGAAAAATATAAAGACATAAGGGACATTTTTATCCCCAAATTCGGCGATTTTGTCCCAGAATTCCCCAAAATGTGCGATACCCAGAAGCTGTCAATCCTGCTGGGGGAAGACAAACACACAGCCAGACTGGCTGGTCAATACGTGGAGACCTGTCATAACCTGAGGGACAAACCGTGAACATGTCACACTAGAGAGGGAAGTGAGAGAGAGAGGGAGGGAGGGGGGTACTGTTTAATACAGAGGGAGGAGGGATACTGTTTAGTATATATATATATATATATGTATGTATATATATGTATATATATATATATATATATATATATATATATATATATATATATATATATATATATATATGTATGTATATATATGTATGTATGTGTGTGTTTTCTTTGTCTATATGCCATGTATGTGCTTTGGAAACACAATTATTTTTATTGTCATGCCAATAAAGCCAGTTTGAATTTGAGAGAGGGTAGAGAGAAGAGAGAGGAGGGAGGTGAGAGAGGAGAGAGGTGAGAGAGGAGAGAGGGTAGAGGTTAGTAGAACTTGCTGTTAAATATCTTTTGTAACACTGACATTTATGCAAAAGCTGCTCTGGTGAAACAAACCACTCACACATACACACACCTAATAACTTCTGTGGGGAGCAGCACTGTCTAATTTGAAAGCTTTTAAAAATATACATATCAGATAATCTTTTCTTATATGAGTTAAATCATTTCTGTATGCAAAATGTGGCAAGATAATACCAGTGAACAAAACAAAACAAAAAATTTAACGTAACTTTGTGGATTTAGTTTTATCATTTGTACAAAGCCTTGTTCAGTTGCATAAAATAGACTTAAGCAATATATATATATATATATATATATATATATATATATATATATATATATATATATATATATATATATATTTCAATCAACTAATCTTTATTTATATAGCACAGTTCACATCAATAAAGGCGTCTCAGAGTGCTTTACATAAAATACAATTGACATAAATAAGAAAATATATACATAGATACAAAAATACATTAATTATTTAATTAAATACAAAACGTTTAATTTAAAGTATTAATAAAATAATGTACCCTGGGCGATATATAATTTAAAAGTGATAAAAATGTGTATTATCATAATTAAGACCAATACTAGAATCAAGAACTAACAGCACTGTAAAAACAGATACCCAGTTCACCTCATGCAGTTGCAAACTATATTAAACTGCATGGAGGAGATGGGTTTTCAATAGACTGTCAGCTCCTTTCCAACGCACCCAACATATCATCAGATCCAGCAGTGTTCCTTTAGCTTGCTCATGCATTCCTGTTACCTGCGCAGTATGAAGGCATTTGCTCAGCTAAAACGTGCCTTTAATTTCCACACGTTTGAATGAATACTTTATTTTGTTTCTGCTACATTCACAGCATCTTGAGAAGTCTGAGAATCCCTGCTAAGGTCGCAGCCCCAGGTAGGTCCGTACTTGTGAGCAGATGTAGTCGTGTTTAGCTCGAGCAAGTAAAAGGCTGTTTGTTTGTTTTTTTTTTTCTCTGTGCGTTTCTCTCGTTTCCGTGGCGCTATAAAACAGGACAATGAGACTGGGTTCTGATTACAGCTTATGAATTAGGGCAGAGGGTTTGAATAGGTGCGAATGGACAGGAAGCAGCCTGATTACAGCTATTGAGAGGCAATGCTCAAATAATGTTTGACTGTCAGTGCTCTCATTAACACTGACAGGCCCCATTCTGAAAACAAAAGCAAAAGGTTTTGGGTTACTCAGAGCAGTAAGAAAGTATACCTTAAATTAGTGTGGCTTCCTGGAGACTAGCAGAATCAGCACCAGGAATTATACTGCAGTGAGCTTGAAATGACAGATGTTCTGTGCTGGTTAGGAACCATCTTAAATGCCCTGTTAGATGTGTGTGCTGTGATATCTAGGTTTGTATCTATGAACTACAAACAGTGCAGCTAGTATCTGTGGGAAAAGAAAAAGGTTCTCCCTTTGTCAGATCAGGTGCAGGAAAACAATCTCTCCATCTCGCTTTTCAAGTTCCTTATCAATGAAATATTTCCCAAAGCCTCCACTGCCTGCCAAATGTTTCGGACTGAGCTGTGAGTTTTTTTTCCTTTTCTTTTTACTACTTCTCAAGTGCAAAATGGCTCTTTTAAAATCAAAATTAAGGCTTTTAAAATGCTGCTTGATGTTGCCTTTTATGTGGGCATGAGAACAAGAGTCTGCGTTTTAAGGGATTAACAAGTGGTGCAACAATTTAATCAAATACATAAATAAAAGATCAAACTAGAAGCCACGATCATGCATGGTTACAAGTTCTGAAATAGTTCTTCTGTGGGTGGGTGTTTTTTTTTTTATATAAATCTGTTTTGTTTTTGTTTTTTTAAATAAAGTGTTCACACTTCACGTGAAACTATTGCCATTAAATGATTAACTATTCTGTACTGGAATAAGGCATAGAAAAACAAAGTAAAAGCACAGTAATGCTCAGGGAAGCATGCTGTTTAATCAACCAATCACCATGAGCAGTTTCAGCTTGGAATTAGAGACAGCAGACAAATCTTAGAGATGATGCCGTCTGAAAAAATCTTAAAATTCTTCAGTATCTGAATAAAAAAAAAAACATATCCTTAACAATTTTCAAGTGTACACTCATCAAACCATTTTAAATAAATGTTACAAACAAACAAAACAGAAAATAAAAACGGTCATAAAAAGGCCTTTCTATAAAAGTAGGTCTTTAAGCTAGATTTAAAAGCATTACGAGTGGCAGAATCCCTGATCTCTTTAGGAATGGTGCTCCAAAGTTTTGGGGCATAACAACAAAAAGCCCTGTCGCCCATAGAACTTGGTGAACAGAGGGAACACATAGCAATCCAAGATAGAACGTAGGTGAACAGAGGGAACACATAGCAATCCAAGATAGAACGCAGGTGAACAGAGAGAACACATAACAATCCAAGGTAGAATGTAGGTGAACAGAGGAAGCACATAACAATCCAAGATAGAACGTAGGTGAACAGAGAGAACACACAACAATCCAAGATAGAACGCAGGTGAACAGAGGGAACACATAACAATCCAAGATAGAACGCAGGTGAACAGAGAGAACACATAGCAATCCAAGATAGAACGCAGGTGAACAGAGAGAACACATAGCAATCCAAGATAGAACGCAGGTGAACAGAGAGAACACATAACAATCCAAGATAGAACGTAGGTGAACAGAGGGAACACATAGCAATCTAAGATCAGATGAGTGAAGGTTGCGTGATGGGGTGCAGACTGATAAGAGATCAGATAAATACTGTGGAGCCAAACCATGTAAAGCCTTAAAAGTAAGAAGTACAATTTTAAAATCAACACAAAACCTGACAGGCAACCCGTGCAGGGACTCTAGAACAGGAGTGATATGATCCCTTGCATGTGACCTTGTCAGGATACGAGCTGCTGAGTTCTGAACATGTTGTAACAGTGTGCTTTTGGAGACACCTGCAAGCAGAGCGTTCAATAATCAATCCTCGAAAAAAGAAATTCATGAACCAGCTTTTCAACTACACAAGCAGAAAGCATAGGTTGCACCCTAGCGATGTTTCTAAGGTGGAAAAATGATGCCTTAACAGTATTCTGCACATAAGGTTCAAAAGTTAATCCAGGATCAAAAATAACTCCCAAATTTCTCATTTTGGATCTAAACTCAAGCATAGTACCATCAACTGACAAGTTTACAGCATTAATCTAAACAACTGTTTAATACATTGTATTATCTATTTAGCCAATACAAATTTAATGCAAAGGACGGAAATAGTCATAATGCGACAAAACAACAGGATTCGGGTTATCTAAACTGGGGGAAATGTGATTTTGATAGAAACCAGAATCTGAATTTAACCAAGATGATCTTAAATGGCTTTCACCATATAGGTATGGAATCTCCATCCCTCCAAGTCA